>NC_133376.1:14032591-14172297 GCF_049309525.1 Garra rufa
GATTCCACTGCCAAGCAAAGTAAAATAAACGCTTGCTAGAATAAACTACAGATGTCCTTTTCCACTGTAAGAAAGACGTTTATGATTTCATGTCAGTACCTGAGCATCCACTCTTTGCTGCTCTAAATTGACCCTTCACAAAGACCTTTGGCACTTTTATGCCACCCATCATGTTCTCATGCATTGAAAAATACATCACGTTGAAACTTAAACAACAAATACTATTTTGTGGTTCTTTAATGTGTCATGATAGATTGCATGACAGATTGCTGCTCAGTTCAAGCAGCATATGAAATGATCATCTCTTCACCTTTACTAGATATAGCACAAAATAAACATAAATGCACATCAGAAGGTATCTTGTTTCAACTGTGAAAAGATATCAACATACACTATTTTTCAAGTTGAAGTCCACCAACGTTAATCTACTCTCTTATCTGGTTTGTTTGTCAGACAAAAATGGCGAATTCGGCCTAATGATTGGACAGAACGCCTGTTAATCAAACTCCCGGAGAAGGGTCAGCTGAGCAACCAAGACTGGGCAATGCTTACAAATAACCGGGGCTGAAAAAATCCCTACAGTTAATGCCATGTGCTGCAGTTTTCACATGTTTTGAATAGATTTTTAATGATATAAGGTCTTTGTGTCATTTGGAGCAACCACTCTTCATGTGGTGCGACCAATAATACCAATTACTGTGGCTGAAATATGAATCACTGCTACAGTATGCTTAAGTGAATGGTATGTGTAAAAAAAGCCAGTTTTATGCAATTTTCAGGAAAAATACATCTTCTAACTACATTCAAGAAGGCACCACTGAAATTATAAACAAAAATATGAGATCATTATTTACAAAAACTCAAAAGAAATATGCAATTAAGTTGTTTCTAAACACTTTATTTACTGAGAACATCTAAAACAAAGGTTAAGCATGTTAAGGAAATGAATTCATTTTAATATAAATTAATTAGTTCATTTTAATATAAATCATGGTTGCACCACATGACATTTTTTAAGGCTGTGGTCAATTCATCTAGATCTAAAAAACTATAAAATTGCTTCATTTAAAATTTCAGTATCAATTTATGTGTACACAGCATTCTTAATGGTTGAACAACTACAAAATATATCATTTTTCTGTCAAAAATCCTTATACGTTAATGACCCTTATACACATACACATAAACGAAAAGCAGTAAGCCGACATGCAAGAAGTGCTACAGTGGTCATTAGCATAACCTAACAAAGCTTTGTCTATTATGGCCAGTTTTCTCTTTCAGGTTGACTACTGTAATTGCGGAAAGTTAGAAAAGTTATCTGTGCACTTTCAGGGCATCCATCGGTCAAGCATTCTCATTTGCATTTGTGTACTTGTGTAGAGTGTGTCTGGCCTAGGAGAGACTGAGAGCACTATTTTATACTATACCAGTTCCTCACACACACACACACACACACACACACACATAAAAGTACTGAGTTTTCTGAGGCAGCCACACACACATCTCCAGCTTACTCCTGTGACAAAATATCGCTGATCGCCTCTTCCCCTTGACATTTACTCCCACCTAATTAAATCTTTGACCTCCTGCCCTTGGTGTAGCGCCACAGGCTGTGTTCCATTACACGCTCTCCATATGACAGAGGGAGCGCGAGCGTGAGGTAATTGGCAGTGCCACCCTGTGCCACCAGAGTCACTCTCACACTCATTAATCACTGCAGGACATTGTTTATGTTGCCCTGGCAACCTCTGGCTCGCCTGTTAAGCAGACGTCCGCTGACTTCCACCCCATCATTGAGAGACACTCTCCCTCTCTCATTTTCTGCCTCCGTATCACACGTTTTCTGCTTTTGACCCAAATGAATGTTGATTATAGTGCATTTAAAGGGCTAGGTGAGCTAAAAATTAAATTATTATTTGTATTTGTCATTTTAAACCTGTGTGAATTTGTCCTCTATTGAAAATAAAATTCTGGTTCTATTTAAATAAAATAAATGGGAGATAGGGGTTTCAAGCTTCAAAAAATTGCTATTTATTTAAATTGCCTTTCAATAGTCACCATTTGTATCAGGGAAATTAAAACACTGAATATGGCAAGTGAGTTAAAAGAGCCAATCATTGATAAAAGCATCATCTCATAGTTTCTTCCCCTGAAATACTTGCACTTTAGCTGTACCAACTGGAGAAATAACATTTTTGTCATATTTAAGATAAAAACACTAAATTATATGTGACCCTGGACCACAAAATTCGTAAGTACAGTAGCACGGGTATATTTGTAGCAATAGCCAACAATACATTATATGGGTCAAAATTATGTTCCATGAAGATATTTAGTAAATTTCCTACTGTAAGTATATCAAAACTTAATTTTTGATTTGTGATATGCATTGCTATGAACTTCATTTGGACAACTTTAAATGTGATTATCTCAATATTTTTTCCACCCTCAGATTCCAGATTTTCAAATAGTTGTATCTCGCATGGAGTGGGGAGTGTAGATTGATGTGGGAAAAAAGTATTAAGGAATATTGTCCTATCCTAACTAGGGCGGCAAAATGATTAGTCGTGATTAATTGATTGAAAAAAAAAATATATTGATTACATATTATATGTATATAATAAATGCACACACATACATGTATATGTTAATTAAAAATGCTTTATATGTAAAATATTATTTACAGTGCCGTGCAAAATTATTCATACCCCTTAATTTTTTTCACATTTTGTTGTTGCTGCCTTATGTTAAACTACTTTAAATTACTTTTTTTCCCCACATCAATCTACACTCCCCACTCCATAATGGCAAAGCAAAAAATAGGTTTTTAACTTTTGTATAAATTTATAAAAAAATATAAAACTGAAAAGATCCCGTTGCATAAGTATTCATATTTCTGGGACACTCAAAATTTATCTCAGGAGCATTTATATTGCTTCTAGATGTTGCTACACTTCGAGTGGAGTTAAACTGTGGCAAATTCATTTGAATGAGTATGATTTAGAAAGGCAGCTGAAAATGCATATCTGAGCAAAAACCCTGAGTCCTGAGTCCTGAGGTCAAGATAACTGCCTGTAGAGCTCAGTGACAGACTTAAGGCAATGATCTAGGGAAGAGTTCAGAAAAAGAACTGCTGCATTGAAGGTTCACAGAAGCATGTAGCCTTCATTATCCGTAATGGAAGATGATTGGAACAACTAGGACTCTAGAAAATGTCTGCCAGCCCCCATCCAAGCTGACAGAGCTTGAGAGGTGAAAAGGTGAGGCAAAGAATGACAGATAATTGCCAAATGCAGATGTGCAAAGCTTGTGCACATCATACCCAAAAAGACTTGAGGCTGTAAAGGTGCTTCAACTATGTACTGAGTTAAGGGTATGAATACTTATGCAATGTACTTATTTCAGTGTTTTATTTTTAACAAATTTGTAAAATTAGCAAATCTGTTTTTTGCTTTGTCATTATTATGGTGTATGGAGTGTAAATTGATGTGGGGAAAAACTAATTTAAAGCAGTTTAACATAATGCTGCAACAAAACAAAATGTGAAAAAAAAATGAAGGGGTATGAATACTTTTGCAAGGCACCATATATCTGAAATATTTATATATGATTTAAATTATATACAAGTGTTTAAACATGAATACATACAATACATACAAATATTTTTTAATATGTTCATATGTGTGTGTATTTATATACATAATAAATATACACAGCACACGCACAAGTAGTATGTGAACAAACTTTTATTTTGAATCGATTAATCGCGACTAATCAATTTGCAGCCCTAATCCTAACAAACCATCCATCAATGGAAAGTTTATTTATTAGCTTTCAGATGATGTATAAATAAGAATTTAAAATAAATTACCCTTATGACTAGTTTTGTGGTCCAAAGCCATACAAAAAAAATCTAATTTTATAATGTATTTACATATTTTAAATGTATTTTTCAATTTTGAATGTGTTTTTTCTATATTTGGCTGACAAACGTACAATATTAGAGTGATAACAGAACTCCAACAACCATTTCACTGTTTGTATCACTCCACTTACACACACATAGTATTTCTCACAGAGTGTCATGGGAGGACGCCCAAATCCACTATAATAATGTTTTTGTCACAAAATGTAGTTTCAAGAGTTTTAGGCACAAATATACTTATTTATATTTCAAATATGTGGTTTGTTACTAAAGATAATGTCTATTTGAAAATTTGATTCAACGTTTCATGGCATCAGTGTCTAGTTCTTACCTCGGCCAGTTCTTCTTGAATTTGCCACTGGCTCTGATGTCTCTGTAGTGGTTAAACATGAGATATCATTTGTTTTGGGTAAATCTAGGACATGAATGCAGTTGACCGTCTCAGGTTACGTATGTAACCTCAGTTCCCTGAGGGAACGAGACGCTGCGTCGAACGCTATGGGGGAAACGCCATTGGCGAGCCTCACTCTGAACGTAGTCTGCGACCAATCAGATGACGGGAGTGACGTCACAGGCGTGGTGACGTAAGCGACCAGGAAGTATAAAGCACGTGCGTTTGAAGCCGGCGTCAGCTCCTTGGAATGAAGCGAGCACAGCAGGGATGCGGGAATTATGGTCCTCGACGCAGCGTCTAGTTCCCTCAGGGAACTGAGGTTACATACGTAACCTGAGACGTTCCCTTTCATGAACGTCGAGCTTCGTCGAACGCTATGGGGAACGAGATGCCCACGCCTCCAGAATTCCAAGTCCCTGCCTAGGAAACCACTAGGACAATGGTGGAAAGAGTTGTGTCTGGTGAACATGCTAGAACACTGAGAAAGTCTCGGCCTGGGGAAATTGCCAGAACGCGAGTAGTATTACGCCTCTGTCTGGAGAGCCGCCAGAACAAGAGGGAGAGAGTACACCTCCGCCTGGGGAAACTGCCAGGACAAGGAGGGATAGAGTCTCTGCCTAGGGAAATTGCTAGGACAAGAGTGGTATTACACCTCTGTCTGGGGAACCGCCAGAACAAGAGGGAGAATATATGGCTCGGCCTGGTAAACTGCCAGGACACGAGGATAAAGTGTGCCTACTAGGGCAAGAGTAGTAATACACCTCTGTCTGGGAAACTGCCAGAGCAAGAGGGACATAAGGAGTGCCTGGTGAACCTGCCAGGACACTGGAAGATCTCCACCTGGGGAAAATGCCAGGATGCGAGTATTACGCCTCTGTCTGGAGAGCCGCCAGAACAAGAGGGAGAGAAATACACTTCCGCCTGGGGAAACTGTCAGGACAAGGAGGGATAAAAGCCTCTGCCTAGGGAAATTGCTAGGACAAGAGTGGTATTACACTTCTGTCTGGGGAACCGCCAGAACAAGAGGGAGAGAATACACCTCGGCCTGGGAAACTGCCAGGACACGAGGGACAAATATCTGTCACTCAAGGACAGAGGAGCCAGGAGTGGCTCTAAGGTCAAGTTCATAGAACCTGACGAATGTTAAGGGTGAGGACCAACCCGCCGCACTGCAGATGTAGACAGCACACTTTTCTTGGCGTTGAGTCTCAACCCCAGCTCTTTCATGTGAGCGAGAACAACACCTCAATGTTGAACCGCTAACTGTTTTGTACTGGCTAAAATCAGCCAGTCGTCTATGTAGTTGAGTATGCGGATGCCCTAGAGTCACAGAGGAGCCAGAGCAGCATCCACACACTTTGTAAAAGTCCGGGGTGAGAGTGCTAGGCCGAAAGGAAGAACTCTGTATTGGTAAGCTTTGCCCCTGAAAGCGAACCTCAGGAACTTCCTGTGTTGAGGAAGGATGGAGACGTGAAAGTAAGCGAAAGTAAGCGTCTTTTGATTTGAGACACGACTTGGCTGACAGTTAACATTCTGAACTTCAGTTTCTTGACTGAGCGGTTCAACTGTCTGAGATCTAGAATGGGCCACATCCCTCCATCCTTCTTGGGAACAATGAAGTACCGGCTCTAGAACCCGGCCTCTCTGTCTGGAAGAGGGACCACCTTGATGGCCTCCTTCTTCAGAAGAGAATTTACTCCTTGCTCCATAACCAGACCCTGCTCGGGGCTCACCAAAGTAGGGAATACCCCGTCGAAATGGGGCGTCAGAAAGCCAAATTGGATATAATAACCTTTCTCTACAGTGCGTAGGACCCAAGCAGATACATTCGGCAGTAGTTTCCACGCTGCCAGAAAGTCTACTAAGGGAACCAGCCTCTCGAGACTGGTTTCTGGTGTTACTAGAGGTATTGATTCGGTGACCTGTAACAGCTGGCTGGCAGGAGACACCTGAATCAATTTCTCTGAGGACCCCCGCAGGGGTGGCGAACACTCTAGTTCCGCTACGTTTCCGGGCAGAGAGACTAGGGAGAGATGTTCGTGGGAGATTGCCGTGCCCTGTAACACTGGCAGGGTTAGCTGACTGATCTCCTGAGGGCCTCGAGGAAGAACGGGCACCATGAACTGTGGTGAAAACCGTTCCTCCCCGAGAGGGGCTGCCCTCATGGGCCCTGAGCCATGATTGTCAGGGCCGTTTAGCCGAGGACCTCTTAGACTGGAGGATGACCCTCAGGTCAGGCCTCGTCTTCGAGGCCCGCGACTTAGAGTGTTGCTGGCCCCGCCCTCTAGGTCTATCCGGAGGGGTACGGGACGCAACGCTCTTTTTCTGTGTCTCCCGGTATGAGGAGCTGATACACGGCTGGGACTGCTCCCGTCCAGCAGTCCCAGAGGAATAGACACGGCGGGGGAGGTAACGCTGGAACGCCGCCACTTGTTTCCTAGCCTCCTGGTGTCTGCTGACGACTTCATTGACTGAGTCGCCAAACAGGTCAGAAGGCTGAAGCGGACAGGGTCAGCCACAGATGCCTCTCCGCCGCCACCAGGGCTGCCATAGACCACCCAACAGCACGGGCAGTCTCCTTGGTGGCGTGTAGAGCAAGATCTGCTGTGCGGCGTAACTCTGATATGTTTACCTCCCTGCCATCGTCTAATTCCTTGAGCAGGTCGGCCTGGTACGCTTGCAAGATAGACATCGTATGCAAGCACGCACTGGCCTGACCTGCCATCGTGTACCCCTTGCCCAACAAGCTCGAAGTTGTTTTGAGGGGCTTGGAGGGCAAGGATGGAGCCTTCAAAGATGATGCCAAACCGGGTGACAGATAGCTAGCCAGCGTCTGTTCAACCCGTGGCATCATCTTGTAGCCACACTCGTCCATCCCCCCGACATTACCGTAGTAGTCGGAAGAAGGGATGAACAAGCGGGCTGAAAATGGTTTCTTCCATGACCTTGAAACCTCAGCATGGAGGTCAGGGAAAAACGAAAGGCTCCTTCTTGGGGGTGGTGACTTAGTCCGCAGGAAGCGCTCATCTAGTTAGTTATTATGTTTCTGTTTATGTTTATGTTCTGCGGGCCAATCTATATTTAATTTTTCGACTGCACGAGTCACCACCTCCAAGAGCTCCTCATACTGTGGGGACCGGGGGAGCGGTTGAACACTTTCAACAACGCTCTCCACATCAACCTCCTCGGAGGAAGATAGGAGAAGCGTTGAGACCTCTTCCTGGTAGGAAGGAACCGCAGCGCGGGCCGCTCAACCGCTTTTTTAAATAAACTCTTTCCCCCTTTCTTGGTTGACATGTCTACTCAAATAAAAGTTGTGCAAACTGGCACAGAAAAACAGCAGACATGCAACAGACAGACATACACAGAGCGCTTCGCTGAATGACAAAAGATGACGCCGGCTTCAAGCGCACGTGCTTTATACTTCCTGGTCGCTTACGTCACCACGCCTGTGACGTCACTCCCGTCATCTGATTGGTTGCAGACTACGTTCAGAGTGAGGCTCGCCAATGGCATTTCCCCATAGAGTTCGACGCAGCTCGACGTTCACGAAAGGGAACTGCAGTTACAAATGGGTGATTTTGATGTTTTGAAAACTTGAATACTGCTATTTGAAATGTTTTGAAATATATTTAAAAGTCCCCCTGTAGTCAGAAATTTAATCCCTTAAAATTAATCTTTGATCATCAAAATTACATATTTAAATGTTTTTCTTGTGAAAATAATGTAACTCTACTCCCCTTGCCTCATTTAGTATATGTGGATCTATGAATATGCTAATTAGCCCCGCCTTCACTCACTCAACCCCCTTTTTAAAACAAGGTAATTCTCAGCTTCTTGTCGTTGTGACAGCACACATGAGCGTCTTACCTTAGACCCGCCCTCACCAAGCTGAAACAGTCCAAATATGATTACCATTGTGTCGACTCATTTACTCCCGACATCTGAGCCGCTGAAGAAGCAGAAGATTAACATTACTTTTTAATAGGAAAGCGCCGGTCCCGATCTACATATGCGTCTGTGTCCGTGTGAATCATTCGTGATGCAGCTTCACCCACAACAGAAGTGAGTATACGGTTTTTTTATGCATCTTTGCAAATGGCCTTTCTTAATAATGTGCTTGTTGGCAAGTTTCGCCAATAAATGCAACTAAATGCAGCTAATCGCAGCTAAATGTGGCTAAAGTAAACATTACAGCTTGTAATCCCACAGCAGAGAGGGGCGGGGCGAGCAGAACTCATTTGCATTTAAAGGGCCCATGTAATAAAATGAGCTGATATTTTGCAGAGCTGATTTTGACAAGGTAAAAGGGCGTTTTTTTAACACTACTATTGAGAATTTTTAACCGAAGTATAATACAGACTTTTTATTAAAACCTTAGTGATTCATATGAACTTGTGGAAAATGGGCATCCGATGACCACTTTTAGGACACAAAAGTAGAGCGCAAATTGTCATATTACTATGAGAACTACTATCAAAATTTACGAATACCAATTGGCCCAAGCTACAGCTTGCTAACACACATAGCTAATATAAGCTTTCTAATAGCGAACTTGTCCTATCATTTAAGTAATCAAGTTGAAAAGCAGTTAAAAATAATGTTTCCTGTTGCTGATTATGTTTTCCTCCAGTCTGCGTAGTTCTCAGAGTAATACGACACTTTGCGCTCTACTTTTGTGTCTTTAAACACTCGTTTTTTTTTTTTTTTAAATCGACAGCTTATAAAGACATAGTTCTGGGTTTTTTAGCTTGTTTACTGTACACGTTGTCTCATAGCAGCTTTTAGACATTGTTCTGTTTTTTGTTATATGTTGGAAATGACAAGGAGGCAGCTTACCACATTACAAAGTCAATGGAGAGGGTTGGATTGTTTTCCCCCTGTGGGGGCACTCTGTCTCTAAGAGTGAGTCATTGAGTTATTCATTCAACTGATTCATTCAAATGGTTGACTGATTCAGTTACGAAACACTGTTGTGTGTTTCTTAGGGAAGCAAAACAGTTTTAAAGTCTTTTTAAAAATTAACTTCTTGTTTATTGAGCTGTTCATCAAGTCAATATCACATTTGCAGTCGTGCTGATATTTCAAGAAAAACGCATTTATGCCCCGTCATCTTGAATTTTGGGGGAATTCTTAATATATTTTAATAGAGTAAATTACACAGTGAACGCTAAATGCGCTTGCGCAGTGATCTAACCAAAATTTCACAGTGTATGTCTTCACTCTCCATGTGTGTTTTTGTTTGGTTTTTGCGATATACTCAATAATGTCAAAATGCATATCGTTTAAACATTATTATAGACGATATATATCGCACACCTTACAATCAAGTAAAAACTGTACATGACAGCTTATTCTGTTCCTCTTCTGGGTGCTGTTGTGTATGTGAATGTAATCTAGCCATTAACACAGTTAATACCTTCCTGAATAGATATGTAAATCACAGATATGTTTCACGCTGCTCTTAGAGGCGTAAACAACCTCGAGTCTGTTTTGCATCTGATTTATTCATGTTTGAAGACCAAAACAAGAATTATTGCACCACATGCATGAAACAAGCTACTAAACAACTCAGTGTGTGGTATTTAGTCCATTCGAAATGTGTTTCTACCATGTAAACAAAATGTATTAATAGCTTTTCTGATTTTATAAGCATATTTTTAGCATGTACTGTACATGGCATAATTATGTTAGACAGCGTCACATCTTTTACAGACCAGCCAATCCCAAAGTGCAATGCAACAAGGTTAGTGAAAAAAAGTGAAAATCTGAGCTTAATTTTGAGCTCATTGTTGTTTTGAAACATTGTTCCGCTGTTGATTAAAAAAATATAAATTAAACCAAAGTGCAGCTGACTGTAGTGGAGAAAATCCACAAACACACAAAAGACGAAGTGAAAAGATGTCAAGCAAGATGCTTTTTTTAATCAGAGTTTATGCTCAAAGCTGTTTACGGGGGAAATGATTGTTGTCAGAGAAAGCTGAGCGCAAAAGAAATAAACAGGAATTTTGGCAGAGACACAAATTTTGGAGTATTGGAGTGGAGTGTGGAAAATGAAGTGCGGGAGCGTGTGAGTTCAGTAGTGACAGTATGAGATATCAGCTGAAGTGAACATCAGAAACTGTGTTGTCTGAAATGCATCTTACATGCAGAATATAGAATCTCCACAGTCAGACGACTTCAACAAAGTCTGTGTTTACCGTCAGAGAGGAAAACATGATTTCCAAAAACGCTTCTCGGGGGACGGAGGAAATATTGTGAGCTGTTACAGGTCTGAGAAAATCATAGCGCTTTGAGCATTAAAGCTTAATATTTTCTCCTTCAAAAATGTACACAAGCCAGAGGAATGAGCTGAAGCGTAGCTGGTTTGTGCAATAAATAATAAGGAAAAACAAAAGGGAAAAATTCAAATAAATTTTCTTCAGGCAGAGAAGTTACACTCACTGAAATAAAATCATATTCAAGTGGTAACTCCACGGTTGATTACTGGTTGATTAATTTTTTTGTTGACTTCATGTTCAGTAGCTCACGTGAATGATGGAACTTTTTCTGTACTTAAAAAATAAATGTTAGTTTTGTGCCCTTTATAAGGGAATGGTTGATTATTTATTTATCCACAGATTTTCTATTGGAATTAAAGCCTGAAGACTGGCTAGGCCACTCCAGGACCTTAATGAGAATCTTCTTGAGCCAGTCCTTTGTTGCTTTGGCCGTGTGTTTTGGGTCATTGTCATGCTAGAATACCCATCCACAACCTATTTTTAATGTCCTGGCTGAGGGAAGGATGTTCTTACCAAAGATTTGACAGTACATGGCCCCGTCCATCGTCCCTTTGATACAGTGCAGTTGTCCTGTCCCCTTAGCAGAAAAACACCCCAAAGCATAATGTTTCCACCTCCATGTTTGACAGTGGGGATGGTGTTTTTGGCCTCATAGGCAGCATTCCTCTTTCTCCAAACACGACAAGTTGAGTTGATGCCAAAGAGCTTGATTTTGGTCTCATCTGACCACAACACTATGAACCAGTTCTTCTCTTAATCATTCAGATGTTTATTGGCAAACTTCAGACATCCTGTACATGTGCTTTCTTAAGCAGGGGGACCTTGCGGGTGCTGCAGAATTTCAGTCCTTTAGAGCTTAGAGTGTTACCAATTGTTTTCTTGGTGACTATGGTACCAGCTGCCTTGAGATCATTGACAAGATCCTCCCTGTGTAGTTCTGGGCTGATTCCTCACTGTTCTCCTGATTATTGAAACTCCACGAGGTGAGATCTTGCATGGGGTCCCAGACCGAGGGAGATTGACCATTATTTTGTTTTTCTTCCATTTGCAAATAATCACACTGTTGTCACCTTCTCACCAAGCTGCTTGGAGATGGTCTTGTAGCCCATTCCAGCCTTGTGTAGGTCTACAATCTTATTCCTGTCATCCTTGGACAGCTCTTTGGTCTTGGCCATGGTGGACAGTTTGGAATCTGATTGATCGATTGCTTCTGTGGACAGGTGTCTTTTATATAGGTAACAAGATGAGATTAGGAGCACTTCCCTGAAGAGAGTGCTCCTAATCTCAGCTTGTTACCTGTATAAAAGACACCTGGGAGCCAGAAATCTTGCTGATTGATAAAATACTTATTTCATTCATTAAAATGCAAATACATTTTTTGTTGTTATTCTGTCTCTCACTGTTGAAATTAACCAACCATTAAAATTATAGACTTCTCATTTCTTTGTCAGTGGGCAAGCGTACAAAATTGTACAAATAATTATTTTCCCCACTGTACTGTGTCATTGTAAATCCTGTTGTAAATAATTGTGAAAAATCACTTTTTAAAACTGTTGTTCATTTTTACCCCTGATTTGACCTTGTATATAAAATGTAGTCTCTCTGAATATTTAATATTACTGACATGATTGTTTGGTTGTTTGTCTTTATTGAATTCAACAAAAAGTCCAAAAATCATGTTTTATCTGCCAAACATGATATTATGAGGGCTGTCAGTCTATTAAAAAAAATAATCTAATTAATTACATGATGTGTCGATTAATCTAATTAATCACAAAATAAATTTAACTGTGAAAATACCCACAAAAGATTATTCAAAGCTATTTTTGTGTTAAATGAGAAAGTATCATGTAGAAATTACAAACTGTAGCTTTAGAAAGAAATGTTTTATTTGTTTCATAACATAACATAACATAAAAATTATTACACATAAACATTTAGGCTGCAATGGCTGAACATAAACGATTGAACATAGAAGATAATTTAAGAAACATCTCAGTATTTTTTGTTCATATAATGAAAGTCATGGTAACCAAATTAGCTTTGTTGCCAACAGTCTTCAAAATACTTTTTTATGTTTCACAAAAGAAAGGTTTGAAATGACATGCAGGTTAGAATTACAAATTTTTGGGTCAACTATTCCTTTAATGTTTTTATTATTATCATTTTATTTTTATTTTGGAATAAAATTATACTCTAAATAAGAAACTAAATCTGCCAGAAGGTGGAGGTAAATGTCTTTATGAGTCATTTACTCATTCAATCCGTTCAAACGACTGATTCATTCAGGAATGAAGTAAATGGCTCTCTTTTTGAATGGGCCTTTGAATCATTGATTCACACGATTTGTTCAAAACACGGATTCATTCAGAAACTAAACATCGCTGTGTTCGGAGACGCACAACAGCTAACAGAGGCCGCTCCCACGATAGTTGATTGACATGAGCGCCTTACCTTAGACCCGCCCTCAACCAAGCTGAAACAGTCCGACTCTGATCACCATTGTGTCGACTCAGGTATAAGGGAAGACAAGAATGTCTCTGATTGAGCGATTGAGATGTTCTGTTGTTGGATGTAATATTGAGCAACCGTCGTTTACTCCCGACATCTAAGCCACTGAAGACCCAGAGGATTAACGTTACTTTAGTTTTTAAAAGGAAAGTGCCGATCGCGATCTACATATGCGTCTATGTTCGTGCAAATCATTCCTGATGCAGCTTCACCTACAGCAGAAGTGAGTATAAGGGTTTTTATGCATCTTTGCATATAGCCTTTTATAATAATGTGCTAGTTAGCAAGTTTCACAGCTAAATGCGTCTAAAGTAAACATTACAGCTCGTCATCCCACGGCAGAGAGGGGCGGCGTGAGCAGAGCTCATTAGCATTTAAAGAAACATGCAACAGAATAGCTTGCTCAAAAAAGGTCTGATTTTGACAAGGTAAAAAGAGTGTTTTTTACACTACCATTGAGAAATTCTCATGAAGACCCTAATAAAACATTTCAACTTGTGGAAAATGGGCTTCCGATGACCCCTTTAAGTTAACGCATAAAACTGACAGCCCAAACTGAACATGATATTTTTCTGCTAGGTTACCAATGCCACATTCATATTCAAATAAGCCGCAGTGACGTGCATCTGAGCGTAGGGTCTTCCAAAGGCCACATTTGAAACTGTACTGTCCTGCACCCTTAAGAGCACTCTCCTCAAGTGTTCTGCCCTCCAAAGTGAGCAGGGCACGGTCCTTGATGCTCACTTTCAAGTGGAGTTTGCCTTTTTCCTCTGCTTTTTTAGATCCAAACACATCTGAAGAGAGTAATTAAAAGCACTCTGGCACACCTGCGTCAGGACGAGGCCCATAAAAAGCTGTGTATTTTTATCCTGATTAATCTAGGGGTATGTGTTGTGCTGACACCTCATTTGAGAGTGTTTATGCATGCGGATCCCACATAGAGATGGAAATGAATTCTGGCTCAGATCAAGAAATAGACACATTACTGTGGGCACGCACTCATATATTTCTCTTCTGAAGCACTTTGAGATACTACCTGTATAAAAAATGTATTAAACAACAAGTGTGGCGTGTAGCTCGTCTCCCACAGTTTGTGCTACGAGCATGAGTGATATCTCAAATCCTGTGGCTTGTTGAGGAGCGGTGTGCTAGTGCTTTTCTGAGCAATCAGATGTGCAATTTTTGCCTGGCGGACAGTGAAATAATCCCATAGAGCTGTATGAATGGACCAGAATATCATTAGAGAGACATGGAGATTTGACCATTTAGCAGCTACTCTGAACATCATGGCAACATCCTAGCAATGGCACAACTTTTGTATGTGTTTATGTTAATCATAATAACTTGAATGACAAGGGGTCAGAGTGCTCTGCTCTAGGGCTAATATTTATTTTTTGTTTGTTTGTTCAGTCTTTTTATGCACGTTTGTATACATAATACATTTTATTTATTTGTTTTAATTTAAACATTTTTTTTTTATTTAATGTTTATTTTGTTTTCTCATTTTGTTATTTATTTGTACATTATTTATATGTTTACATTATTTTTTACATTATCATACATGTTATTTACATATTTGTTTTTTTTAAGTTAAAATTTTTGTTTGTTTTTTATTTAATTTTTTTTTTGTTTTTGTTTTATTTCATTTTCTTTCAATTTTTCAGAATTATTTACTTTTTTATTCATTTATATACTTATTTATCCATTTATTCCTATTAGGGCTGGGCGATTAATCGAAAAATAATCGAAATCGAGATTCAGAACCTATAATCGATCAAATGTTTCCAGGTCGATTATTTCGATTACTTTCCCTTTAAAAACAGTACCGCGTGTGGAGTCACGTGACCCCGCTCCGTTACATTACGTTATTCCGCCGACATGTCCATAGAGAGCTTAAAAAATTTATAGGATATACAAGAGTAATTTTGTTTAAAAGACAGTGCTTATTTTCTACTTTGAAAGTGCATTTTCGGTTTTCGGCCGAAAGACTTTTATCACCGAAACAACACGGCCGAAACAGTATGTTGACACAAACAGAAACCGCAGCCTGCACGTGCTTGTCTGAAGCAACACGTCTGCGGTGTGGACGTATGGAAAGACCCACGGATAGCGATTTGCAAAACTTGTTTTGCCGAAATTTCCAGAGGGGTTGTGTCTGCAGTCGTGCGTGCAGTGATAAGAGCAGAGATCGAGACAAGATGTAGCTTTCAGTGAGTGAAAAACATTAGCTTTACGTTAGTGTTACGTCACAATATTTTAAAGATATGTCTTTTCATACTGTATTTTTATTAATATTTATGTTTTAAACCATGGAGGTGAGTCAATGGATATCACACAAGCAACGTGAAAACAGCGCAATGTTAAAATGAAAGTGAAAACTGATTTTCAGCATCTGACGGGCATTCTCTCAGAGACAGTGAGAGACGATTATACTTCATATGCTGACATTAATTTAGTCCCCTAATATTTTCCTTGTGCCCTGAATATGGTGGAAAACGTATAAAAAGAAACATATATTGTGCAAGGGTTTGTTTCAGAAAATCGGTTCTTGAAATAAAGCTCTTAATTTTAATTGAAAACTGCAGTGTTATTAGGGGTTAAGAAAGTATTAATTATGATTTCAGGTGTTAAATGTGGGGACTGAAAGACAAGAAATGATGAAACTTCACAAGGCTATCCATTGAATAAATCTGAGCGCTGCACGTTTCAAAGTCATTTGTTGCGCTGCTTTGTGAACCAATCTGACAGCGCCTCCTGCTGGAAGAGAAACGCGTAGACTTGTAAATGTGATTTTTTTTTACAGTCTATGATGTGATGGATCCAGAAGATAATGTTATAAAAATGTAAACGATTAAACAATTTAAACAAAGGCAGTAAAATATATGTATATGTCAAGTAATAAAATACTTGATTGATAATAATTGTTTAAATTAATATAATTGATTTATTCTTTGAAACTTTAATATTAATGTATGCAATTGCAATGCCTTGATTCTAGTAAGATTAGTACACAGTCATAGCCATAAATGGAATGGTACTAATAATTGGCATAATTCTTTCGGGGTTTCGGTTTTCGGCCTTGGTTTCCTCTTTTTCGGTTTTCGGTTTCGGCCAAGAATTTTCATTTCGGTGCATCCCTACTTGTCAGTGAACTATGAGGGCAAAAAAATAAATATTATATAAATATAATTAAATATAATTTTATTAATAAATAAAATAATCGTTCATTAATCGTAATCGAGTTAAAATGTTCAATTAATCGAGATTTTGATTTTAGGCCAAATCGCCCAGCCCTAATTCCTATGTTTTCTTTCTTTTTTCTTTTTCTTTTCTTAATTTTTGTTAGTTAATTTGTTTCTTTCTTTTTTGTTTGCATCAATGCATCATACATGCATCATACATTTTATTTGTTTTTGTTTTAATTTGAATTTGTTTTATTTAATATTTCTTATTTTTACTTTATTTTTGTTTGTTTGTTTTAATTTTATTTAATTTAACTTTTGTTTATTTAATGTTCATTTTATTTTCTTATTTTTATTTTAGTTTTGTTTGTTTTAATTTCAACTTTTTACATTTTTATTTCATGTTTATTTATTTACTTTCTAATTTATCAATTTATTCCAATGTTTTTTTTTTTGGCGTCAGTTTGTAATTTGATGTTTCTTTCTTTTTTGGTTTGTTCATTCATCACTTGTTTTTGTTTATTTATTCACTCTTTAATGGATGTTTTTATATATGTTTTTTATATATATTTTATATATTGTAATTTTAAACTTTATTTTTTTAGTGTTTTTTTATTTAATTTTCTTATTTTTCAAATTTTTGTTATTTATTAATATTTGTTTATTACTTGTATTTTTCCTTTCTTTTCTTAATTTTTGTAAGTTTGTTAATTTGAAGTTTCTTTCGTTTTTGTTTGTTCATTTATTCACTTGTTAATTTTTTTATGAGAATTCAATACGCTAACCACCAATAACACCCTAGCATCCAGTTTTAATTTAATTTGTTATTAGTTTATTTTATTATTTATTAAATTTATTTTTATTAGATATTTATTTAATGTTTTTTTTTCCCTTATTTTTCTTTTGTATTTTCTTATTTAATTTTATTGTATTATTTAATGTATTTTTATTTACCTATTTAATTTAATTTAATTCATTCACTCATTCATTCCAATATTTTTTTTTTTATTAATTTTTGTTAGTTGGTTCATTTTAACTTTTTTTTCATTTATTCACTTGTTCATTCCTGCAGTTGTTTTTTAGTATTATTTATTTATCAGAATTCAACACCCTGGCAACCATCTAGAACACCCTAGGATTGATGGCAAGCCTTTTGCATGTGTTTATGTTGATGATAATAACCTGTGTGACTCTAGGTCAAAGTGCTCTGCTCTAGGGTGAAAGGACATATTGTTCTCTCATTTCCTCCAAAACCAGAAGGACAGCTGCAGCAACAATAGATCAGCAGCACCGGAATTGAATAAAACAGAAAGACGGGGGTGAATGAATAAATAAACAGCCATTTCGTGTCTTCAGCATATTTATTGAGTTTATGTAAGGCGGCGCGTGGGGTCTGTTGTCTGAAGACCGCCGACCACGGTCTTGCACAACATTTGCCTTTATTAGAGCGGACATTTTTAAATCTGACGCAATATCTGGCAACCCAAACCACCTCTTTTTCATGCATATCACACACAGTAATATTATTGTTATTTTTGTGCGTTTCACACACCTTCAGTGCCAGACTGAAACTCGTCAGACTGAGTGAATCGCTGGCAGTATTTAAAAATAAATGACATTCAAATGAATGCTATGCACAAAACGTCAATCTGATTAGCTGAATCTGCACAGTTTCTGTGAATAATGATACACAGGTTTTTACTGGATTTGACACAATTTTACAAGGTGGATAACATTTGAGAATCCAGCACATATGAGCCTCATTTGCATGGATTTGCCTAATGAAGAATGACCTAATTTAAATATGCGTGTTGCAGCACTGTAAAAGTGCATATGCAGCTGGTTTTGTTAGACATTGTAAATGTTGAGTATCAAATATGTTCAGATTAATGCAGCATCATCACTTTCAGTGTTGTTTGTCACTGGAAACTTTAGGTTATTGGCCAGGTTATTGGCTGCTACACTGTTCAAGACAAACTGTCAGCATGAACATGAGTTCAGTAGTTAAACATGATTCCAGTGCAGTTATTGTGTTTTTATTAAAAAGCTTTTGCTGACGCCAGCGATCTGAAGTACACTGATGTTACTTTTACTCATTCTTTGGCACAACAGAGCTTTATAAATGTTTATATTTAGCCTTTCTAGAAATCTGAGTCTCTAGTGGCTTTTAACTGTGCAGTCTGATCAGCCACAGTTTAGTGAAGCTGGTTTATGAGGAACGCCTGATTGGTGCTCTCTGAAGGGGTGGGGTCTGCGATAAACACCTGCTTATTGGTGCTCTCTGAAGGGGAGAGGTCTATGAGGAACACCGTATGATTGGTGTTCACTGAAGGGGCGGTTTCTACGAAGAACAACGTATGATTGGTGCACATTGAAGGGGGCGGATTCTATGAGGAACACTGTATGATTGGTGCAGTTTAATCAGTTTAATCACTGAAGGGGCTGCTGATTGGTGCTCACTGATGGAGAGGAGTTTACGGGGGACACCATTTGATTTGTGCTTACTAAAGGGGCGGATTCTATGAGGAACACCGTATGATTGGTGCTTACAAAAGGGGCGGGGTCCACGAAGAACACCGTATGATTAATGCTCACTGAAGGGGCGGGTTCTATGAGAAACAACGTATGATTGGTGCCGTTTAATCAGTTTAATCACTGAAGGGGCAGGGTCTACGAGGAACACCGTATGATCGGGGTGACTGAAGTGGCGAGTTCTACGAAGAACAACGTATGATTGGTGCACACCGAAGGGGGCGGATTCTATGAGGAACACCGTAAGATTGGTGCTTACTAATGCGTGATCCACGAAGAGCACCATATGATTAATGCTCACTGACGGGGCCGGGTCAACGAGGAACACCGTATGATTGGTGCTCACTGAAGCAGCGGGTTCTACGAGGAACACCATATGATTGGTGCTTACTAAAGGGGCAGGGTCCACGAAGAACACTGTATGATTAATGCTCACTGAAGGGGTGGGTCTACGAGGAACACCATATGATTGGTTCTCACTGAAGGGCCGGGTCTATGAGCAACAGCGTATGAATGGTGCAGTTTAATCAATTTAATCACTGAAGGGGTGGGGTTTACAAGGAACACTTGATTGGTGCTTTGAGAAGGGGAGAGGTCTATGAGGAACACCGTATGATTGGTGCTCACTAAAGGGGCGGGTTCTGCGAGGAACGATGTATGATTGGTGCACACTGAGGGGGCGGGGTTCTACGAGGAACACCATATGATTGGTGCTCACTGAGGGGGCGGGTTCTATGAGGAACACTGTATGATTGGTGCACATTGAAGGGGCAGGGTCTACAAGGAACACCGTATGACTGGTGCTCACTGAAGCAGCGGGTTCTACGAGGAACACCGTATAATTGGTGCTTACTAAAGGGGCAGAATCCACAAAGAACACCGTATGATTAATGCTCACTGAAGGGGCGGGTTCTACGAGGAACACCGTATGATTGGTGCAGTTCTTCAGGTGTTTTTTTTTTTTTTAATAATTGTTGGATCTTTATTTTTTCCTCTTTTGTTTATTCTTTTCTGTTCCTTTAATCTTTTCCCCCTTTCATTTAGTTAGTTTTATTTATTTGTTTATTAAATGTTTTTATTTTGTTAATTCTTTTATTTGCTTGATCTTTCTTTTTCATTTGTTTATTAATGATTTTGATTTGTTAATTATTTTTGTTCAGTATTGATTTGTTTTGTTTTTCATTCATTCATTTGTTTATTCATTCATTCATTACTCATTCAAATTCTTTCTTTCTTTCTTTCTTTCTTTCTTTCTTTCTTTCTTTCTTTCTTTCTTTCTCTCTTTATTATGTTTCATTTATCCTTTATGTTTTATGGTCATTCTCTTTGAGTGGCAGTACAATATAAATAACACCAAACATGAATGGACACTCATGGTTTCAATCGCCCTCATTCTTTCTGTCTCACGCTCTGATTGAGTTGCTCGCGTTGTAGATAAATAAAGCATGATGGAACATCTGCTTTCTTTCTCCAAGCAAAGACATGCTAATGTGTTTAGCTCTTCCGCTCCTTTCTTATGCTGTACTTCACAATAGCTTTTTTAAACTGCTTGCCACTTTGTTGCTCACCCTCACATAATTTCAAACCCAGTGTGACTTTCTCTCTTCTGTGGATTTGAAAATTTTGAAAAATGATTCTTTCTTCTTTTTTTCCACATATTGAAAGCATGTACGACCTCAAAAGGATTGGTAAAGAGCAAAGCACTCTCATTTTGTGCTCTACAGAAGACAATTCATACAGTCATACAGATTGTAATGAGTGTGAGTAAACAATGGCCAAATTTTCATTTTTGCTTGAAGCACTTCTTTTTGAACCTTTATAAATATGATTAATGAGTTCACAAACTTTTGAACTTACTAGCTTGGTGGATAGCATTATTGTACACATGAGTGAAGAAATTAAGTTGATTAAATAAACAAATATGTGAATGAACAAAAGAAAAAAATATGAAAATGAACACAATTTGAATGAATAAAATAATTAACAATTGCAGGAAAGAACAGACAAACAAATGAAAGAAAGATCAAATAAACAGAATAAATGAGAGAAAAAAGAAATGAAAGAACTAGAATAAATAAACAGAAAAAATGAGCAAATAAAAGACCAAGAGAGCAAAATAATGAATGATATAATAATAATAATAATAATAATGAACAAAATAATAAACAAAAAACATCAAATATTTGGAAAAACTAAAAGACTGAAAAAATGCATGAATGAACAGTTGAGCAAAATAATAAAATATTAAACGAATAACAAAAGAAACAGTTTGAATTAAGGAATAGACTGAAGTACTGCGTGAATTCATTAAAAAATAATATCTGAACAAAAAAACAAAATCACATGGACAAACTAAAAGGAAAAGCAAGAATGAAAGATCAAACAAATGAATTAATAAACAAAGTAACAAGAAATAAAGAAAGTCAGTTTATACAGGTTGCATCGACAAGAGTGTGGGTAAATAATGACTGAATTTTAATTTTTGCACGAAACACTTCTTTTTAACCTTTAAAAAAAAAAATAGAGTTCCCAAAGTTTGCTGAAATTAAAGCATTAGCATTGCAGGTGGCATTATAGTAATAAAACACTCGCAGGTTAAAGCAAATCCAGAGTGTGAACTCACGTTGAAGTGTGTGTGTGTGTGTGTGTGTGTGTGTGTGTGTGTGTGTGTGTGTGTGTGTGTGTGTGTGTGTGTGTGTGTGTGTTTGTCAGTTTGACACTTTTTCCCGCTGCGTCACTCTCTCTGCATATGCGTCCATGCCTGGGAACAACGTGCCGTTGCCAAGTTCTGGTTGGCATGGTAACGCGTGTTGGATTAAAGTGTTTTGTGCAGATGTGGTTTGCTCTCTGATGGAGCTTATTTACAGTGAAGAGGAACAGAGACACAGTGGCAATAAAAATGATGAGATTTTCCTTCTTCTCCAGGGAAATTGCTGAAATCCCTTGCCTGTTTTGCTCTAATCACATTTAATGTGACTGATCCAGTGTACTGTGAAACTGTAGAGTCTCCAGCTACAAGCGACCCGTGATTTAACATAGTTAAACAACATACAGTCACGCTGCCCGTTGGAGAAAGAGCTTTTGAAAAACTGCACTGTACAAGCAACTTACACAAAGTGCATTAAAGCTGTTCAAGGGGACAATGTACTTTATGTTTAACATAATTGGATTATATAATGTAATTTAATCAGAGGAGTATTTTTGGTTAAAGAACAAGGGATTCAAATGAATAGATCTTGATTAGACTGACAGCATTACACTTGAAAAGATAAATGTAGACTAAAAACACTAAAAAAAAAAAAAAAAAAAAAAAAACTAGAATATAGTTATGTACAATGATGAATGGCAGTGTTTAACAAATTATTTTAGTATTAAAACTTTTCAATGAATCGTTGAATCCTTTCAGTTTGAATTTGTTCGTTTACATGAATCATTGGAATGAACCGATTCACTAAAATGAGTGGTCATCATATCTGTTTTTGTTTTTGCATGTTATGTGTGAGGCTCTTTACAATATAACTTAGACAATATAACAGCTATGTCTATTGTAGTTTTGTCACGCTACAGTAATTGGTAGGGTATGACGGGCTAAAGGCCCCCTGGGATAAAAAGCGCCTTTGATATTATTTTCCTCTAAACCACTAGATGCCAGAAAAACATGCCATAGCGCTTTCTATGGGCGACATTTGACTCTTGAGTCGGGGGGAGCAAGGAAAAAAAAAAAAACTTTTTCGGCTGTTAGCATTACAACAATGTCGTACCGTATTGCAGCGCATCAAAGCAGTCAATAAGAGTGCTGCATTTTAGCCTGGGCCCTGACTTCTTCACACCCCTGGGGCTGGGCTTCGGACCAATTTTCACATCATAGTTCAGACGCGGGCCGGACATCAGGCCTGTTTTAGGCTTCTCCTTATTTTTATATTTTAGACATCCATTAATTATAGTGAAGAAAAAATGCTGTGCTGGTGGAAACAAAACAAGACTTCACTTTCGCTATCACTTTTGAGACCGGCTCGGACTGCGTTTAGTGTCCTTCAGCGCAGCTGGAAGAGATCCGCGTTCAAGCACACAATAGGCTGAAACTTGCCACAAAGCACCGGCAAAAAAAAAAAAAAAAAACAATGAATGTGTCGGGGCGAAAGAGTAAGGACATATTTGAATTATTTATTAATAAACTAGTGTATTCTGAGCCAGTCTCACAAAGATCCTGAATTGCAATCTCCTTTTTGGACACGCCTTTAGAGAGAAATTAAGTAATAATTTAAAGGGGTCATCGGATGCCCATTTTCCACAAGTTCATATGATTCTTTAGGGTCTTAATGAAAAGTCTCTAATATACTTTGATTAAAAATTCTCAATAGTAGTGTAAAAAAAACACCCCTTTACCTTGTCAAAATCAGCTCTGCAAAATTTCAGCTCATTTTAAGACATGGCCACTTTAAATGCCACGAGCTCTGCTCGCCCCGCCCCTCTCTGGGATTGTTTACCTTAGCCGCGTTTAGCTGCATTTAGCTGCGTTTATTGGCGAAACTTGCCAACAAGCACATTATTAAGAAAGGCCATTTGCAAAGATGCACAAAAAACCCTTATACTCACTTCTGCTGTGGGCGAAGCTGCATCAGGAACGGTTCGGCCGAAGATAGATGCATATGTAGATGAAAAACGAAAGTACCGTTAATCCTCTGCGTCTTCAGAGGCTCAGATGTCGGGAGGACTACTGCTGTGTTCATTATTACATCCGACAACAGAACACCTCAATCGCTCAATCTGAGACATTCTTGTCTTCCTCTGCACCGAGTCACACAATGGCGATCGAAGTCGGACAGTTTCAGCTCGGTGAGGGCGGGTCTAAGGTAAGGCGCTGTCGGTGTGTCATCACACCAACAAGAAGCTGAGAATGACCTGATTTAAAAAAGGGGATATTACTTTTCAAGATTAAAAAATACCAATGGGTAAATTTTTATCATTGTACGGTGGTTTGTGTACACAAATTGCCAACACACATTAATGTTCAAACAAAAAAAAAGTGAGTAAAAGTGAGTTTTGCATCTGATGACCCCTTTAAGTTTTTGTTTGTATATGATATGACAATAGTTTTCTCAAAAGATATGGTAAAATGCTCATGAAGTGACTCTCAATTCAGTTTATGTGTTCAGATTATGTTTATGTGTTCATGTGTTCATATTGAGGCGCGCTTTAGTATGTGTGTATTAAACAATACCACGCATCTACGCCATTCATTCACACAGAGACATGCAGAGCATGCAGGATTGATATTTAAATAGTGTTTTTGTGGCTTAGAATTCACAGACACTAGTTCATATCACATTTAGATTTAAGTGTAATGACCAACTTTTGACTTATTCATCCAAAATTCACCAAATTGACACTGCGACACAATCCATGTTATACAGTAAATTCCATTTTTATGACAGTATTCAATGATTCTGTCCACGTTTTCTGCATTACTACATTCTGATCTAGTTTAGCATATGGTACTGTATATTTGCCTCCTAAATAGCCTCAGTATACTTTGTGCTGACAGTAGGAGTATTTATTTGAGTTGTTTCGCTTACGGTGTGGTGTCTCTGCATCTCTGATGTTGACCTGATATTGTCCCAGCAGTTTTGCTGTGTTTACTACATTGTCAAAAGTGAGAAGGTGGTCTTTTCAGGCGGTTTCTGCTGATTTCCGCCAGGTGACCCCGCTGACCTCCTGTGGGCTATAATAAGTAACTTCTGCTCTCTGCTGCGAAGCACCAAACCTCTGTTATTGATTCTCTTCACAAGCTTTGCCTGAGATGAAGACAAGCCTTCAAACAAAAGGGTGCTCGCTGTCGATATTGATTCTTCCGTGTGTAAGATAGAAAGCAGGTGAAAATGTAAGTGTCTTTGATGAGCCTAAACAAGAATATTTCTTTCTGTGTTTCTCACGTTCTCTTTCAGAGGAACCGTTGAAGCACGATTCGTCTACGTTTTCGTCCTCGGTATCTTGTTCACCGGTGTGAAGGACCTGCTGCGCTCGCAGGTGATGTCGTCAGCGGTGGACAGCGGGCGGCTGAAGAGCAGAGGACTGTGGGAAGTGTACAGTGGTGTGGTGTTATTGGTGGCTTTGCTGTTCAGAGCTCATAATTTGCCCACGCTGACCTGCTGTCTGCTTATCCAGACCATCATGGCTCAGTTCATCTGGAAGAAACTGCACTACGATGCCGCCCAGACCACCATCATGCACTACTGGTTCGGCCAGGCCTTCTTCTACTTTCAGGTAATGATGAGAGGAGAACATCTTTAAGAATGGCTTAGTAAAGACAATAGAGGCCTTGTTTCCTCCATTAATGTATATCGATTATGTAATTGCAGTGCTATTGTTCTCAGGAACTTTTTCACACGTTGAGGTCGATCGCTTGGCCTAAACCCAAGATTGATTCCTTCATAACTTTAAACACTTTCCACACTGGATTTATAAATGATTTACCTTGATTAATTGTACTTATTTGGCACCGAACCGTGGTATGTTTGCGTTATATGCATTGTAATACCACCATTGAGACTAGCTAAAGGAATAGTGCACCCACAAATGAAAATTGCTCAATGGTTTACTCACCCTCAAGCCATCCTAGGTGTACATGACTTTCTTCTTTTAGATGAATACAATCAGAAAAACTCCTGGCTCTTCCAAGCGTTATAATGGCAGTGAATAGGTGTTAAGATTTTCAAGATTGTATTCGTCTGAAAGAGGAAAGTCATATACACCTAGAATTGCTTGAGGGTGAGTAAATCATGGGGCAATTGTAATTTTTGGGTGAATTTTCAATTTTGGGCTGGCTTGTGAACAGAATTGTCATCCTACCCTAAAGCAGATTGATTCATATGAAAAGTTTAAACAAACCTAAGTGTAAAAATGCCCTTTAGTATTACAAGCAATGACGACAGCAGAATTCTTCCATTCATTACAGATTTCCATTATAGAATCTTGACTCAGCAAAACGTGCAGGACTTTTCTTTACATATTTTATCAATTCAACCATAAAATCATCGGCTGCTGCTGCTGGAGACATTTTGAATAGCTTGTTGCATTATTTTTATACAGTTGTGGTCAAAAGTTTACAATCTGCAAAATGTTAATTATTTTAGCAAAATAAGAGGGATCATACAAAATGCATGTTATTTAAATAAAATGTTTCACATAAAAGACGTTTACATATAGTCCACCAGAGAAAATAATAATTTAATTTATAAAAATGACTTAATGCTGTGTTGTTACCTGAATGATTCAAAGCTGTGTTGTTTATTTATAGTTGTCATGAGTAGCTTGTTTGTCCTGAACAGTTAAACTTCCTGCTGTTCTTCAGAAAATTCCTTCAGGTTCCACCAATTTTTTGGTTTTTCAGAATTTTTGTGTATTTGAGATTCATCTTTTCACACTGAGGGACTCAACTTTTGATTTTCAACTATTACAGAAGGTTCAAACGCTCACTGATGCTTCAGAAGGAAAAACTAGGCATTAAAAGTGAGGGGTGAAAACTTTTGACAGAATAAAGATGTGTACATTTTTCTTATTTTGCCTAAATATCATATTTTTTTCATTTAGCACTGCCCTTCAGAAGCTACAAAAGATACTTTCTTGTTCCCCAGAAGACAAAATAAGTTCAATTTACTCTGATCTTCAAATTCAAGTTTCCAAGTTCTCACCCCGGGCTCTTAATGCATTGAGTTTCCTTCTGGAACATCAGTGAGCGTTTGAACCTTCTGTAATAGTTGCATATGAGTCCCTCAGTTGTCCTCAGTGTGAAAAGATGGATATGAAAATCATACAGTCATTGTTGGAAAGGGTTCAAATACACAAAAATGCAGGAAAACCAAAGAATTTGTGCGACCTGGAGAATTTTTCTAAAGAACAGCAGGCAGTTTAACTGTTCAGGACAAACAAGGGACTCAAACAACTATCATTAAACAAAAAAACAGCTGTGGATCATTCAGGTAACAACAAAGTGTTAAGAATCAAAGGGATGTAAACTTTTGAACAGGGTAATTTTTATAAATGTAACTATTATTTTCTCTTGTGGACTATATGTAAACATTTTTATGTGAAATGTTTTAGTAAAATAATTAACATTTTGCAGATTCTGCAAGGTGTATGTAAACTTTCGACTATAACTGTATTTATTTATTAAAGACAAATTTTTAAATATTCAAAATAGAAAATTTTTCCACAGTTTTACTGTTTTTTTACTTAATAAAGTGTATATTTGTTATTACTCTAAACTTTTGACCATTAGTATTAATGACCTCAAAACCGACAGGTGTGGAATAAAAGTAACAAAACTTTTTTGTCAGAGCGATGCCAGACGGATGGACTGTTTATAAACCTGATCAAAGGAATCAGTTTTATAATGAGACATCGAGAGTACATCAAGTCAGAGCTGAGCTGAGATGTGTGTGTGTGTGTGTGTGTGTGTGTGTGTGTGTAAGTGTGGGTCATAAATGGTGCTTTACTGGCCAATTATCATTTAAAGCACCCAAGCATGGAATTATGGGCTTGAAAATGACATCATCATTGAGGGACAGTCAGGGTCAATGCAGCTGAACTGTCCAAGGATGGATATATTCCTCTCCCTCTCTCTAGTCATTAAGCAGGGTGGAAGTGATTGTTAATTGTAAATTGTCACATTGATTTAGCTCGTTTTGTCAGGCCAGGCCCTTTTTCCACCCACTTTGACACTGCAAACTAGCATGAAATAATGGGAGTAAGAGAGGCAAGAGGAAAGCGATTGAGGAGGAGGATTTTCCAATCTCCTGGTCCTGACAGGAGCAACTGGAGTGACAGACACAGCGTCCTGTGAGCTGTGGAAAAAGCAGGATCTGTTCGTTTATTTCCCCCTCTTCCTCATCCGTCCATCAGCCGAGGGACCCTCAGACTGGAGTCTGTCAGCAATGACTAGAAACACAGTGCTTCTCTCACCTCACCTGAATAACTGCAGGACGCCTCAAACCTCTGCTGCATCACTTCACTACTGTTTATATCAACCGTTTCCAAACTTTTTCACGTAAAATATTTACCTGAAGTCCCCCTGAAATTTTGGGTTCATATTTAAATTATTTAATGACAAATTCACATGTTCATGGTTAATGGTCAAATGACATGAATGCTTTTTTGAAAATCTATTTTTAGTTAGTGTTTTATTTTGATTTGTTGTTATTTTAAAATGATTTATATAAAGGGCTGCACATATATAGGGAATGTTATAATTATTATTAATGTATTATTATTATTATGTTCAAGTTCTCTGGTGTTAGTTGTTTAATGGTCAAATGACATGAAAATGTTTTTTATATATATTTTTTTTATTTGTTTTTATTATAGTTATTTATATATAGGTCTGCAAACTCGTAATTCTGACTTATTTTCTCAGAATTGTGAGGTATAAACTTGCAATTCTGAGAAAAAAGGTCACAGTTGTGAGATATAAACTCTTAATTCTGAGAAAAATGTCAGAATTGTGAGATATAAACTCACAATTTTGAGAAAAAGTAACAATTGTGAGAAACAATTCTGAGAAAGTCAATTGTGAGACAAACTCAGATCTGAGAAAAAAAGGCAGAATTTTGAGTTTGTATCTCACAATTCTGACTTTATAACTCGCAATTGTGAGTTTGTTTCATACAAACAAGTCAATTGTGAGATGTAAATTTGCAATTGCAAGAAAAAAGTCAGAATTTTGAGATGTAAACTCACATTTTTTAAAAATGAGTCACAATTGTGAGATATAAACTTGCAATTTTGATAATAAAAGTCACAATTGTGAGATATATACTTGTAATTCTAAGAAAAATGTCACAATTGTGAGAAACTTGCAATTCAGAGAAAAAACAATTGTGAGAAACATGCAATTTTGAGAAAAAAAGTGACAATTAAAACAAGTAAAAATTGAGAAAAGTCAGAACTCACCACTGTGAGTTTGTATCATGCAATTCTGAAAAAAGTCAGAATTGCAAGATGTAAACTTGAAAGAAAAAGTCAGAATTTTGAGAAAAGTCACAAACGTGAGATATACAATCGCAATTTTGAAGTCACAATTGTGAGATATAAACTCATTTTTTTATAAAAAAAAAAAGTCACAATTGAGATATAAACTTGCAATTCTGAGGAAAAAAAGTCTGAATTTTGAGTTTATATCTTACAGTACTAACTTAACTTGCCATTGTGAGTGTGTATCACGCAGTTCTGAGAAAGAAAAGTGTTTTTTTTTTAATTCTGAAAAAAAGTCTGAATTGTAAGATATAAACTCAGTTTTGAGAAAAAGTCACAATTTTAAGAAAAACTTCACAATTGTAAGATATAAACAAAAAAAATCAATTTACGAGATAAACTCGCAATTTTGAGAGAAAAAAGTCAGAGTTTTGAGTTTATATCTCACAATTCTGACTTTATAACTCGCAATTGTACGTTTGTTTCATACAAACAAGTCAATTGTGAGATGTAAATTTGCAATTGCAAGAAAAAAGTCAGAATTTTGAGATATAAACTCACATTTTTTAAAAATGAGAGTCACAATTGTGAGATATAAACTTGCAATTTTGATAATAAAAGTCACAATTGTGAGATATATACTTGTAATTCTAAGAAAAATGTCACAATTGTGAGAAACTTGCAATTCAGAGAAAAAACAATTGTGAGAAACATGCAATTTTGAGAAAAAAAGTGACAATTAAAACAAGTAAAAATTGAGAAAAGTCAGAACTCACCACTGTGAGTTTGTATCATGCAATTCTGAAAAAAGTCAGAATTGCAAGATGTAAACTTGAAAGAAAAAGAAGTCAGAATTTTGAGAAAAGTCACAAATGTGAGATATACAATCGCAATTTTGAAGTCACAATTGTGAGATATAAACTCATTTTTTTTATAAAAAAAAGTCACAATTGAGATATAAACTTGCAATTCTGAGGAAAAAAAGTCTGAATTTTGAGTTTATATCTTACAGTACTAACTTAACTTGCCATTGTGAGTGTGTATCACGCAGTTCTGAGAAAGAAAAGTGTTTTTTTTTAATTCTGAAAAAAAGTCTGAATTGTAAGATATAAACTCAGTTTTGAGAAAAAGTCACAATTTTAAGAAAAACTTCACAATTGTAAGATATAAACAAAAAAATCAATTTACGAGATAAACTCGCAATTTTGAGAGAAAAAGTCAGAATTTTGAGTTTATATCTCACAATTCTGACTTTATAACTCGCAATTGTGAGTTTGTTTCATACAAACAAGTCAATTGTGAGATGTAAATTTGCAATTGCAAGAAAAAAGTCAGAATTGTGAGATATAAACTTGCAATTTTGATAATAAAAGTCACAATTGTGAGATATATACTTGTAATTCTAAGAAAAATGTCACAATTGTGAGAAACTTGCAATTCAGAGAAAAAAACAATTGTGAGAAACTTGCAATTTTGAGAAAAAAAGTCACAATTGTGAGATATTAACAATTTTGAGAAAAAAGTGACAATTAAAACAAGTAAAAATTGAGAAAAGTCAGAACTCACCACTGTGAGTTTGTATCATGCAATTCTGAAAAAAGTCAGAATTGCAAGATGTAAACTTGAAAGAAAAAGAAGTCAGAATTTTGAGAAAAGTCACAAACGTGAGATATACAATCGCAATTTTGAAGTCACAATTGTGAGATATAAACTCATTTTTTATTAAAAAAAGTCACAATTGAGATATAAACTTGCAATTCTGAGAAAAAAAGTCACAATTGAGACAAACTTGCAATTCTGAGGAAAAAAGTCTGAATTTTGAGTTTATATCTTACAGTACTAACTTAACTTGCCATTGTGAGTGTGTATCACGCAGTTCTGAGAGAGAAAAGTGATTTTTTTTTTAATTCTGAAAAAAAGTCTGAATTGTGAGATATAAACTCACAGTTTTGAGAAAAAGTCACAATTTTAAGAAAAACTTCACAATTGTAAGATATAAACAAAAAAAAATCACTTTACGAGATACACTCTCAATTTTGAGAAAAAAAGTCAGAATTTTGAGTTTATATCTCACTATTTTGACTTTATAACTTGCAATTGTGAGTTTGTATCACGCAATCCTTAAAAAAGTCTCAATTGTGAGAAAAGTGAGATATAAACTCGCAATTTTGAGAGAAAGTCACAATTCTGAGAAAAAAATTCACAACTGTGAGATAAAAAGTCGCAATTACCTTTTTTTATTTTTTATTCAATAGTGGAAACGCATTTCCATAGGATGCCTTTGTCCATATAATGGATTTTCTGGAAAGTAATTTGTTTTATTACTCCTCTGAGTCTCGCTTGTGGACTTTCTGCACGAGGGCGCCCTCCGGTGTCGAGTATGAATGAAATAAATAACGCTTGAGTCATTGAGTTTAATGCTCCATAATGGAGCTGGTGCTGGATTAGTATGTGTCATATTATTGTATGTGCACTATTAATTTTCAAATATCACTAATACCAGTATATTGCGACACCCCTAATTAACACAATAGCTATTTTCCATTATTTAAATATCATGATTATTGTCAATACTGGAATATCAAGACAACCCTAGGCATGTAATAAACATAAACTTCTATCCACAGAAATGTTGGAAATAATAAAGATTTCAGTTTTATAATCACACTATACTATATTGAGATACTATATCAAGATTTGAGTTTTATTGAGATATCCATCCACATTTATTTATTTTAATTTAACAATCGATTATTAGCTATTCATCAATTCACAAACCCCTATTTAGCATATATTTACAGTTAAGGGCTTTTCAAAGCCCCTAGCACAAAGTAGTAAAGGAAAATGTTAATTCCCTTCGTTCTCATGTTACTTAAGACAGCCATGACACATTCATTTTTTGAGAGCTTTATAAAATGTCAAAACGTATGTTAACTGTGTATGTTGATGTTTTATGGTCTCTTCAGGGAAACTCTAATAACATCGGGACAGTGGACATCTCTGTGGGTTTTGTGGGTCTGGAGAGTTATGTGGAAGCACCTGCCATTTTCTTGACGGCCCTGAGCACCTACGCAGGACCGCTGCTCTGGGCCTGTCATCTGCTGTGTTTCCTCAGCTCACAGAGAGACAGGTAACACACACACACACACACACAAGCTCATGTAATGTTGTACTGTAGGACTGGTGTTATATGATTTTATAGTGTTCTTATATAGTATGTCATTTCAACGTTGTTCCATGGGTATGCTAATAAAATGAGATTTGCATTTTCCTAACAGAATACCAACGCTAACAAGGCAGCAAAAGAAAAAAAGCTGAAGTAGCATATATAATAAGTAAATATAAATAGAGAAAAAGAATAGTGTTGAATATTTTAAGACTGAAAATACACTACCTTTCAAAAGTTTGGCTCAGTAGGATTTTTTTCTTATTGAAAAAATAACATTTCTTAAGCCGATTTCTGAAGGATCATGTGACACTGAAAACTGGAGTAATGATACTGAAAATTCAGCTTTGATCTCAGGAATAAACTACATTTTAGAATGTTGTTACAATGAAAATTAAAAAAAAAAATTAAATGTAAAAAAGTCTTTCACAATATTACTGTATTTTTTTATCAAATAAATGCAGCCTTGGTGAATGTAAGGACTTCTTTCAAAAACATTCTAAAAATCGTATCCCAAGCATTTGAACTGCAGTGTATTTACGTATTTGTTTAGTAGATGTTTGTATCTGAAGCATGTGTTTAATCAGGAATCCAAAAACCATGACATTGGCATTGCTAGTGTCAAGGTTAGTAATTTACCTGATCTACAGGACCAGTGACAATGCAGAAAACGCTAGAGGACGGTCTGAATGGAGCCTGTAGGTTAAGTGTTTCGAGCTGAATGCTGCCTTACAAAAATACAGTAATCATACTGAACATGGTTGACTTCCAAACAGGCCTCTTGAGCTTTCGAAGCTCAAAACTGGTTTCTGATTAAATGTATTTAAACTTTCGGCAAAAGCTAGTCCTAAAGAAACACAAACAACCTGTTATTCTCATCTAGAGTGCTTATCAAAATCTTTATGTACTGGTGACCGCAGTTTGTTTCGCTTTTGCCTTCTGTAGTAGTTTCAGCGAGAGACACTGCATTGATCACATCCACTTCTAATATTAGTCAGGGTTTCGTAGTTCTTCAGGATTTAGTCGTGTTAAAAAAAATATTAATATTAAATTTCACACAAGGTGCACAAGATGTTGCTTGATTTTCTTTGTAATTATTTCTATGAATTACTGAGTAAAAATTGTTACAAAGTAAATCCTACATCATTGTTTTGTCCATTTTCTAACTTGTCACTGACCCTTAGAAATAAACAGGCTTTCCTGGTGTACTATTAAAGAGATAACTCACCAAAAAAAAAATTACCCCATGATTTACTCACCTGCAAGGCATCCTAGGTGTATATAACTTTCTTCTTTCACACAAATACAATTGGAGGTATATTAAAAAATGCCCTGGCTCTTCCAGGCTTTATAATGGCAATTTATAAAGTATAAAGTTTATAAAGCTGTTAAGATGTTGCGATTATTAACCCCTTGGAGCTGCGTGGAGTACTTTTTATGATGGATGGATGCACTTTATTGGACTTCAAAATCTCAACACCCATTCACTGTCATTATAAAGTGTTGAGGAGCCAGTATTTTTTTTTATATAACTCCAATTATATTTGTCTGAAAGAAGAAAGTCATCTACATCTAAAATGGCTTGAGGGTGAGTAAATCATGGCGTTTTTTTTTTGTTTGTTTTTTTTGGGTGAACTATCCCTCCTATGTGTACTGTATAGGTATGTAAATAAATAATTTCTGATTGGATTATGTGATGTTAAACTTATTTTATTTTTAATTTTCGTTCTGTTTTAATAATAATAATAAAAATCTATAAAATCTATAGACATTTCAAATTAAATAAATCACAAAAAAATAAAACTTTACCTAAAATGAAAAATTAAATTAAATTAAATTAAATTAAATTAAATTAATTTAAAAAAAAGCTAAATATAAATACAAACTATAATAGTATCTCAATTATGCTAAAATAACCACATGTTTTTGCAGTTTTTAGGACTGTTGTGTATTGCCGTAGTTAGAGTTTTTCTACAAAGTTTGTCAAAGAACATTGTGTTTTACTCAACATTGCCCCTTAAAATAGAGTTTATGCAATAATGCTGCAACAGCCTTCCGATGTGATGCTTTTTTATTAAAAATACCACAGTGCAGTAAGAAAGCTTAAAATGACTTGTGAGTTATAAGGCAATAACAACGCTTCTGTAGTTCACTGTAATAGGGCCGTCTATAATCTTTCTTTTTTTTTCTCACAGCAAGCCTCTTCTTTCATTTTCTTTATAAATTTGTGCTGCATTTTTTCTAAAAAAAAAAAAAAATCTCAACATTTGTGTTACTTAAAAATAGAAAACACACAAAAAGACTTTTTTCAAAGATTCATGCCACATCCGCATATCAGTGATGCGTAATTACAGAGCATTATGGGAATATTAATCAGTGCTAGTCTTCTTAAGATAATTGTTTTAATGGCGCTTGAAGTGATCTGTCAGAGCGAATGAGGAATCGGGGGCAGTTATTAGAGCTCGAGCTGGTAATGATGGTACAATTAGAGCCACTCACAGAACAATGAATAATGGAAATCATGCCGAGACAATCAGACTTCACCCAAGATACTTACACACACACACTCACAGAGATTTTACTGGCCTCTTGATTTTTACACTCTGAAATTATTCTTAAAGAGGTCATTCCAGGAGGAATCAAATTTTCCTTGATCTTTTGAGCTAAAAGAGTTCAATGTGCTATCAAAACATACTGTAACGTTCAGCACTCAAGACTTCCTCCGCACTCTACAAAAATGTTCTGACGTCAGACCAAGACCACCCACATCCTCAGTGGCATTTGAAGTGTTCAGAAACTTTGTCCACCCAATCATGATGAGGTAATAAGGAGCAAGTACTGTAAGATAGATACTGTTATTACTGAACAGCTGAAGAACTTTCTTAAAAGGCGTTCACTGGCATTCTTGAGTTTATGGCAGCCCATAGAACCGCTTGTGGGAAGTTATGAAATTTGGCACACTGATAGAGGACAGTCTCAACATTAACCATAGCAAGTTTGGAGTCTCTAACTCAAACTCTTCATAGTGCCACCACTTTATACAAAATTTCACTCATGCTTTATGCTTAATAACTTTTGTAAGGTTTTGTAAGGTATAGAAGGAAAATTCGGTCCCACTTTACATTAGGTGGCCTTAACTACTATATACTTACATTTAAATTAATCATTTGGTAGAGTACACTTAATGTGTACATATATGTTTTTACATTGTACTTATATTTTTTAAAAATACCTATATGTATTGTATGTATGTATATTACATCTGTAATTAATTTCAGTAATTACATTAATAGTTACACTGTTGACTCATCCCTTACACCTTAACCAACTCTTAAACCTACCCATACCACCAAACCTGTCCCTAACCTTACCCATATCCCACCTTAATAGAAGCAAAAGTGTTTTGGAATACAATATGACCACAATAAGTACAGTCGTGGCCAAAAGTTTTGAGAATTACATAAATATTGGAAATTGGAAAAGTTGCTGCTTAAGTTTTAATAATAGCAATTTGCATATACTCCAGAATTTTATGAAGAGTGATCAGATGAATTGCATAGTCCTTCTTTGCCATGAAAATTAACTTAATCCCGAAAAAAAACTTTCCACTGCATTTCATTGCTGTCATTAAAGGACCTGCTGAGATCATTTCAGTGATCGTCTTGTTAACTCAGGTGAGAATGTTGATGAGCACAAGGCTGGAGATCATTATGTCAGGCTGATTGGGTTAGAATGGCAGCTTGACATGTTAAAGGGGTGATGCTTGAAATCATTGTTCTTCCATTGTTAACCATGGTGACCTGCAAAGAAACGCATGCAGCCATCATTGTGTTGCATAAAAATGGCTTCACAGGCAAGGATATTGTGGCTACTAAGATTGCACCTAAATCAAAAATTTATAGGATCATCAAGGACTTCAAGGAAAGAGGTTCAGTTCTTGTTAAGAAGGCTTCAGGGCGTCCAAGAAAGTCCAGCAAGCGCCAGGATCGTCTCCTAAAGAGGATTCAGCTGCGGGATCGGAGTGCCACCAGTGCAGGGCTTGCTCAGGAATGGCAGCAGGCAGGTGTGAGCGCATCTGTACGCACAGTGAGGCCAAGACTTTTGGAAGATGGCCTGGTGTCAAGAAGGGCAGCAAAGAAGCCACTTCTCTCCAAAAAAAAATCAGGGACAGATTGATCTTCTGCATAAAGTATGGCGAATGGACTGCTGAGGACTGGGGCAAAGTCATATTGTCTGATGAAGCCTCTTTCCGATTGTTTGGGGCATCTGGAAAAAGGCTTGTCCGGAGAAGAAAAGGTGAGCGCTACCATCAGTCCTGTGTCATGCCAACAGTAAAGCATCCTGAGACCATTCATGTGTGGGGTTGCTTCTCATCCAAGGGAGTGGGCTCACTCACAATTTTGCCCAAAAACACAGCCATGAATAAAGAATGGTACCAAAACACCCTCCAACTGCAACTTCTTCCAACAGTCCAACAACAGTTTGGTGAAGAACAATGCATTTTCCAGCACGATGGCGCACCGTGCCATAAGGCAAAAGTGATAACTAAGTGGCTCGGGGACCAAAACGTTGATATTTTGGGTCCATGGCCTGGAAACTCCCCAAATCTTAAAACTTGTGGTCAATCCTCAAGAGGCAGGTGGACAAACAAAAACCCACTAATTCTGACAAACTCCAAGAAGTGATGAAAGAATGATGAAAGAATGGGTTGCTATCAGTCAGGATTTGGCCCAGAAGTTGATTGAGGGCATGCCCAGTCGAATTGCAGAGGTCCTGAAAAAGAAGGGCCAACACTGCAAATACTGACTCTTTGCATAAATGTCATGTGATTGTCCATAAAGGCCTTTGAAACGTATGAAGTGCTTGTAATTATATTTCAGTACATCACAGAAACAACTGAAACAAAGATCTAAAAACAGTTTAGCAGCAAAACTTTGTGAAAACTAATATTTGTGTCATTCTCAAAACTTTTGGCCACGACTGTACAGTACATTGTACTTATTTTATGATGTAAGTACATAGTTGTTAAGACAACCTAATTTAAAGTGTGACCAAAAATTTTTTTTTCCCCTGAAAAAAGGAGTAACTTCTGAATGGTTTGGCCAAAAATCACAAACTAGTCTCTGTAGATTCGGTGCCCCTGCTGAAAAAAACAGCATATGATGGTTAGGTATGCATAAACCAGCAAAGGACCAGCATTAACAAGCTGAGGACCAACATTAACCAGCAAAGGACCAGCATAAACCAGCAAAGGAGCAGCATAAACCAGCTAAAAGCAGCATCCCAGCACCAAAACATACCTACAGCATATGCTGTTTTTTTCAGCAGGGGCAGCATGCCGAGATGAGCCATACCCAATTTTCCCATGTCGGCCATTTTGGATTTTGTCGTAAAATGTTATATTTCACAAGCGCATTGAAATTTTGTAACGAAAATTGGCATGTGTCTTCGGCACCATGCCCTGGCCAGATTTAGACATTTTGGGGCAGCGCCACCATGTGGGCAAAAGTTATAAAGAAATTTTAAAAAATGCTAATACCTTTTCATTAAATTGGCATATTGTAATGAAACTGGTCAATGTTTTCTTTGGGTCATTCCGGGAACATAGATACCAGTTTTGCCATAAGCTGTGTCTCATTTAGAAGGCTGCACCCTCCGGAGGTCACATTCGAAGGCTGCATACATCATCAAGGCTGTCTCATTTAAGAAAAGCAAGTAGGACACTTCAAATTTCAAATGCGACCCTCGAATACAACCTCCTTTCACAGGAATTTGGAGGATGCATGAGGTGTATCCTTTGCTACTACAGATAAACCACAATTCTTTGCATATCCTTATTTTTAAGCTGATAAGCTGCAGCTCCTCAAACATTGAACAAAATAAAACAAGCTTTTTTTTTTCAAATTACTTTTCAAATTTAGAAATAAATTTCCTTCATTTAAGTAGTGTGAGAGTGCAATGATGCCGTCTCGTTTATTTCTAGGTTGAGGACAATTCGTATACACATCCTACAGAGGATGCAACCTCCAGAGGATTTGACCTCCGGAGGGCGCAGCCTTCTAAATGAGACACAGCTATAGTCAGCCAAACCTCCTATCCGCCATTTTGATTTATGTTGAAAACCTACTTTTTCAAACTGCTCCTAGACTGTTGGTCTAATTTTCATCAAATTTGACTTAGATCATCTTCAGACCATGCTGGCAAAAAGTTATTGATTAGTCAAAAGTAATAAACCATCCATTAACCATCAATAATGAAATAAAAAAAAATGCTAATAACTTTTGATAAAATAAGCCTATTGTAAATTAAACTGGACTGGATAATTCTTGGGTCATTCTGGGAACAATTTTGCCAAAGTCAGTTTTGCTGGCAAAAATGTATGTATTTTGTGTCTATATACAAAATGGCTATCGTTTAATGCATCAACAAATTTGCTGGAATGATGCCAAGCTGCATCTGAGTCTTTATCTCTGCAAAGCTTTGAGATATTGAAACCAAACTTTGTATGTGCCATTGTCACCTCACACTGACCACGCACATTAATTTGGTAACAGTGCCACCTATTGGTCAAAAGTGATAAACCATCCATCAGCCATCAATAATTAAAATTTAAAAAAATGCTAATAACTTTTGAGGAAATAAGCCTATTGTAATGACTGAGCTCATAGTAATCCTTGGGTTGTGCCGAGAACATACATATCAATTTTGCCATAGTTAGCTGATATTTTTGTCTACCATTTTGATCTTGAAAACATATATTTTTTAAACTCCTCCTAGACTGTTGGTCCAATTTATTTACCAAATTTGATTTAGATCATCCTCAGACCATGCTGGAAAATGTTATGGATTTGTGTGTCGATATACAAAACGGTTATCGTTTAACGCATCAACGAATTCGCTGGAATGATGCCAAATTGTGTCTGAGTCTGTATCTCTGCAAAGCTTTGACATATTGACAGCCAACTTTGTATGTGCCATTGTCACCTCACACTGACCACGCCACATCAATTTAATAACAGTGCGACCTATTAGTCAAAAGTGATAAATCATCCATTAACCATCAATAATGAAATTTCAAAAAAATGCTAATAACTTTTAAGGAAATTGTAATGACCGGGCTCAAAATAATCCTTGGGTCATGCCAAGAACAGATACCAATTTTGCCATAGTTAGATGAACTTCTTGTCCAACATTTTGATTTATCTTGAAAAACTACTTTTTCAAACTCCTCCTAGACTATTGATCCGATTTTCACCAAATTTGACTCAGATCATCTTCATAACATTCTGGCAAAAAGTTATGGATTTTGTGTAGATATACAAAACAGTTATTATTTATTTTTGCTGGAATGATGCCAGACTGCATCTATAGCTTTGCAAAGCTTTGACATAATGACACCAAACTTTGTATGCGTCATTGCCACCTCACACTGATAATGCCACATCAATTTGGTAACAGTGCCATCTATTAGTCAAAAGTGATAAACCATCCATTAACCATCAATAATGAAATTTAAAAAAAAATCTAATAACTTTTGAGGAAATAAACCTATTGTAAAGAAATAATCATTGGGTCATGCCGAGAGCATCAATACCAATTTTGCCATAGTTAGCCGAACTTCCTGTCCGCCATTTTGATTTTCTTTAAAAAACTACTTTTTAAAACTTCTCCTAGACCATTTGTCTGACTTTACCAAATTCGAGTCTGTTGTGACAAAAAGTCATGTCGATAGACCAAATTTCATACAGCACCACAACAAATTTGAGGCATGATGCCAAAATGACTTTGGGGTTGTATCTCCCTTGACCACACCATATCAATTTGATAACAGCGACACTTACTGGTCCACAGTGATAAATCTTTCAATCACAATAATAGTGACTGCATTTGATTTTTCAGCTGTTTTGCTTAAAATCATAAATATCTTTAATTGCTCATTGATGTAGTTGGTCTGATGCCTGCCAGCCATGCTGGCATTACTTATCTTGCCTTCTTTGTGGTTGTAGTTGTTGTTGTTTATTTCTAGCAAGATCTGGCAACACCAGTTCAAGTCAAAGTCATATCATGCTCTGTGATTTCGTACACCACATACAGAAAAGTCACAACTCTCATATGCATTTAAATTCATCATTAACAACTAGTTGTTCAGTACGGTTTTGTATTCACTGTGTAGAATTTCTGTAAATGCAGTTGCGGAGTTAATTTGGTTGTAGATTGCTGTCATCACTCCTGTAAATGACTGAACTGTGTGGACAGAACAGAATTAAGCACTAAAAGGTGAATTGACAACCAAATTTAGCTGCAGTGTGTACGTGGCCTTTGTGTAGCAGCTGCAGATCCTTCGGAAGGATCCCAATGTTAAAGCGTGGTGCTGCATTTTATTAGAGCTGTTTCTCATTTTGCATGCAAACACAGAGGGCATTTACATACTGTTATAAGTTTTAAAGGCACGACAGTCTTAGGTGGGGTTTGAGAGTTGTTGTTTTCATCATGTTTATGTAAAATATTAATATTCATGATTTTTAAACCATTTTAGTGTGTAGAATAGTGTGGTCATGATGGAATTCATATCTGATTATCTTAAAACAATGGATGCTTGCATTATTTATTTGCTTTTACACCAGCACTTTAGTATTGCATCATCTTTTTTCAGGTATGCCTGAGAATGGTACATTGTGTCCTGCAATTTTGAGATAATTACATTACATGTATGCCATTACTGTCCATAGAAGTGTGTGTAAACACTCATTTCAATAGTATATTATGCCAGTTCTGATGACAGTCTTGATTTATTTACTATTATAAATATTATAGTATTAATTATTGGATCATGAAGTATTTGAATTTTTGTGGTATTACTTATTGAAGTATGAATAACAACAACAACATCGACAACAATTTTTTTTCCTCTATTTTTTGCTCCCTCAAGTACAAAGTGACAGCAGTATAACAGTATAATGTATGGGATAGAAACAGGATGTTTGTGTGATAGATGGGCAGTGTTTGAGCAGCATCCTGCATGAGTGGAACTATTTGCATGGTTTGGGAGTGTTTGAATTGCACTCGTTGGACCCTCATGAATCAATATGAGCAGCTGCATTGTGTCAGTAAAGTCAGGATGGGGCAAAATTTGGAATTAAAGAACTGGAAGAATTAGAAAATAACTGCTTCAAATTAATTATAAAATGGAAGTTGGAATTTTATTTGGAATGACAAGAATCATATATCGTCTGTCTGTCTGTCTGTGTGCATTAGCTATAAAAATAAGTTTAACATATGATGGATCCTGAGAAAATAGTTTTTCCACTCAGATCCACATACTGTAGGTTAATTTACATTTATTTAATCGATAGTTTATCTATCTGTCTGTCTGTCTGTCGTTCTGTTGTTCTATCACTCCATCTATCTATCTGTCTGACGTTTTGTTGTTCTATCACTCCATTTATCTGTCTGTCTGTCTGACATTCTGTTGTTCTATCATTCCATTTATCTGTCTGTCTGTCTATCTATCTATCGTCTGTCTGACATTCTGTTGTTCTATCACTCCATTTATCTGTCTGTCTCTGTCGTTCATTAGTTCTACCATCTATCTATCTATCTATCTATCTATCTATCTATCTATCTATCTATCTATCTATCTATCTATCTATCTATCTATCTATCTATCTATCTATCTATCTATCTATCTATCTATCTATCTATCTATCTATCTATCCTGCCCTCCAAAGGCAAAGCACAGTAACTACACATTTGGTCAAAATTGAGTTAAGGCTTAAACTGGACTTTGAGACAACTGTTTTGTCTTGTGGCAAAGTCTCCTGGTTCAATTTTGTCCCGTTTCAGAGAAACGTTCAGAGAAACGAGAGTGTCAACATGTTTGACTAGCTGTTGTAAAAACTTTAAAGGCATTTTTTTTTTTCAGTTTCAGTGTTCCCGTAGTTATTGTACTTTGCCTTTGGATGGCAGTATCTATCTATCTATCTATCTATCTATCTATCTATCTATCTATCTATCTATCTATCTATCTATCTGTCTATCTGTCTATTCTGTCTGTTAAAATTTGAATCCTTCAAACTTCAAACCTTCAAAACTTTGCTTTTCTAGTTACAAATGAGTTTCTTTGAATTTCAGTTAATGTTGCTTCCATTTACATTCAAACTGCTACATGCCACTTTACTTGCTCAATTCAAATTCAGGAATTAAATTGGACTTTAAAAGCCTTTCGTAATTCACATGACCCTGATAGATGAACTCTACATATCCCATAATCCCACATAAATGCAGAGTATCAAACTCTGTCTGTGTGAACCACCCACTCTTTATTTATCTCATTATAAAGTCTGTCCCTGTGAGGCTAGAAGATTTCCCCTAAAGTGCTGTCCGACTACAGCCTGATAAATGAGTGCCTTAAGTGGTCAGACGTTCAGTCTGACATATATAATTCAGCATGCTCAGTCAGCAGTGTCACTACAGCACACACACACATGCACAAGATCCAGGAAATGCTCTTTGATCAATACTCCGCTTTCTGGAATCCCAGCAGGCCCGGCTGACCCGTCCCCCGTCTGAGCCGAGCATTTACACAATCCATTTGAGAGAGAGAAATACGGAGGCTTGTTAGGAGATATTTCATTTCCTCCAAGGCAACAGGTGCTTTGTGTTCAGGGATATTGAATCCTGCGAACAATCTACTACCCGAGTGTCTGAGGTGTGGATTTGAATTGCAAATGCCTTCATCCGCCGGCAAACTCCTCGTGAGGCGGAGAAGGACCACTGTTCTGTTCGCAGAGATATTTGTGACAGACGCGGGAAAATGATTTTAGGCAGTGCTGTCGGGAATCAGCAGCGGGGACCGTGATGTGGCTGTAGAGTTTAAAGAAGATTCACTGCGAGTACGAGCAGCTCCGCAGGTCTGGAAATCAGCCTGTCTGCTTAGACAAGTGACCTGTCAGTCAAAATGATGGGGCAGTCAAAACTGGACAGAAAAATGTACTGTTTCTCAGTCAATTCAGTATTAAATGTGGTTTGCTGTTGTTGTATTGTGTTTAACACAAGTGTTGATCTATACTGTAGTGTGTCCAACAGAGCAGAGAGCATTGTGTTTTTGCCTAGATCAGTTTCTTTTTCACTCTGTCTACTCTTAGTAAACTATATTGTCGTTTCTGTCACATTTCTATTTTTTAAAACTTGCAGAAGTAGTAGAATCTCGCCAAGATTGCTTGGGATTTTTGTATGTTACGACAGCAAAAACAAACAAACTTGAAAGGATAGTCCACTCCAAATAAAAAAATTGCCATTCCAAACCTGTATGACTTTCTTTCTTCTCCAGAACACAAAAGAAGAAACACCATTAAATTACCATAAATGTAGTCCAAATGCTTTGTGTGTCCTACAGAAGAAAGAAAGTCATGAGCAAATCACTGTCTCTTTAAATGTGTTGTGTCCTCTTTATGGTAGTGATTTCTCTTGTCAGTCTTCGGCTTTTGCTTGTTTGTCTCGTAACGCAATTTAAATTCACTGATTAGTTTCCAGGTTGAACCCTGCACCGCTATCTCACTTATCCTTGTCTGGTTCTCTTTCACTGTCACATAAAATCTGTGAGCGTAATTACGCCGGAGAGGAAATCTCCCAGAATGAGTCTCTCTCTCTCTCTCTCTCACCCTGTGAGAGGGGTTTTTATAGGCCAGACTGCGGCAGTCCCTTTGGGTGGAAGAATGAAGGAGTTTAAACTCACAACAAAGCATGCCAGGCCATCTCGCTCATCCGGGGAGCATCTTCAGCCGGCTCGATCCAGCTCGCTGTTTGTGAAAGATGGGAGCTGCATGCTTGATTATTTTCTCCTAATGTTTCACTTGTCATATCAGTATTGACAGAAAGCACTGTGTTTACCACTTTGGGGAATTGGGCTATCAATATTTATGTCGCCATAACAATAAATTTCCATTTTTAATGCAAGGCTGGTGCCGGAATGTCTTTGACTTGTGTCCGCAGATAGTGGGGCTTTTGCTGTTTGCAGCTGTAGAAACTGCCCTACATCCAAATTCTTGTGAACAAGGAATGAGGGCATTTGTTCCTTGGAGAAGCCGAACTCTCACAGTGGGAGTCAAAGGCTGGCCGGACTGCTTGCACATTGATTTGCCCAGGGCTAGAGAAAAGATTTCTGATACAACCGCCTGCAATCCAAGAACCAGATTCTGGTGTCTATCGTATGAGTAACAGCTCTTCAGGCTGAAACACTGCATATTTTTTAAAACAAGAGTTTCAATGACAGAAAGCTATTTTATTATAGGTTGGGGCCATCTAGTCCAGTCCTGCTCATTCTAGACCAGTTTAGTCCAAAGTAGTGTAAACCTGTCCAGTTTATAGATTGAGTGCATCTAATCTAGCCGAACCATAATTTAGTGCAATATACAGGTCCTTCTCAAAAAATTAGCATATTGTGATAAAGTTCATTATTTTCTGTAATGTACTGATAAACATTAGACTTTCATATATTTTAGATTCATTACACACAACTGAAGTAGTTCAAGCCTTTTATTGTTTTAATATTGATGATTTTGGCATACAGCTCATGAAAACCCAAAATTCCTATCTCAAAAAATTAGCATATTTCATCCGACCAATAAAAGAAAAGTGTTTTTAATACAAAAAAAAGTCAACCTTCAAATAATTATGTTCAGTTATGCACTCAGTACTTGGTCGGGAATCCTTTTGCAGAAATGACTGCTTCAATGCGGCGTGGCATGGAGGCAATCAGCCTGTGGCACTGCTGAGGTGTTATGGAGGCCCAGGATGCTTCGATAGCGGCCTTAAGCTCATCCAGAGTGTTGGGTCTTGCGTCTCTCAACTTTCTCTTCACAATATCCCACAGATTCTCTATGGGGTTCAGGTCAGGAGAGTTGGCAGGCCAATTGAGCACAGTAATACCATGGTCAGTAAACCATTTACCAGTGGTTTTGGCACTGTGAGCAGGTGCCAGGTCGTGCTGAAAAATGAAATCTTCATCTCCATAAAGCTTTTCAGCAGATGGAAGCATGAAGTGCTCCAAAATCTCCTGATAGCTAGCTGCATTGACCCTGCCCTTGATAAAACACAGTGGACCAACACCAGCAGCTGACATGGCACCCCAGACCATCACTGACTGGGTTCTTGACACTGGACTTCAGGCATTTTGGCATTTCCCTCTCCCCAGTCTTCCTCCAGACTCTGGCACCTTGATTTTCTGAATGACATGCAAAATTTGCTTTCATCCGAAAAAAGTACTTTGGACCACTGAGCAACAGTCCAGTGCTGCTTCTCTGTAGCCCAGGTCAGGCGCTTCTGCCGCTGTTTCTGGTTCAAAAGTGGCTTGACCTGGGGAATGCGGCACCTGTAGCCCATTTCCTGCACACGCCTGTACACGGTGGCTCTGGATGTTTCTACTCCAGACTCAGTCCACTGCTTCCGCAGGTCCCCTAAGGTCTGGAATCGGTCCTTCTCCACAATCTTCCTCAGGGTCCGGTCACCTCTTCTCGTTGTGCAGCGTTTTCTGCCACACTTTTTCCTTGCCACAGACTTCCCACTGAGGTGCCTTGATACAGCACTCTGGGAACAGCCTATTCGTTCAGAAATTTCTTTCTGTGTCTTACCCTCTTGCTTGAGGGTGTCAATGATGGCCTTCTGGACAGCAGTCAGGTTGGCAGTCTTACCCATGATTGCGGTTTTGAGTAATGAACCAAGCTGGGAGTTTTTAAAAGCCTCAGGAATCTTTTGCAGGTGTTTAGAGTTAATTAGTTGATTTAGATGATTAGGTTAATAGCTCGTTTAGAGAACCTTTTCATGATATGCAAATTTTTTGAGATAGGAATTTTGGGTTTTCATGAGCTGTATGCCAAAATCATCAATATTAAAACAATAAAAGGCTTGAACTACTTCAGTTGCGTGAAATGAATCTAAAATATATGAAAGTCTAATGTTTATCAGTACATTACAGAAAATAATGAACTTTATCACAATATGCTAATTTTTTGAGAAGGACCTGTAGTCTAGCCCAGTCAGTGTAGTCCAGTAAAATTAGCTCTAGTTCAGTGAAGTGAATTGTAGTCTAGTCCATTTTATAAACTGAGGCCATTTAATCTAGCCTAACCCACTTGAGTCCATTCTAGTCCAGTCTAATTCATTTTAGTCCAAAGTAATCTATCCAGATTTAATCCAGTGTATCATCAACTCCAGTCCGGTTTGTAGATCAAGGGTTGAGGCCATCTTATCTAGCCTAATCCTTGGTCCATTCCTGCCCATTATAGTCTAATTCAGTTTAGTGTAGTCTAGCCCTGTCAATCTAGTCCAGTAAAATCAACTCCAGTCCAGTTCAGTGAAATGTAGTCCAGTCCAGTTTATAGATTAGGGTCATTTATTCTAGCCTAACCCACTTAAATACATTATAGTCAAGTCAAATCTATTTCAGTCCAAAGTAGTCTAAATCAATCCAGTCTGTCATCAGCTCCAGTCCAGTTCATAGATTGAGGCCATCTAATCTAGCTAATCCACTTCAGTCCATACTAGTCCACTCTTGCCCATTCTAGCCCAATTGAATCTGGTTCAGTCTATTATAGTCCAGTGTAATTCAGTTCAATGTAGTCTAGCCTTGTCAGTCTAGTCTAATAAAATCACCTCTAGTTCGGTGAAATGTTGTCCAGTCCAGTTTATAGATTAAGATTAGATTAGCCTAACCCACTTAAATCCATTGTAGTCTAGTCCAATTAATTTCAGTTCATTGTAATCTAAACCAGTCCAGTCCGTCATCAGCTTATTGGTTAAGGCCATCTAATCTAGTTTAACCCACTTCAGGACATTCTAGTCCAGTCCAATCCAGTTCAGTCAAAAGTAGTCTAAACCAATCCAGTCTATCATCAACTCCAGTCTAGTTTACAGGTTAAGGCTATCTAATCTATTTTAACCCACTTCAGTTCATACTAATCCAGTCCTGCCCATTATAGTCCAGTTAAATCTGGTTTAGGCCATTCTAGTGCCATCTAATTCAGTTCAGTGTAGTTTAACCCTGTTAATCTAGTCCAGTAAAATCAATTCCAGTCCATTTCAGTAAAATGTAGTCCAGTGCAGTTTATAGATTTATAAACAGACTTTTAATCTGGCCTAAACAATCAGTCCAGTCCAATCCAATTTAGTAATCTAAACCAAAAAGTAGTCTAAACCAATACTGCCTATCATCAACTCCAGTCTAGTTTACAGGTTGAGGCCATCTAGCCTAACCCAGTTCAGTCTATACTAGGCTATTCCTGCCCATTATAGTCCAGTTCAGTCTGGTTCTGTCCATTTTAGTCAATTCTAATTCAGGTCAGTGTAGTCTAGATCTGTCAATCTAGTCCAATACAATCAACTCCAGTCCAGTACAGTAAAATGTAGCCCAGTCCAGTTTATGGATTGAGGCCATTTAATACTAACCTGACCCACTTTAGTCCATTCTAGAACAGTTCTATCCATCAAAGTCCACTGTAATCTAACCAAATCCAGTCTGTCTTGCCTAACCCATTTCAGTCCATACTAGTCTATTCCTACCCCAGTCTGGTTCCATCCATTGTAGTCCAGTCTGATTCATTTCAGTGTAGTCTAGCCCTGTCAATCTAGTCCAGTAAAATCAACTCCAGTCCAGTTCAGTGAAATGTAGTACAGTCCATTTTTTTGATTGAGGCCATTTATTCTATCCTAACCAACTTCAGTCCATTTTAGTGCAGTCCAATCCAATTCAGTCCAAAGGAATCTAAACCAATCTATTCTATCATCAGTTCCAGTCTAGTTTACAGGTTGAGGCCATCTAATCTAGTCTAACCCACTTCATTGCATACTAGTCCAGTCTTGCCCATTTCAGCCCTATTCAATGTAGTACAATGTTATTCATTCTATGTAGTCTAGCCCTGTCAGTCTAGTCCAGTAAAACCAACTCCAGTCCAGTTCACTGTAGTATAGTTGGCTCAGTTATAGTTTGAGGCCATCTAATCTAGCCTAACCTACTTCTAGTCTGTTATCAACTCCAAAGGTTGAGGTCTGTTATCAACTTAGTCCAATTCAGTGCAATGTAGTCCAGTCCAGGTCATAGGCTGAGGTCATTTAAACTAGCCTAGGCCACTTCAGTTCATGCTAGTCCAGTCCTGCACTTTCTAGTCCAATTCTATCCCTTCTAGTCCAGTCCAATTCATTTCAAAGTAATCTAGCCCAGTCTAGTCTATCAGATCCAGTCCAGTTTATAGGTTGAGGTTATTTAATCTAGCCTAGCCAACTTCAGTTCATGCTAGTCCAGTTCTGTCCTTTCTAGTCCAGTTCAATCCCTACTAGTCCAGTCTAGTTCAATTCATTCCAATGTAATCTAGCCCAGTCTAGTCTATCAAATCCAGTCCAGTTTATAAATTGAGGGCATCCAATTTAACCTAACACAATTCAGTCCATACTAGTACAGTCCTACCCAGTCCAGTCCAATTTGATTTAAAGTAGTCCATTCCAGTCTAGTATCAACTCCTGTCCAGTTAAGTGAAATGTAGTTGAGTAATTTCCAGAAAATTTACTCTAGTTCAGTTCATGTCCATTCCAGTCCTTTCCATCTAGCCCAGTCAAGCACTTGCCAGTCTAATGCAGTCTGGGCCTGCTTGATCCAGTCTGTTCATTCCATTAAGGTCCCATTATCTTTTAGAGCGTCGGATTATTGCGTCTAGACCTGGTGATAGCTTTGTCATCAGACCATGACAGGGGGCGTTTGTCTTGATAAATGTACAATAGACATTTGCCTTGAAACATAGCGCATAATCATAGGTTATTAAAGGAAGTTATACCTTTTCCATTAGCATTAAATGAGGAATGAACCACAGTCAATGAGACCTGATGGTTTTATGACTACAGTATTATGTAGTGACACATATCATAGACTCACACCAGATCATAACATCTTAATTCTGGTCTTTTTCTCTCTCTTTCAGGGCTGTAATGGGGCTCGGTCATGGCAGCTACTGCTTCGCGCTCCTGCGGTCCATCCCAGCCGTGTTTTACGTGGTTCTGGTCACCAGTCTCCGATACCACCTTTTCATCTGGAGTGTGTTTTCTCCAAAACTCTTGTACGAGGCCATGCACACCCTCATCACCACCGCCGTGTGTCTGTTTTTCACCTTTATGGATCAGGAACGCTCAGCCAGACCATGAACACCAAGGCAGAACCAGAACCAAACCAAACTCAGGTACACGGTGCAATTGAGTTTAGTGCACCAAAAGGAGAGAGGAAAAACAATGGGAGAAGGTTCTAGGTAATTCTACTACTATGAGGTCAATATTGAGAATCCAGAGCTTACATGGAGGTTTGACTCGCTCTATTGACTTTTACTCATTTGTGTGTATGTGATTAAATTATTTTTATATTTTTGAGAGGTCTTTGATAGTGCAGATAAAGTATGACGAAACTTGTGGGCGTACATATGATAGTCCCTCTCATTCTCTATGCAGTTTTTCTTCCTAAAGCTTTACAGATAATGGAGAGTGTAATTCTTTTTGTATCTTGCAATTTCCGCCCCTGACCGTTGCTTCACCTCTAGAATAATACGAGATAAGATACATCATTAATAACTCTCCCCACGCTGAAATCACAGCAGATGTAAACTCCTCTCGCACTTAAAGCTTTAAGGGATCTTAAAATTCTTTTAAATCATATCTAAACACAGCTACGTATGCCATTTTAGTTTAATCCGCCTTTTTGGGAATGTGAATTATAAACTGATTTATCTTGGTAAGTGTTTGTCTTTATTTCAGTGCATAGATCTGGTTAATAATAAAAAGAATCCTTTTCTGATTGAGAGTAATTCATTTCTGCATGCTTTTAAATGTGTGATTCAGTTTTGCCTCTGATTTGTTTTGATACAGTTGCTGTGTGCATATTGTACATCACAAGAATTTTTGTCTTTGGCTTTGTTTCTGTCTTTATTACAATGTGTTTAGGAGCTCCGCCTACAGTGAAATCTTACTGGTTGAAAAATCTGCTCCACAACTACATATTAAGCAAACATGTTATAAATAGCAAATTTATGTTGTAAGTTTTAATGTTTTAGGTTTTGCTTCTATTAATGGTTATGGACTGTTTAATTTCTTTTGTTGATGCATCTTTGCTATTGACATATACTACCATTAAAAAGTTTAAGATCAAAATCTGTAAGATTTTCTAAATAGTTTTGAAAGAAGTGTCTTATTTTTCACCAAGGCTACATTTATTTGATTAAAATACAGTAGGAAACAGTAGTATTGTGAAATGTTTTTACATTTAAAATAACCGTTTTCTGTTTGAAAATGTAACTTATTCTCTTAATGCCAAGGTTAATGCAATATGTGATTTTTTGCAATGAAAATGGATGACATTTTTGTTTTGCTATATTGAATAAATGTGAAGGGATCATACATTTTTTATGTTTCTTATTAGGGGCCAAGCGCTTTCTTTTTTTTCTTATTCTTCTGCTACTGCTACTTCTTGCGCTCTGGGATTCTATTACAGATTGCGGAAAAGTTATGAAATTTGACACACTCAATAATAACCACAGCAAATTTGGAGTTTCTAATTCAAACTCTCTAGCGCCACCAATAGGCCAAATTTGCAATTCTTTTTTTATTCGACTCTAATTCCTTGGCTCTTGGCGATTTTGAGTTTAGACGGTTTGTCCGATTTTCACCAAAATTGGCTCAGATCATTTTCATACAATGATGTCAAAAAGTTATCAAAAGCTTGTTGATATACCAAAGTGCTTTAAAGAATTTGATGAAATTTGCACAAAAATGGACATAAGGCTATATCTTCGCAACACTTTAGCGGATTCAGACCAGATGGTGCTTGGTATGACTTGAGGGTAGTTTTTGCACAGTGCCACCTACTGGTCAAAATATTTATGCTAATATCTTTTGAAGGCTATATCTTTGCAACACTTTAGAGCAGAGGTCTTCAACCCTGCTTCTGAGAACCCACTCTCCTGGAAAGTTTATTTCCAACCGGTTTCAGCACACCTGCCTACAATTTTCAAGCAATCTTGAGGAGCTTGATTGGCCACTTCAGGTGTGTTTGATTAGGGTTGTAGCTAAACTCTTCAGGATAGTGGGTCCCCAGAAACAGGGTTGAAGATCTCTGCTTTAGCAGATTCATTCAAGACTTGGTTATATTTTCTGAACAGTTTGACAAAAAAATCACGAGAGTGACCTTGTTAGATTCGGAACAGCATACCGAATCAAACAATACCAAATTTTCCTATGTGAGCCATTTTGTGCGTGATCCATTTTGTATTAAAACTGTGTTGTTGTTGTTGTTGTTTTTTTCAAATGTTTTAGTGTATTGTTATGAATCTTATGAATTTTCACTTGCGAGAAAGTTATGAAATTTGGCACAGATAGAGAACAATCTCATCATTAACAACACCAAATTTGAAATTTCTAACTCAAACTCTCTAGTGCCACCAACAGGCCAAATTTGCACTCATGTTTCTGCTAATAACTTTTGAACCGTAAGGTCTAAAAGCAAAATGTTTTCTTCTGATTCCTTGGCTCATACCTAGTTGAATGCATATTAAAACTTTAATTTCTATGGTCAAGATTTTTCATCATTTAGAATTTTCCTAAAATATCTACTTTTTCAAACTTGTCTTAGTGTCTAATTTTCACAAAAAATGGTTATCAAAAAAGTTATCGAAAGCTTTTTTGATTTACCAAACTGTTTTTGTAAAGCGACCTAACAAAATTAAGGAAGTTTGTGCAAAAGAGGACATGAGGCTATATTTCCGCAGCGCTTTAGCGGAATCTGACCAAACCTGGTACTGTATGTGTTATAACAAGCATGACCTAAGGGCACATAAGTAGTTTTGGCATAGCACCACCTACTGGTCAAAAGACCAAATATTGGCATTTCTGCAATAACTTCTGATCAATTTGGCTAATAATTGCAAGACTGGTTAATTGTTGGATTTGGAACGGCATACCAAATCAAACAGCATCTAATTTTCCTATGTTGGCCTTTTTGGGCATTTGCCATTTTGAGTTTTATAGAATTCTGTATTAACAAATGTCTTTACCAGGGGTCTCCAACCCTGCTCCTGGAGAGCTACCATACTGCAGAGTTCAGCTTTAACCCTAATCCAACACACCTTGACCAGCTAATCATGGTGTTCAGGGGTACTTAATTGTAGACAGGGTTGAAACTTAAGTCTGCAGGAAGGTAACTCTCCAGGAGCAGGGTTGAAGAACCCTGGTCTTTACTGAGTTATTAAAGTCAGCTAATTAGCTCTTCATTTTACTTTCACTTTCACCAATTGCTGCTTGCAGCTATATTTATTATTCTTACTGTTATGTTGAAGTATATAATGTTATTTAACATCAGGATGCTGATGCAAGATTCAGTTATTTTTCCAAAAATTGTTCTAAATTAGAACTGTTAAAGGATTCTAGAATCATTTGAATTGGTAAATTCTGTACGATTCCCTTCTCTAACCGTAGCGGATATCGTGAAGAAGTGGGCGTTTGAGATGTCTGCTTCCTCCCAGTGATTCACACTCTGCTTTAACCTTTTTATTGGCTGGAGAAGTTGATTTTGTAACCCAATGCCTTTTTGAACTGCAAGTGTCCTCCATGGAAAGAAGAGAGCATAGAGTCTCTCCCACTGGAGCGAATGCAGTCTAGAGGTTTAGTTTAAACTCTGGGATTCAGTTCTGATCACACTGAGAATCTGATTTAGAGACTACTGAGCTCAAGCAGTAGACTAATTCTACCTTTCCAAGGGTAAAAACGCTCAATATTTGACATTTGATTGATTACCCTTCATTTTATATAAGGGATAGTGTTCAGTCAGCTGGTCATTATGGCTAATTAAGTCCTAGCAAGTATTGCTTCATCCTGAGGGTGTTTATTTTGCAATCATGACTAGACGACTACACATTATTCGGCTTATTGCAGGGCAGCTTACTAAATACATACATTAATTAAGCAAATAAATAAATAAATGCACATTAAATATTCATTTGAGTTCAAATGACTTGTTTATGTTAGAGTGTGGAGTGATTAGAGTCATGAAAAAAAATAAAATTGACCATGTAATACTATGATTGACTAATTAGAATCAAGTGTTTCAGAGAGCCGTATGATAATTATTAATTAATTACTGCTGTGAGATTTTGTGTGGTGAATTATTAGATGTTTTGCAGTTTCTTATTTAATTTACAGGAATAGTTCATACAAAAATAATATTTGCTAAAAATGTACTCACCTTCAGGCCATCTAAGATGTAAATGAGGTTGAAATTTAGCATTACATCACTTGCTCACCAATGGATCCTCTGCATTGAATGGGTGCCGTCAGAATGAGAGTCCAAACAGTTGATAAAAACATCACAATACATCACACAAGTAATCCACACCATCAATGTCTTGTAAATGTTTGTAATAAATTGTGGATTACTTATGGATTATTGTGTTTTTATCAGGTGTTTGGACTCTCACTCTGACGGCACCCATTCACTGCAAATGATCTATTGGTCAGCAAGTGATGTAATGCTAAATTTCTCCAACTCATCTTAAATTGGATAGCCTGATGAAGAGTAACTATTACACCGATTTTTTGGGGGGGTGAACTACTTTCTTTAAAATTCATGTTTACGTACCGTAAAAAAAAAAAATATATATATTTTCAAGTTGACACAAGTTGCAGTTTCTGAATTTGTTCATTCAACTTGTCGTTTAAAGTTTTCACTTTCTCAAATAGTTTGTACGTTGACTGAACTAGAATATTTGCCCCCTCAACTTAAAAAAAAATGTGTTGAATCAATTCAGTAACAATATCACATTCTCAACATCACTTATTGCGCAAACTCATGAAGACAGTTACAGACAGAAGACATTCGTCAGGCATCTTGCTGAGCTTCTCCACAAAATTTGGAAATATGCCCAATCTACAAATTTGCTAAGCAAATTATTAAATATCTGGTAGCTTATTATTTAATTTAAAAAAAAAATGGTTCATCCAAAAACTGATATTTTTAAAATGTACTCACCCTCAGGCCATATAAGATATAGATGGGGTTGTTTCTTCATCAAAACAGATTTGGAGAAATTTGGCATAACATCACTTGCTCACCAATAGATCCTCTGCAGAGTCCAAACAGCTGATAAAAACATCACAATAATGCACAAGTAATCTACACCATCAGTTAACATATTGTGAAGTGAAAAGCCGTGTGTTTGTAAGAATTTGTTCATGCAACTTAACATTTTAAGTCACTGTCTCAAATAGTTTGTAAGTTTACTAAGGAACTAGAGTATTTACCCCCTCAACTTAAAAAAATGTGTTGAATCAATTCAATAACAACATCACATTCTCAACATCTCTTATTGTGAGAACTTGTGAAGACCGTTGCAGATAGAAGATATTTTCGTCAAACATCATAGTGAGATTCTCCAGTCTCCATAGTACCATAGTACTACCAATTTAAGTAAATATGTGTATTTGTTGGTTGAATGTGCATACTAAATACAGTGGTGTGAAAAAGTGTTGCCCCCCTTAATGATTTTTTATGTTTGTCACACTTTAATGTTTCAGATCATCAAAAAAAATTAAATATTAATCAAAGATAACACAAGTAAACACAACATGGCCCTGTGTGGCCTGATTACTGCCACACCTGTTCGAAATCAAGAAATCACTTAAATAGGACCTGCCTGACAAAGTGAAGTAGACCAAAAGATCCTCAAAAGCTACACATCATGTTGAGATCCAAAGAAATTCAGGAACAAATGAGAAAGGAAGTAATTGAGATCTATCAGTCTGGGAAAGGTTATAAAGCCATTTCTAAAGCTTTGGGACTCCAGCGAACCACAGTGCGAGCCATTATCCACAAATGGCGAAAACATGGAACAGTGGAGAACCTTCCCAGGAGTGGCCGGCTGAGCAAAATTGCCCCATGCGACGATTCATCCAAGAGGTCACAAAAGACCCCACAACAACGTCTAGAGAACTGCAGGCCTCTCTTGCCTCAGTTAAGGTCAGTGTTTATGACTCCACCATAAGAAAGAGACTGGGCAAAATTTGCCTGTATGGCAGAGTTCCAAGACGAAAACCGCTGCTGAGCAAAAAGAACATAAAGGCTCGTCTCAGTTTTGCCAAAAAACACCTTGATGATCCTGGGGCTGTTTTGCTGCTTCTGGACATGGAAGACTTGCTGTGATAAATGGAAACATGAATGCTGTCTACCAAAAAATCCTGAAGGACAGTGCCCGGCCATCTGTTTATTTTTTGTGTTTTGTTCTTTTTTTTAAACCCCTCCTCAGTGTTGACTGTGGTGTGTGATAACCAGCATAAATCGCAGACTAACCAGGGTTCACTAACTCTCTCAGTACTTGCTTTGAAGCAGTCGTGGGTCGGTTCTTTCTACTCAGTGGGTGAAAAATGGTCAAGGACGAGCAGCAGATGTGAGAGAGTATGAGAAAGCCTCTCGAATTAAAGCCCCGAGACTGACTCTCTGTTTCCCGTCCGTCATCATCTCTCTCTGTCAGCGAGCAGGAGAGTTAGTTCATTTTTAATGTGGTTTACTGTCCATCCGTCTCCTGCCGGTGTCCTTAAAGACTGTGTCCTCTGCCAGAGCTGCTGTCCTGCTCTCAGAGCCCTTATCAGCCATTGAGCAGAGCTCAGCCACTCCATGACATTCGGACACACTCCCGTCCCATTCTCATACTGTCTTCATAGTCTGAGTTTTTCTGTGCCACTTTTTCCTCACACTTGTGAGTTGTTTCCATTATTTTCTTCTTTCGGTTCCTCTCGCACTGAGCTGTCTTGCTGTCTACTGCCTACACAGGCAGCTGATGTGTTTTTTAGTATTTTAATTAAGACAGGTCTATAATACTTGGAGGAAGCGATCTGTTAGCATTCCCATTGGCAGCGTACTCTCATGAATGTGCGTCAGACTGACACGGAGGAGAAGAAATTGTTGAATAAAGTTGTTATTTTTGTTTTGTTTGTGCACAAAAATATTCTTGTAGCTTCATAACATTACTGTTTAACCACTGAAGTCACTTGGATTATGTTAAACAATGTCCTTATTACCTTTCTGGGCCTTAAACTTGTCAGTTACATTGCTGTCTATGCAGGTCAGAAAGCTCTTGGATTTCATCAAAAATATCTTAATTTGTGTTCTGAAGATGAACGAAGGTCTTATGAGTTTGGAATGACCTGAGGTTGAGTAATGAATGACAGAATTTTCTTTTTTTGGGTGAACTATTCCTTTAAGGAACACTTAAACACTTTTTTACAGCGAGAAATAAGTTATAAAACTTGTTTTGAGAGATTATATCTATTGGTGCATCTCAATAAACTAGAATGTTGTGGAAAAGTTAATTTATTTCAGTAATTCAACTCAAATTGTGAAACTTGTGTATTAATTAAATTAAATGCACACAGAGTGAAGTAGTTTAAGTCTTTGGTTCTTTTAATTGTGATGATTTGGCTCACATTTAAAAAAAATTCACCAATTGACAAAATTAAAATATGCTGACATGCCAATCAGCTAATCAACTCAAAACACCTGCAAAGGTTTCCTGAGCCTTCAAAATGTCTCTCAGTTTGGTTCACTAGGTTACACAATCATGGGGAATTCTGCTGATCTTACAGTTGTCCAGAAGACAATCATTGACACCCTTCACAAGGAGGGTAAGCCACAAACATTCATTGCCAAAGAAGCTGGTTGTTCACAGAGTGCTGTATCTAAGCATGTTAACAGAAAGTTGAGTGGAAGGAAAAAGTGTGGAAGAAAAAGATGCACAACCAACCGAGAGAACTGCAGCCTTGAGAGGCTTGTCAAGCAAAATCGATTCAAGAATTTGGGTGAACTTCACAAGGAATGGACTGAGGCATCAAGAGCCACCACACACAGAGGTGTCAAGGAATTTGGCTACAGTTGTCATATTCCTCTTGTTAAGCCACTCCTGAACCACAGACAGTGTCAGAGGCGTCTTACATGGGCTAAGGAGAAGAAGAAATGGACTGTTGCCCAGTGGTCCAAAGTCCTCTTTTCAGATGAGAGCAAGTTTTGTATTTCATTTGGAAACCAAGGTCCTAGAGTCTGGAGGAAGGGTGGAGAAGCTCATAGCACAAGTTGCTTGAAGTCCAGTGTTAAGTTTCCACAGTCTGTGATGATTTGGGTTGCAATGTCATCTGCTGGTGATGGTCTACTGTGTTTTTTGAAAACCAAAGTCACTGCACCCATTTACTAAGAAATTTTAGAGCACTTCATGCTTCCTTCTGCTGACCAGCTTTTTAAAGATGCTGATTTCATTTTCCAGCAGGATTTGGCGCCTGCCCACACTACCAAAAATTGGTTAAATGACCATGGTGTTGGTGCGCTTGACTGGCCAGCAAACTCACCAGACCTTGTCAATAGGAAAATGAGAAGAGACCAAAAAAAATGCATATGAGCTGAAGGCCACTGTCAAAGAAACCTGGGCTCCCATACCACCTCAGCAGTGCCACAGACTGATCACATCCATGCCGTGCCGAATTGAGGCAGTAATTAAAGCAAAAGGAACACCCTACCAAGTATTGAGTACATACAGTAAATGAACATACTTTTGACCATCCTTTTTTTATTGATTTTATGAAGTATTCTAATTTGTTGATATTGGTGGGTTTTTGTTAAATGTGAGCCAAATCATCACAATTAAAAGAGCCAAAGACTTAAACTACTTCAGTCTGTGTGAAGTAAATGAACTTTGCCACGACATTCTAATTTATTTAGATGCACCTGTATGTATTCTCTGGAAACAAGTCTTGATATCATGCAATTTCGCTTCTTGAGTAAATACATCTTGCTTTAAAAAACAAAGCGAGAAAGCGATTGAAGAAAATGATTGACTGCCGTGCTTCTCTCTCTGACTTTCATGGATGTTTACTTCACTTTCCCACAGAGATATATTTTCTTGCCGGAGTTGAAGCGTCATGTGACGTGCTGTGAGCCACGCTTCTTTCACTCTCTCTCCGTGGATAAAGTTTCTCTATTTAAATTCGCGCTTTTGAACTCTGTGTGTGTTTGTAGGTTTAAGCACCTGGAAAAGCTTTCAGCTTTCCCAGCCTCAGCAGGATTTATGGGATAGGTTTGTGTAGTGTGTGTGTTGCGAGTGTAATAATGGGGCTGTCAAGGAGCCAAAGGTTTGTGTTTACAAGGAGAATGAAGCTTATAGAAGTGTCGCGGCTCACCTGCAGTGGATAGCAGGTAGAGATAGTGATTTCCCCTCATTTAATCCCTCATTTAAGCAGAGCTCAGTGTGCAGATGGGCTGGCCGGGACGTAGGCGAACATCTCTGCGCAGCCACCCGTGACTTCATTTAAAATCTGCAAGAAGTGCAGCTGTAAACGCACGGCGTAATAGAACCGAGGAGCTCTGGACACGTTCCATCCGGTCTGTTTTCATCCATTTGATTTTATTTGTTTTCTTGTTGTTTGTGCGTGTCGGACCGCGCCTGGAAATAGCTGAGCATGAAGCAACCCTCTTGTTTTGCTTTCTGGATCAGATGCTTGTACATAATTAGTTTAGACAACTCACGGAGTTTTGCACCTGCTGATTCTTCTATTATCTATTGAAACCCACAATAATATTTAAAATAGCTTAATATCACCCATTGTACTTGAGTGCTTTCAATTGAGAGGTGACTGTCCTGAACTTTAACCCCTAAATTTCAACTTATCAGAATGATATTAAAATCATTTTTTCGTTTTATTCAATTCAGGAAATATTTATTTGTCATCCTCTCTCAAGGTAAATGTTTTGAACACATTTGAGGCAAGTGTTTAAAAGTATGAAAAATCTGTGTGTAACTTTAAAGAATGTTACTACCAAACATTATTTTTCTAAAATTAAACACACTTTTTTAGTGTTATACTATAACATTTAGTTTTTATATGTGTACAACTGTTCAGAACTGTGCTAGCTAACCATGTGCTGATTAGCTTCTTTGAGCTAGGTTCAAAAGTATCTAAAATTGTCACTACCAAAACAGTCACGACTACCTCTTTACCTCTGAAAACTTTTTAATAAAATAGAAAAAAATATATTTACATGGAAAATCTTAATAGGTCAGTATAACCCTTCTTATAAAATTATATATTACTCACATGACAAATTTGGGAAGATTCCAAAAGTTTCTGAAAACACAATATGAGAATTAACTGCACAGTTACTAGAAATGTGTACCCTGGAGATTATACAATTTGTATACACACAAATTTTGTGGGAAAAAGACTTTTTTTTAAAGATGTTTATAACTCTGACCTTGATCCAATTCTGTAGAATGTCCCACAAACTTTAAAATTAACATTAAAATCAGCTTTATTATTTTTGATCCAACAAAGTTCACCCAAAAATGACAAATCAACTTTTCTACACAGAAATAGATTGCATTTTAAAATATATCAAATAGAAAACAGTTCTTCTAAACTAAAATAATATTTCACAAAATTGCTGTCTTTGGTCAAATAAATGCAGCCTTGGTGAGCACAAAAGACTTCTTTGAAGAACATTAAAAATCCTACCAACCCTAAACTCACGTTATAGAAGTAAAATGGCTTGTGAATGCAGTTTCATCCTGATTTGAACAGTCTTTCTTTTATCAGTAACATAGTTGGTGGTTTTTATTTCTTTCTTTTTTTATGTACGTTCCCTAAAGACAGTTCAGTCTTTAGTTTTTCTCTAATAGGATGAATGTTGTGATTGAAAGCAGTCATTATACTATTCTATCAAAGATCAATATTTATTCTGCTCCTGTTTTGAGATGCTTTCGTCTTCATTGTGTTGTAAAGCAGAGTATCTTTGAACCTTTCTCCCAAATAAAGCACCTGCTTTCCCAAGCGTGGCTTTCCTCTGTAATTACTGGTGGATGCGGGTCGATGAGAGATTGATGTGATAGAAAAACCAAGAAAGAATGAGAGAAAGCTGGAGACTGCCTGCTACCACAGGCATCTAATGGAAGGAGCAATTTGCCTGCTGGAGTCATTTAAAGCAGAAGATGGATCGGGTCTCTTTAGGCCTTTTGTTTAGAGCTACAGTTTAATAGTAGCTTATGAAACGTCCTAGACTGCTTCATAAGAGGCAAAACAAATCCTATTCAGTACAGGTGTACATCAGCAGGAGTAATATAGTGCCAGAAAATCACCACAGCTGAGCAATTACCTTCAGCTCAAACTTTAAACACACTCCATCCTACCTTAAATAGCAGAGAAATGGGCTAAAGACAGTATGGAGAGAGTAAATAGCAAGTGTAATGTTTTGAGACTGATTCTGAGGTAATGATGTTTGGCACTGAAAAGTAAAATACATTTAATTTGTTAACCATGAATGATGAGTTGTATAAATTGGATATAGTGATATAGTGATAGCGAAAAGTCATACAATAGCATATTCAAACCTGGCATGACTTGGCATTTTCTGGGAATAATGACTTGAATTTAAATCAAACTTTTCTTTTTTTGCTGACCTCTCCTTTGTAACCCAGTATGTTGTTAAGATCTCAGGTCAAAGGTCACCGCTGACTTCAGTGGTAATGGACAGCTAAACAGGAAAATGCAAGCGCTTCGCTGTATCGGGTCTCAAGTTGGACTGAGGTGAGTATTGATTTAGAATCAGTTTTCATCCTGATGAAGGAGTCTGGGATCTTAGATCAATACTGTTTTTTTCCCTGAGACAGTCCTGCTGAATTGACCAGTTTAGACCAGCGGGATTCCATCTCTTTGCTTTGTCTGGCTAGTTTGTGCTGGTTTGAAGCTGGTTTTGCAGGTGGACCTGGATATTTGTGGCAATATAAGGTCAGAAGAATATTCAGCACACAAACATAAACACAGATGAGAATTTTTAGACAAAATCATTTTGTATATGTATGTATATGTATATGTATATATATATTTGTGTGCTTAACAAGCAATCTTCCACTACTGATGCAGTAACAAACATGCTTAAGGACACAATTGAGTTTCTTGTGTTTATTATTAAGGCAGCTCTCTATATATGTATTTAACTAGCTTTACTAGAACAATTTATTTAGACATTACCTCATAAAGCATAGTTAATGCCAATGTCCATTATAGTTTACAATTCTAAAAAAAAAAAAAATTAGAATTAGAAAGATATGAACTCATAATTTTATAAGTTTATATCTCACAATTCCATATTTTATTCCCAGAATTGTAAGTTTATATCACTAATTTATATTAGTTCTGAGAATTGCAAGAAAAAAAGTCAAAATTGTGAGAAAAAGTCAGAATTGTGAAATATAGACTTAGAATTATGAGAACTGTGAGATATAAACTCAGAATTGTGAGATATAGAATTACAAGAAAAAAGTCAGAATTATAAGATATGAACTCAGAATTTAAAAAAAGGTCAGAATTGTGAGAAAAAGAATTAGGCTATAAGATAAAAGCTCAAAATTACAAGAAAAAAGTCAGAATTGTAAGATATAAACTTAGAATTACAAGAAAATATAAACTCAGAATTGTGAGACCTGTGACATATAAAGTCAGAATTGTGAGGGGAAAAAAGTCAGATTTGTTAGATATAAACTTAGAATTGTGAGATATAGAATTACAAGAAAAAAATCAGAATTAAAAGAAAAAAGTCAGAATTATATGATATAAATTCAGAATTACAAGAAAAAGTCAGAATTGTGATTTATAAATTCAGAATTGTGAGATATAAGCTCAGAATAACAAGAAAAAAAATCAGGATTATAAATTAACTTAGAATCACAGAAAAAGGCAGAATTATAAAATGTAAACTCAGAATTACAAGAAAAAAGTCAGAATTGTAAGATATGAACTCAGAAATACAATACAAAAGTAAAAAATATAAGATATAGACTATAAGATAAAAGCTCAGAATTACAAAAAAAGGTCAGAATTGTAAGATTTGAACTCAGAATTACAATACAAAAGTAAAAATTATAAGATATAGACTATAAGATAAAAGCTCAGAATTACAAGAAAAAAGTCAGAATTGTGAGATATAAACTCAGAATTACAATAAAAAGTCAGAATTGTGGTATATAAATTCAGAATTGTGAGATATAAGCTCAGAATTACAAGAAAAAAAAATCAGGATTATAAATTATTAACTTAGAATCACAGAAAAAAGGCAGAATTATAAAATATAAACTCAGAATTACAAGAAAAAAGGCAGAATTGTAAGATATGAACTCAGAATTACAAGACAAAAGTAAGAATTATAAGATATAAGCTCAGAAAGATAAAAGCTCAGAACAGTGGTTCCCAACCGGGGGGTCGTGACCCACTAGGGGGCCTCAGTGATCCTCCAGGGGGGCCGCGAGATATCTTAAAATTAATTTAAATATTATCCTATAATTGTTTAATTTCATTATTAATATGCTAAATGAAAATAATAAAAGCACAGCCTCTCTCGTGTTCTGTGATTGATTGCTTCAGACTCGGCGCAGCAAGCAGTCATCGCACTGTTAAATACAGACTAAATGGCGGCTCAAAACTTCCAAACGCTGTACGCAAACTACTGTTTCATCTCTCAGCTGCATGCATGAAGCAAACCGTCGCTCTAATGTAAAGGTAAAAATGATTAGTGTCATAATAACGAACTTGCGCGTGCCTAATGTATAACACTCGTGTAGTCGTACATGAGACACGCAAGTCCGCTATTGATTCACAAACTATGCGCGCTCTCGGGGCTCTGATCCCTATCTTATTTTTGCGTGAAATTTCAAACATTTTCCTAGTTGTCCAAATTATTGTCCTGTGAGTGTTTTATAATGGATGCTCGCCCATAGAAGAGGAGTGAGGCTCGGTGTGCATCAGGCGCGCACTGACAGAGTTCACTGATCCCAAACCTTCACATCGATGTGTTTCAACAGATTTAGAATGTATTTGCTGTGTTTTGAATTTGTGTATTAGTTTTTAATGGATACAAACAGTAGATATTCAGTCAGTCAAGTTCAAAGGGATAGGTTTAGTGGTCTTTTGGTATCTCCCTGTTATATGGCAGGTTCACTTATTTAAGAAAAAGTACTCTGAAGTTGTAAAGAATGTCTGAAGTAAAATAATTTTAAAAGTTAGAATTGAGCAGAGGTTTTCTTTAAAGATTATAAGGTATATTTTAAGTTTTAATTTAAAGTTAGTTTGAATTTTGAGTTTTTTTTATAACATGCAGTTGAAGAATAATAAGGCAAAACAAATGTTTTGGTTAATAAAAAAGGTTTCAAAATAAATACTTTTTCTTTACTGCGGAAGTACAGTATAAGAGGACATGTCAGGCATAGGGGGGCCTTGCAAAATTGTCCGAAGAAGGAGGGGGGCCCCGGAGTAAAAAAGGTTGGGAACCCCTGGCTCAGAATTACAAGAAAAAAGGCAGAATTATAAAATATAAACTCAGAATTACAAGAAAAAAGGCAGAATTGTAAGATATGAATTCAGAATTACAAGACAAAAGTAAGAATTATAAGATATAAACTCAGAATTAGACTATAAGATAAAAGCTCAGAATTACAAGAAAAAAAATCAGCATTGTAAGATATAAATTTAGAAAAGCAAGGGAAAAAGTCAGAATTGTGAGATAAATTTAGAATTACAAGAAAAAAATCTGAATTACAAGAAAAAAGTTAAAATTATAAGATATAAACTCAGAATTAAAAGAAAAAAGTCAGAATTGTGATATATAACTTCAGAATTGTGAGATATAATCTCAGAATTACAAGAAAAAAGGCAGAATTATAAGTAACCTCAAAAAGTCAAAATCGTGAGATATAAACATATAAACATAATTGTGAGAAAAAAGTCAGATTTGTTAGATATAAACTTAGAATTGTGAGATATAAGATCTGAATTATAAGAAAGAATGCTGAATGCAACGCTGTCAGATTACCTCATGTCTCATTCACCACTGAGAAAATATTACAGTATGTTAAAAGTCCTTCATGGAACTGCAATGCCAATACAGTGCCTATATAAAAGTGTATGGCATTGCTGTGACCCCTTTTTGGATCCTTTATTTCTGAGAGTGTACATCACGACTGGAGGCGCTCATAAAACTATCACATTAAAGCTCAGTGAAGAAAACACTGAGAATAAACCTGCTGTATACCCAACGGGCCGCTGCTTTCCTCAGCAGGAGCGAATAGGGCTAAATTATAAGAAGCATAAGAAAAGTGCAACCATTGCAGAGCTGAGGCACACCTGAGATCACAAACCCTCTCAGTGCTCTGTCCACTCCAACAAACCAACAAAAACCTCTTCCATACCCACTGGTGGACTTTCATTAGACGCCAGACAATAGCACAGAGCAGACAGGCGTCTCGCTGGACGAAAATGGGCTGACACGGCAAAGTCAGGAGTCTGCTCTCTAATGCACCTCCTTGTATATTTGTGAAAGATCGTTCAGACTTAATGGAGGCTGTTTTTGTCCTCAGCGCCTCCCACAAGATTCTGACCTAAAAATAAAGAAAAGAGAATGCGATGCAGAAGAGAAAGCGTGTAGGAGGAAAGTAGCAAGCATGAATATTCATCCCAGGCGGTCAAATCCAAAGGGCTTTCGGTAGCGCAACACGTCTCTCAGGCTTGCTCCGGTCTACATTGTTATTCAGAGAGAAACGCTGAAAGATGAGTGAAAAAAGACAAAGTTTGTCCCGTTTTGAATGCAGTACTTGGCATTCAAATGACTTCTGAGTGTTTCACAAACAAGCAAGCGGAAGGAGTGAAAGAAGCTGGTGAGAGAGAGAGCGCTGTCCTCTGGCTGCAGGGTGTTGCAGGGTGACCTTGAAACCAGTTCTGTAGTTTTCTGTGCTTAATGGTTAATATGTATGAAAGCCTGTTTCCACTAAGAGAATAAAAAAATAAATAAATTAAGACTTTTTATCCCACAATTTGGTTTCTCACATGAAGGTAATTTTTTTTTTCTAATTGCAAAATATAAACTTAGAATTTTGACATTTCCTTGCAATTCTAAATCTTTCCAGCTTTTTATCTCTGAATTGTGAGTTTGTGTCACTAGTTTATATTAATTCTGAGAATTAAATTAGAATTGGAATTATTAAAAAAAGTCAGAATTGTGAGATATAAACTTAAAATTGTGAGAAAAGAAGTCAGAATTACAAGAAAAAAAGTCACAATTTTGAGATGTAAACTCAGAATTACAAGAACAAAAGTCAAATTTGTACGATATAAACTGAGAATTGAGGGGAAAACTCAGAATTACAAGAAAAAAGTCAGAATTGTGAGATATAAACTCGGAATTGTGAGGAAAATGTCAGAATTCTAAGAAATTCAGCACTACAAGAAAAAAGTCATATTTGTGAGATTGTGAGAAAGTCAGCTCTGTAAAATATAAACTTTTTTTATTTATAAATTATAAAAAAGTCAGAATTGTGAGATATAAACTTAGAATTGTGAGAAAAGAAGTCAGAATTATGATATATACTCAGAGTTACAAGAAAAAAGTCAGAATTCTAAGAATTCTAAGAAATTCAGCACTACAAGAAAAAAAGTCTATTCAAAAAGAATTGTGAGATGTAAACTCAGAATTACATAAAGTCAGAATTGTGAGATATAAACTTAGAATTGTGATAAAAGAAGTCAGAATTAGAACAAAAGTCAGATTTGTGCAATATAAACTCAGAATTGAGGGAAAAAGTCAAAATTGTGAAATATAATCTCAGAGTTACAGAAAAAAGTCAGAATTCTAAGATAAAAACGCAGAATTACAAGAACAAAAGTCAAATTTGTTGAGCGAAAAAGTCAAAATTGTGAAGTGTAAATTCAGAATTACAAGAAAAAAGTCACAATTTTGAGGAAAAATGTCAGAATTCTAAGATATAAATTTAGCACTACAAAAAAAGTCAGAATTGTGAGATGTAAACTCAGAATAACATGAAAAATGACAGAATTAAAAGATATGAATTCAGAACTACAAGAAAAAGAGTCAGAAAAACAGTAAGATATAAACTCAGAATTACAAGAAAAAAGTCAGAAGATATAAACTCAGAATTGTGAAAAAAAGTCAAATTGTGAGATGCAAACTCAGACTTACAAGAAGAAAAGTCAGATTTGTGAGATATAAACTTTGTGAAGAAAAAAAAAAGAATTGAAGAAAAAAGTCAGAATTGTGAGATGTGAACTCAGGATTACAAGAAAAAATGTATATATAAAGTCTGTGAGGAACAAATGTCAGAATTAAAAGATATAAATTCAGAACTACAAGAAAAAAAATCTGAAAAACAGTGAGATATAAACTCAGAATTACAAGAAAAAACTCAGAAATGTGGAAAAAAAATTGTGAGATGCAAACTCAGTCAGATTTGTGAAATATAAACTCAGAATTGTGAAGGAAAATGTCAGAATTGTAAGATATAAATTCCGAACTACAAGAAAAAGTCATAATTGGGAGACATAAATTTAAAATTACAAGGAAAAAGTCCGAATTGTGAGTTGAAAAGGTCAGAATTATAACATGTAAACATAATTGTGAGTTGTAAACTCAAAAAAGAAATAGGAGATAAAAAAGTCACAGTTACCATTGTTATTTTTTATTCTGTGGCAAAAACAGGCTTCCATGGAAATGCAGTTTGTTAGCATTTTGTTTTACATTAATGTTTACTTAAAATGTAAGTCAAGGTTTCTTGCCTAACAGCAATAATTAATAGTGCATCACTCTTTATATAGCTTATATCTAGGACTAATCTTATGTATTAAATCTAAGCAATTAATTTATTTCTTAAATGGATGTAAAATCCCATTAGCTTGCAATAAAAGAGAGACTTAAGACATATCTAGACCTTAATATCACAGAGACTTGAAAGTGCACCCTTTAGACTTTAAGCCAGTTAATAACAGCATAGCAACATGATAAAAACCATTCTGACCCTTTAAATGAAACAGGCTGTTTTTATGTAAACAACCTCTGTTATAATCAGCTGACTGATTACTTAATAAATAGAAGTAATAATTTCTTTAAAAAAAATCTTTTGAGCAGTAGTATATAGTACAGTATAATATATTACATAGTTCTTAATATAATATGTTGAACTTTTAGATCAAGGATTTTTTTTTCTTTCTTCGTGACCATTTATATCCTTAGTCAGCAAAATCCTAAAGTTACAGGTTTTGCATTGAGACCAGTAGAATATATTATTGTAATGAATCGTATGTATGAATCTGTTTAGTCCAGTGAGTGGGAGAGTCTGTCTTTGAAGCATATGAAATCCTCCAGAGGAGAACCCGTCTGCGGCTCTGAAGGTCCTCCACATGCCACCCGCTGCATGATAAACAGAATCAACCAAGGCAAAGAAATGTGTGTGCATATGCTGGAAAGATGACTGATAAATCTACAGACAACATCTGAAGGGCAGGACATGCAAACTTGTGATAATTTCATGAAGACAGAAAATCGACTAATACATAATCTCAGCACAGGCGCTCTCTGTTTACATCTAGTTCAGCAGACAAAACATTAGCATATACTAATTTATAGGTGTCATGTTCTGCACTTTTGTAGCATTTTATTTTCCCCCTCTAAATGTTAATCAATAATCAGTTTTTTGCAGGAATTTTCTGGAATTAAACAGGATGGTTTTACTGTACCTTAAAGGCTTCTCTATGTAAGTAATGCTGTGAAATAAGTACCAAAGCTTACATAGCGTGGCGTATTTGTTGTCGTTGAGCATTAAGCTGAACAGGCATTGACATACAAAAGCCACACTCATTTACATATTCAAATTACCTCTGTTACGATTGACTAACCTCTTCACATAAATTAAAACAGTGTTGTTTTGGAAAACAACAACAAAAAGTAGGCATGAGATTTATATTAGAATTGTAACCATAATTAACTAAAAATCAGAATGTGAATCAGAATGCAATTTAGAAACAAAATTAAGAAATGGAATGATAATTGAATTAGAAAATGCTGTTGCTATTGTTTTTTATTATAATTATGCTGAAAAAAGTTGGTTTAGGAACAAATTTCCCTCAGAAATTGCTAGTAAATTTCACAATTAATTACAAAGAAATAGAAAGTAACTATATATTCAGTGGGGCCTGTTTCCTCCACTGAATATATATATATGTATATATATATATATATATATATATATATATTATTATTATTTTTTTTTTTTTTTTTAAGGTAATTGTGTAAAAGGTAATTTATCTCAGAATTCTGACTTTTTTTTCTTGCAGTTCTGACTTTTTTCTCTGAATTGTGAAATAAAGTTAAAATTTCGTGATATAACCTCACAATTGCGAGTTATAAAGTAAAAAATGCAGGATATAAACTTGCAATTGTGAGGAAAAAAGTCAGAATTAGGGAATAGTGAGATGTAACCTCAGAATTACAAGAAAAAAGTAAGATTTGTGAGATATAAACTCAGAGTTGCAAGGAAAAAGCCAGAATAACCTTGAATATAAATTCAGAATTGTGAGGGGGAAAAAATACAATTATAAAATATAAACTCAAAAAAGTCAGAATTGAGATATAAACAATTGTAAAATAAAATGATCATGGTAGATATGAACTCAGAATTGTGAGAAAAAATGCACAATTATAAGATATAAAAAATACAAGAAAAAAAGTTAGATTTATGAGATATAAACATGGACTTACAAGAAAAAAAGTCAGAGTTGAGAGATATAAACAATTTTAAATTATAACAATAAAGAAACTTAGAATTGTGTGGAAAAAGTCAGAATTGTGAGATATAAACTCAGAATTACAAGAAGAAAGCCAGAATAACCTGGCAATTGTGAGTTATAAAGTCAGAATTGCGAGATATAAACTTACAGTTCTGAGAAATAAAGTCATAATTACAAAATGCAAACTCAGAATTACAAGAAAAAGCCAAAATAAGTCAGAATTGCGAGGTAAAAACTGTTATGAAATAAAAACAGAATTGTGAAGAAAAAAGTCTGAATTATAAGATATAATCTATAATTACAAGAAAAAAGTTTGTGAGATATAAACTCAGAACTATGGGGAAAAAGTCAGAATTGTGAGATATAAATTCAAAATTGTGAGGAAAAATGTCAATTATAAGATAAACTCAGAAATGTCAGAATTGAGAGATATAAACTATTGTAAAATATAACGAGAAAGATAGATATAAACTCAGAATTGTGTGGGGAAAAAAATCAGAATTGTGAGGAAAAAAGTCACAATTATAAGATATAAATTCAGAATTACAAGAAAAAAAAATCAAATTTGTGAGATAAACTCAGAATTGGGTGGACAAAAAGACAATTATAAGATATAAACTCAGAATTACAAGAAAAAAGCAATAACCGTGTAGTTGCAAGTTATAGTCACTAAAGTCAATTTTGCAATATTTTTAACATTTTATTTTTTATTCAGTTGCTGAAATGGGCTTCCATATAAGTAACACTGATTTGATTTGTTGTTTTTTGTTATTCTAAGTGTTACAGTGAACTGTTCTGAAATGATTAGACTGTGACTTCAGATTATCAGAGTTTTGGCTAAAATCTGAGAAGATGTTGCATGACCATGGTCTGCAGAGGAACAATTCTGACACAAGCTACAAAAGTGTTTTGTGTCACTTGCTTTTCCTGGTCTAGGGCTGTTGTTCTACATTATTCTGTTGTTTCTCTGTGAGTTATTGCAAACAAACACACACACACACACACACACACACACACACACACACACACACACACACACACACACACACACACACACACACACACACACACACACACACACACACACACACACACACACACACACACACACACACACACACACACACTCACACACACACTCACTCACTCACTCACTCACATTCAGAACATGAACAGGTTTGCTGCTGTCCAACTCTGTCTCACAGTTCTGTTTTTCTGTTTCTGTCAGCTGCTAGATCTTCACAGCTGTCCAGAGTCATATCGGGTGTGATTTGTGTCTCTCTGTCTGGCAGATTTAGAGGTCGGTATTATAAGGAGCACAACAGTCGGAGCCAGTTTCCAGAGATCAGAATGATTCCTGCTGGAAGGGATGACAGGAGGGACAATGCTTTTTTAGTCCTGTTCCTCCTGGTTCCAGAGTAGCAAAGAGTCTTATGCTGCAAAAACATACTTTCAGATCCTCAGTGACAAGTCAAGTGTTGAAGAGACAAACAATGACCAACAGTGACCTTCATGTCTGGGTGAAGAGTGTAGACATAATGAAACATGAAAGGGCTCTTTCACTTGAAATTGAAAAGATTTTGAGAAATTTAGCATTACATCACTTGCTCACCAGTAGATCCTCTGCAGTGAATGGGTGCCGTCAGAATGAGAGTCCAAAAAGCTGTTAAAAACATCACAATAATCCACATGTAATCCACTCCAATCCATCAATGAACAGCTTGTGAAAAACAGATCAAGCACAGTTTACAGCGAAAACAGCCCAAAACAGATCTAAACAAACATGTTGGTGGATTTTGATGCGAGGACAAAAGGAGATTATCTTTTTCACTGTTTTATGGCAGAAGCACCAGTTTAAATGTAAAATGTCTAATAATGGATTTGTTTCTTACAAACACACAGTTTTTAGCTTCACAAACATTAACTGAACTGGTGTGGATTACTGTAGATCATTGTGATGTTTTTATCAGATGCTTGGACTCTCATTCTGATGGCACCCATTCACTGCAGAGGATCCATTGGTGAGCAAGTGATGAAATGCAAAATTTCTCCAATTTTTTTTCAATGCCAAATGAACCAAATGTCCTTTCACGTTTCATTAGATCTACACTCTTTGTCCAGACATGTAGGTCACTGCTGGTCATTGTTTGCCATGACTTGTCACTAATGATCTAAAAGTATGTTTTTGCAGCATAAGACAGCCCAGGAACCAGGCGAAACAGGACTAAAAAAAGGTAAAAGTTGCGTGTTTGTAAGAAACAAATGCATTATTTAGAGATTTTAAATTTAAACTGGTGTTTTTGCCATAAATCATTGAAAAGTTAATCTCCTGTTTTCCTCACATCAAAATCCACCAACATACTTGTTTAGATCTGTTTTGTTCTGTTTTCATGTGGTGTGGATTACTTGTGGATCATTGTGATGTTTTTATCAGCTGTTTAGACTCTCATTCTGATGGCACCCATTCACTGCAGAGGATCCATTGGTGAGCAAGTGATATAATGATTGATTTCTCAATCTGTTCCCATGAAGAAACAAACTCCACCTTGGATGGCCTGAGTGTAACTACATTTTCAGCTAATTTTCTTTTTCATTTTTCCTTTTTTTGGTTGTCTTCAGCAAACTGTTTGTGGGCTTTCTTGTGAGCCAGCTTCAGATGAGGCTTCTTTCTGGGACGATGCTATGCAAACTGAATTGTTGCAGTGTGCGGCGTATGGTCTGAGATGGAACCCATCTTGGAAAACCTTGTAACTCGGTTTCAGGGTGTTACTGAACCTCTAATAGCCTTGTCCATCTTTGTGGAGAACAACATTTCTGATTCTCAAATCCTCAGAGTTCTTTGCCGTGAGATGTCATGTTGAACATCAAATGGTCAGTATGAGAGAATTGTACTTAAAGCACCACATTTTAACTGCTCTAATACAAGATGCACAACTTTGTATGGTCCTGACAAGCAGACAAAAACATAAACATGATGAATAGGACATGTGGCTTTGCATGGTTAAACAACATACTGCTGTTATCACTTAGGGTGTACACACTTTTGTTGACAATGATGGCTGTATGTTGAGTTATTTGCAAAGGACTGTAAATCTATGCTATGCAAGCTGCACATTGACTACTCTAAAATATATCCAAGTGTCATTTCTATAGTATTGTCCCTTGAGAAGATATACTAAAATGGTTGCTGAAATGTGAGGGGTGTACTCACTTTTGTGAGATACTGTATATAATGCATTTTATAATACATGTGTTGTCTTGAAAATGAACCCATGGCTAAACCAGCTGAACCAATGGTTCCCAAATGATTAACAATGCAAATAATGATAGTGCTGTATATGTTGTTTTCATAATTATCAGAGTTTTTATTGCCATTTTTATTGCCTGGTAAAACAATATAGTTGTGAGATAGCTTAATATCGTGTTTCAGGGGTTTAGAATTAAAATTTGAGCATAATTAAAGGGATAGTTCACCCAAAACTGAAAATTCTGTCATTAATTTCTCACCCTCATGTCGTTCCAAACCCGTAAGACCTTCGTTCATCTTCAGAACACAAATTATGATATTTTTTATGAAATCCGAGAGCTTTACGACCCTGCATAGACGGCAAGGCAACTACCACATTCAAGGTGGTAGTAAGAGAGAGATAGTAAGTACATCAGTAAAACAGCCCATAATTTTGTTTACTTTGAGCACAAAAAGTGTTTTCACAGCTTCATAAAATTGTGGTTGAACCACTGAAGTCACATGGACAATTTTAATGATGTCCTTACTACCTTTCTGGGCCTTGAACATGTCAGTATGTGTTGCTGTCTATGCAGGTCAGAAAGCTTTTGGATTTCATCAAAAATATCTTAATTTGTGTTCTTAAGATAAACGAAGGTCTTGCGGGTTTGGAACCACATGAGGGTGAGTAATTAATGACAGAATTTAAATTTTTGGGTGAACTATCCATTTAAGTATTTAGAATAGTGGTGGGCCGTTATCGGCGTTAACGTGCTGCGTTAACATGAGACTCTTATCAGGCGATAAAAAAAATATCGCTGTTAATCTATTCTCAAAGTTGGGTTGGGAGCTGGGTCTATACTACGCAAGCTATGATGACTTTCACCTTGATATTTTAGCGCGGATGTATACGTAGCCGAATTGCACTGTAGGGGGCGAGAACGAGTCTTCGAACCTGTGTGTATGCCTACTGTGAAATTACCACATCAAACGAGACGTGCAAACATGGATGCAGCTATGAAGCCGCCGGGTTTGCTTCAGGGCAGGGGCGTTGCTAGACCCTTTTTACTGGGGCACGTGTGTGAGTTATGATTTACTTTGATAATCCCGAAATAAAGACATTAAACTATATGTAACAACTGAATTGACGATTCTAAAAGCAATGCAGTTTAACCGAAGACTATGCACGCAGATATCCACGCCAGTGCGCGTTGCAGTTAAATACACAGACGCGCACGGGCATGGATATCTGCATGCATAGGCTTCGGTTAAACTGCGTTGCTTTTAGAATCGTCAATTCAGTCTGTGTATTTAACTGCAACGCGCATGTCGCGCAGCCTTTTACGCAGAAGTACATGCAGTGTAGGAATAGTTGGTTACACAAGTTTGTATAGTTAATTGTAGGGGTGGGAAAAAAAATCGATATTGCAATATATTGTTGTGCTCTCTGTCGCAATAAATAATCGATACACTAACGGCCAATATCGATATTTTATTACAACACAAATGATTAATTTACCCGTCGTCAGTGTCACTGTCACTACCCAATATCTACCATTCTGTTTGCGGGGGGCGCTGTTCGAGTAAATAGGCGTAAAGTGGCGGAAGCAGCGGCCAGTGAAGAACACAAGTTATCTTACAACGGCTGCGTTCGAAACCGCATACTTCCATACTATATAGTAGGCAAAAAGCAGTAGGCGAGCAAAAAAGTATGTTTGAATGTTCAGTATTCATAAAAGAGTAGGCGAGAATCAGTAGGCGAGTGCACTAATTCTCGCGAGATTCGGACGAACGTCTACTTAAAGTGCGTTCGAATATGCCTACTTACCTACTATATAGTAGGAAAAAAGAGTACGTGAAGAAAGAAGTACGTTCGAAACCTCAGTATTCATAAAAGAGTAGGCGAGAAATCCCCGGATGTCCTACTGCTTCAGCCCAGATTCTGAAGTGTTCATCCGATGCACACTGTTCAATCCCAGGAGGCCACAGGAGGCTAAAACGTCATCATCGAATGTGATTGGGAACCGCAACGAGAGTGTTTACAAATGTGAGTATTACAAACTAAAACACGGTTCCCTGTCTTAAAATCGTATTTGTTGAGCTGTATCGTAAACTGATGATTTGCATAAGGTGTCAATACGTGTAACGTTAAAGTATATTTGTGATTTCGCTGTAAAACACGTTTTATTACGTATAGCGACCGTAGCATCTTAAAGATGATTACTAAATGTTTAACAACTGACAGGAACATGCTCTGAGAGAATTAAATGAGCACATCACAACACCAAACAGACATCTAAATGAGTGATGGACGTTATGTGAGTTTATGTAGAATTCTCTGTTGTCAACACTGCTTTAGATTAATGTAATGTAAATAAACACGTGTACATATAGTAACTAAACATGAGTTATCTATTTCATTTGTCTAATAGTACTGTTGATAAATTCAGGAGCATTTGTATTGGATAAAAAGCCAATGAACACAACAGCTACCTCATAAATTTAGTATTGAGCACATGAATCAGAGGGAACTGAATCTTGTGTGTATGTTACAGGGACAGATGAGAAAGTTTGCTTGTCTGGTGAAGAGTGACTGATGAAGCAGTGCTGCCATCAAAGACTTTGAGTGAGTACACTACACACATCTATTTAAACCTTAAGTTGCAGTTTTTTTAATAATAAAAAAAACTTTAAGCACTTTTCTGATTCTAGATTTCTGTGCCTTTGTTGCAGATATTTTGCAGTGGAGCAGGACCTGAAAGGAAAGGTGAAAGCAGCATTTGTGGGGAAAAAAGTTAAATCTGTAACTTAATATAAAGTTTGGTAATTGTGTTACTTCTAATACAGAGATCTAATGAAATTGTGCTGTTAAAATGACAACTTTTGTATTGTATTTGTGCATCTTTGTATGATCTGAAATATCTGCTGCAGACTGGTGTGTGCAGTGAGAAAAGAGAAATCCACAGCAGCATCCTGGAAATGGTCAAATGCCATCGATGAGACCCTCCATCACTCCACCTGCTCTTTGTCTCATCTGGACCAGATGTTGCTGTGGTCTCTTCATCCTCAGAGACCAAAGAGCCAGCGAGAGCATCTAGAGAAAGACTAAAATACCAATATGTCTGAATAAAGCTTTGTTCCATGTGTCTTTATTTATGTTCATGGTTATTTTATTATTTTACTCATATATCCATGTTGTTATCAGTAAATAAAATATAAGTTTCATTAACATATGCATTAATTAATTACTTGATTTAAAAAAAAACATGCTTGTTTTACTAAAAAATATAATTAATTATAGGTCAGCATTTATCATTATTATAATCAGTGCATTCTGAGGTAATCATAATTTCTAAGCAGTAATACTTACATTTTTGAGTGTAAAATCCTCAAAAAACACCTCCAAACACAAGATCTTCAAGCAGCTGATCCACGTCTCTTTTGTGCAGATATTGCAAACATGGAGGAAGATGTACTAGGTAGGGTCGTTGTGTTACTGATGCTATGAGGTGTTTGAGCACCTGTTGTGCTTATTTTCATTTTATTACTAATACTACCTAACTTACAATTACAGGCTCAGGGTAAGATGGTATTTATCTTTAACAATGAACAATCATAATGAGAAAAACTAAAAACATAACTATTAGGCTTGCTTACATCATAGTATGCAATTATATACACAGGGAAATATGATTAAATATCTCTGAATAATCAAAATATTCACATCATCGTTTATCAAAAATTGGATTTGTTTTTGTTATTGATAAGCCTCAGGGATGAAAAGAGAAATTTAACAAGAATTTAAGTTAGCTTTGCGTATGGATAAACAATTTTGAATACAAAACAAAAGAAATAACTTATTCAAAAAATTAAGAATTTGGGTTTTCCTGACAAAAATTATTTCTTTAAGAATTAAAAAATACAAAAACCTAAATGAACCCAAAACGTATCTACTACAATCACAATAAAAGAACAGCTGTTTCTTAAACATGACCACAAAATGAACAAATTTCATCAATATCAAGATATTTATAGAAAGATTAATTAAACCTGTCGCTATATGTTAAGTTGTTGCACTTGTTATGACGTCGTTGGTCACATGATAACGTCCACATGGCGGAAGACGTGCAGATCACATCCATACTCAACGAGATTTGGCTGTAGAGTGCGTACTCTTTTAGCGCTCGTTAAGTAAGTACTTATTGAAATTAAGTACCTACTCATTGAGTATGCGGTTTCGAACGCAGCCAACATCAGAGAAGAAGCGCAGAAAAAAAGAGAAGTGAGAAGAATGGCGGAAGATAACGAAAAACAAATCAAAGACGCACCCGCTAGTTGAGCATGCTGATCAGTTACGCCTGTTTCACACATACTCCGTCTGCAGTGCTTATGCGTTGAGTATTTTTTTCCGCACCCTTGTTAACGGATAAGCGTTCACACTGCACGCGGTTGCTGTGCAAGTGCATTGAATAATACGTTGTTTATTATACGTTGAGTTTAAACGTGAATATATCTAGAATTGTATTAGTGTACTGTGATAAAAGATTATCACAATGCTGAAAAAGCACGTTTGTATTTGAAATCAAAATAACGGATAAATGGTGTGTTTGTGGTAAACAGCCGCGGATCAGGAACGGACTGCAAACGTGTCCTGTGTGAAAGCAAAATGAGTCCGTGCTGCTTCTGCATCGCATACGTAACGCACACGGACTGCATACACACTGCAGACGGAGTATGTGTGAAACAGGCGTTAGTGTTCCTCAAGAAGAATATGCATTGATGTGACCACTGTCCAGGTTAACATAAAGCACTTTACAGTAACTTACTACTGACGTTTCAGTATCATGGTTTACACATGTTAGTTAATGTTCATGTTGTTTTTTAATGTTCAGGCACTTTTATCTGTCTAGCTGTACATTGTTTACATTTAAGACCAGGAGGCAGTGAGTTATTATGCAAATGCATATTTCTTTGCACAGTGTTGGAAATGTTGGCATTAATAAATGCATAAGATTTCCTTATTATGGGTATTTTTTTCTTTTTCAGTCACATATATCGTGATATATCGTTGATGAAATTTATTCCAATATATTGAATATCGTAGATATCGTGAATCGCGATATTATCGATATCGTGGGCCACATATCGCCACAGAATTGAATCGTGAGTTACCTGTATCGTCCCACCCCTAGTTAATTGTGTTATAAATGCAATTGTCAAGCAGTTTGTGATGCATTTTGGAAACAGGAGATGAGCCCCTGGTCTACTGCGCCACCTGGCTTGAGAAACCCGTTCTCAAAGACTTACTTTTAGTCATTATTTGGGTAGCACACATATTCTGAATGCCTTCGGCAGAATTCAAATTAGCCATTTTAATCTAGATTAATCTAGATTAATTCCAAGATTACAGTGAGATTAATCTAGATTAAAAAAATAATCTATGCCCACCACTAATTTAGAATCAGATTAAAGAAATGAAATTAAAATCAGAATGTGAAGAAACTTTAGAATGAGAAGTAATGAAATAGTAACTGTAATCAAAATAGGATTGGAATAATAAGGTGTTGCTATTTTTCCGTAATTAAATCATTATCACCTGCATTAAATTAGTGCAGTTTTTATGACTGTTTATTGACTGAATGTTTTATTTCTCTGGTAAAAACAGAGTTTTCTCATCACCTAAGCATCTGTTCATGTCTTGTGTGATACTGTCACACACCTGCAGTGTTTTACATATGAAATGCTTGATACATCACAAGGGCCTCTCTCTCTCTCTTCCAGAATGGAGTGTGTTTCTTGATTCCAGAGAGAGAGACTGTTGTATACAATGCTTTGGCAATATGTACCCAGTATGTCATGCCAATAAAGCAATTTGAATTGAAAAAAATAAATAAAAAAATTGACTGTCTAGATACTGCATACAGCAGGCTGTGAGATGGAGCATCTCCCGTATGTTTTCATGCTGTCTACCATTGCCTCTCCCCTAAAACAGGGTTCACCCTCCTGTGGTATGTTTAACACACACACACACACACACACACACACACACACATGCACACACTCCTGGTGATGGTCTTGTTCTCTTACTTCTCTTACTCAGACAAGCATCAAAGAGCTGTTTCCCACCACACCTGTGTCAGAAACAACACGCTGAATCCAGTCAGCTGATCTGAGCAAGCAGGAGAGACGTGAGTGTGAACATGCAGGAGAAAAAGAGTCAGTCGGTGTGACTCAAACTGCACTACATCATTAACAGGGTCATATTGTTAACGGCAACTAAAAATATAAGACATTTTCATTAAAAAACGTACCTGTGGGAACTTTTTTGCAAGATATGAAATGTGTAGCTACCAATAAGTACATATCACTGGACTTAGGATACAGAATCCTTGGGTACAAATCCCGTGAAAAACATGACTCACGATGAAAGAGCTAAAAGATGAAAAATGGATAAACAAGCTAAAATGGCATGCTTGCGATTGCGTTTTAACATCACATTTGCTTTTGTTTATCGGGTAGGTTTAGGTGTAGTGCAGATGGTATGTTATTTTAAAATGACATGGGTATTAGAGTTATAACGCCACTCAACAGACATTTCAAGTCAGAACTGCGGTGACACCTACAAAACCAACGTCACATAAAACATACCATATGTACGTTAATCTGTTCTGAGAAAAAAAAGGACACTCTTTTAGCACCACTCAGTGGACATTTCCATGAGATCATGGTTGAACTAAAATTAAAAACTAAAGCTGAAACTTGAAACAGAAAATATAAAATCTAATTAAAAATATTAACAAAAAATGACAATAGTATATAAGTGAAATAACACTGTTTATTAGTGCAAGTCAAGCATCACTTGTACTAATGCTCATACTTAATATTTTGACTAAGAACAACACAATACTGACTAAGAAAATGTTTTTAAAAAATTAAAACTTTGCATTGAGTAGTTTTTTTTTTCTTGCTGCTGTTTGTGTTGACTTACATAATGATAGCAGATGGTAATACCATGGTGTGACAGGAAACAGAAACAATACTTTTGGATTACTATTCTTCTTAAAGTTTTCAAAATGTTGAACAACTTTTACAAAATTAATGTGGCAGCAGCACACTTCAGACTTCAGCACACTTCTTTAAGCGCCAGCTTTGCATGCTTGTTTAGAATCACCTGTCTCATGTGCTCACCAGGTTTTGTTTTCATTTCAAGTTTTGAGCTTTTTCTTTAGGCATAATAGGATTTTGGATAAATTCAGACAGGCTCCTTTTCTAAACGACCCTGTTATAGCTTCCCAAAGGGTAAATTGCAAACTTTTTTGATAATTATTGACCTAGAGAGTCCAGAGAATTGTACTGCAGTGTTATTTCTCAGATTGAGCGAAAACCTAGGACTAGTTCGCAAAAGTAGGTTCTTTACCTCTACTCTATCATTCAACAAATGATTTGTTTGACAGCAGTGGTTCCAGAAACAAAGTTTTCAGAATGAGGAGTCCTATCATATGATATGAATACTGTTTGTATATGTGAAAAAACACGTAATGTACAATTGTTTACAGCTTTGAAAAATGCGATATCGCCTTCCCCAGTGGCCGATTTCTTTCAGATTTCTCACAGACCTTTGGGGTCATGAGTCAAACAGACCCACCAAGTTTCATTCCAAATGGCCTCTGTTAACCATGTCTAATAGGTGCTCAAACTTCGTCGGCCAATGGCGGCCATGTTTTTTTGAGTTGCGCAAAGTCTTTATAGACATTTGTGGCACTTTGGACCAAGACCGTGCACAGCTATTTTTATGTTGATACTTGATAGGACAAATGGTTGCATAGTTATAGTCTTTTTTTTTTCTTCGCTCTTATAGCGCCACCAAGTGGCTAAGCTTTGCAATTTTTTTTCCTGTGACCTCAGATTGAGCTCTTACATGAGTGTTTGGCGAGGATATCTCATTAAGTTTAGGAGTTATAGACATTTTACTAAAAGTTTGAACATTTTGGCTTCCCTTTGCAATGATAAGTCGGAAGTTCAACTTTTTTTGATAATTATTTTGTATTCACTTTCCAGAGAATCTTCCGGTTTGGTTCCGATCGGGTGAAAAAAGCTATGTGCTTGAACTATGCACTTGAACCCCTAAAAATGGTGTAGAAACAATTCCAAGTAACACTGAATTAACTATGAAATAAAATAAAAAAGTGGAAATACTGAAAAGTACTTTCTCATAAAATGTACTCAATCTGTTTATTTACTACTTTTTTATAACAGTGTATTATTTTATAGTAAAATGTTCAAAAGTAATTATTGGCAATGTGTTTAAAGGATCACAATATTACTATTGGACCATATCCAAAAATGTAGAAACCACATACATTCCCAGACATTCATGTTAATACCATGGTACATGTCCAATAAACATGGTAGATTTGGTTAGTATTACTACACACATTTGATACTCTTTAGATGATGGCAACCAAGCGGCATAGTGTCAAAAGTGGCTTAGACACTGTATATCTAGTATCGTGTTGACAGTTTGGTTTTGTTATTGCCTCATAATGCAGAAATTAGGTTGTGTGCATGTATTGTTTGCTTCATTTTGGCCATGTGTGTTCAGAACTTTGATGTTCCCTGTGTTTGTGTTATGTGTGATGTTTGACCCTGTTAGGGAGGGCACAGTAATCTCTGACTGAAGCTCTCTCTCTCTCTCTCTCTCTCTCTCTCTCTCTCTCTCTCTCTCTCTCTCACACACACACACACACACACACACACACACACAGAGGCATCTGCACCCTGACGGCCTAAACACTCACTTGCAGGCTTGTGTTATTGAACAACAAGTGAGGGATCACCACACACACACACAGAGCTTTGCTGCCTCAAGTGTCAGGGATTTCTGATTAACACATATAACCCTCTCTTTCTCTCTCTCCGCAGCGTCTTAATCTTCAAACGGAGGGAAACTCAATCAATAGGCAGGGAAAACAAAAACACGCCTGTGAACTGATAAGCAGACGTGTGCGGCCTGCAGAAGATGAGAGCATTTGACCTGTTTCTGAGGTGATTGTAAAACAGTAAACATGATTATGAACTTAAAGTTCGACGTTACAAATCTCTCTCGCTGTCACTTTTGCCTCAGGTGAGGCAGCAGTGGACTTTTTAGATGCATAGATGCACAAAACTGCCTCTTCTGCTCACCAAAAGGGCATTTATTTGATCAAAAATACAGTAAAAACAGTAAAATTGTGAAATATTATTACGATTTAAAATAACTGTTTTTTATTTGAATATGTTGTAAAATATAATTAATTTCTGGGATGCAAAGCTAAGTTTTCAGTATAATTACTGCAGTTTTAAGTCACACGATCCTTCATAAATCATTCTGATATGCTGATTATTATTATTATATGTTTATTATTATCAAACTGTTTTTTTTCAGGACTCCTTGATGAATAGAAAATTAAAGAGAACAGCATTTATTGACAATAGAAATCCTTATAAAAAACTCCTGTCACCTTTGATCAATTTAATGCATTCTTGTGGAACAAAAGTATTGATTTCTGTCAAAAACTGACCCCAACTTTTGAATAGTTGTGTACCAAGAGAGTGAGGGCGAAGAGGTTTTTACAAGAACGTCGAAAAGCAAACACTTAAGTTTATTTTCTTGCAATCAGCAAACTGAGATTTTCTCCCTCCTCCAGACTCAGCTTGCATGGCTTTTTTACATTCTAAGTGCAATTTTCCACTATGGACAAGTGTCTATTTCCATAATTTGCATGAAATTACATATACTGTAGGATATGCCACAAAATGATGGATTTCCTGACTTTTTGATCCAGCATAATGTATTTACGCAGAAATCACAATCGCAGGAAACAATGCAGCATAACAAATGTTGTTTTTACAAATATATTTTTATAAAAATGATCCTTTCTTTAAAATTATTTTCAAATCCATATATCTGTAACGTGGGTGTCAGGACAACTGAGGGGTGGATCCAAATGCAAAGCTTTATTTACAAACGTAATCGAAACAAGCAGAGGTCAGGGTAGGCGGCAATACAATAGCAAAAACCAGAAAACAGTCCGAGATCGAAACACAAGGCAGGGCAGGAAAACTAAGAACTAGGGAACACAAAAACACGAAAAAGCTACAGGCTAACAACAATCAGCAAACTTGTGTTTGATTTGGGTGTGAGTGAGCAACTTATATACTAAACAAGGAGAACACATGACAAAACCGACCAATGAAACAAGGACACATTGAACCAAGGAACCAATCAGAACATAACACAGACAAGATCACTTGAAGGGCAAGGGACACATGGGAAATAGTGCCTTTTAATGGAGTTCATGGGCACTCCAGCTGGTGATTGTAACAATAACAGATGTATAGCCCCCCCAAATAGTTATTGATATATTTGCCAAACTTAATGAACAACAACAACAACAACAACAACAAAAACTATATTTTAAGGTTCTCCTTAAAGGAGTAGTTCACTTCCAAAACAAAAATTTACAGATAATGTACTCACCCCCTTGTCATCCAAGATGTTCATGTCTTTTCTTCAGTCGTAAAGAAATTATGTTTTTTAAGGGAAAACTTTTAAGGATTTCTCTCTATATAATGGACTTCTATGGTGCCCCCGAGTTCGAACCTCCGAAATGACGTTTAAATGTGGCTTCAAAGGGCTCTATTTAGCTAGATAAGACCCTTCTTCCTCGGCTAGGATCATTAAGAGCCTTTGAAGCTGCATTTAAACTCCATTTTGGAAGTTCAAACTTGGGGGCACCATAGAAGTCCATTATATGGAGTGAAATCCTGAAAGAAAGACATGAACATCTTGGATGACAAGGGGGTGAGTACATTATCTGTAAATGTTTGTTCTGAAAGTGAACTACTTCTTTAATTCACTCTTTGCCTTTATAAACATTACAAATGTCCTTACTGTAACTTTTGATTATTTGATTATTGAATAAAATTATTAATTTCTCTCCAAAAAAACAAACAAACTGAAAATGGTTCTCTGCTAAACCCCAAAATGAAATTTTTGTTATTAATTACTCACCCTCATGTCGTTCTAAACCTGTAAGACCTTCTTTGTTCATCTGAAGAACACAAATTAAGATATTTTTGATTAAATTTGAGAGCTTTCTGACCCTGTATAGACAGCAACGCAACTGACACGTTCAAGGCACAGAAAGTTCATCGTTCCAACGATGAACGAAGGTCTTACGAGTTTGGGCTGACATGAGGGTCAGAAATTAATGACAGAATTTTCATTTTTGGCTGAACTATCTCTTTAAAGAACAACAGAAAACCTTTATTTTTAAGGCTGAGAGAAACTATATTCACTCTTTAATTCACTCTTTGTCCTCGAAATGAAATTCGCTGTATCGTGTCTCAGCGTCTTGAATTCTTCTCCTGAAAAGCAGACAGACATTCATTCAGGGGTTCGTCCCCGAGTCACCGTCCGCTTCTGTCTAATAAAGACTCTCCATCCTCTCGCAGTGGCCATGGAAACTCACAAATGAGATATACCTCGAATACTCCGGAGAAAAAAAATTACACGCAACTAGCTGAAATGAAAAGAGTGTAAGAGCGAAAGAGAGATGAGATGAGATGCTCTTAAAGCCCAGCGCTTTATTGGCTGCAGCTTGTCGTGTTTTGCAGGCATTCCTTTTCGTGTTTGCTTTCAGAAGCCCTGACAAAAAACTCCATCTCTAAACGGCAAAAACACAATCGCTTTCCCTTCCATATCAAATCCAGCCTGAGCCTCAGATGCAAGAGTGTGTTTACGTTCAATAACGGCGCTTCTCAACTAGTGGGTCGCGGCTCATAAAACAGGTCACAGGTATGTTTTTATAGGGGAAACAATGATAAATGTAGATAGGATGGTACATTACTGTTCAAAAGATCTGTAAGATAATTTTTTTTTTGCTTTCGAAAAAAGTCTCTTATGCTCATAAAGGATGCATTTAGTTAATAAAAATACAGTAAAAACAGTAATATTGTGAAATGGCTGCTTTCTACTGTATATATAATAAAACATGTAATGTCATAATTGGCCAATCAGAATCATCATCAAACACAGGTTACATCCACAAGTCATATGAAAAACTTTTGGTTTGCGGTGTACCAAAGAGAAAGGTTCTCTTTAAATCAATGTGTTGTGAACTCTGATGTTTTGACTGACAGCAGTGAGTGTGTGTGTCAGAGGTCAACTTTAAATTAAGTCTGCAGTCTCTTGTCCAATCAGAACACACCTGCTGGGCCTGACCTCAGAGCTCACAACCTGCTGGAGTTCCCTTGATTCGTGAACTCTCTCTAGAATCTGCCTGTTCCTTCGTTTGGTCTTCAGTCTCTGATACTAGTTCTGCTTAACTAGACTTTTGACTATAAGTAAGTTGACTTAAGTAAGTCCAAAACTGTATGACTTTTTCATCTATATCTTTGTGTTTCTCAGAATAAAGTCTGTCATAATATGAGGATATGGAAGTCTATTTGTGCTACATAAGAAAAAAAAAAGAACATGCTTCAGTAAATTATAATTATAACCTAAAAAGCTGCATTTTTGACTTTATATAATAATTTTGACTTTTTAGGTCTAATTACGATTTACAAAAGCATTACTTTTTTCCAATATGTCATAATTATTACTCTATAAAAGTTTGAATTATGAGATAAAAAGTCTTAATTCTGACATAAATAATCAATATTTTATATATAATTATGATGTACCAAAGCAACACACAGTTGTGAGTTAAGTCAGAATTGTGAGATATAAATTTGAGATTCTGAGAATGTCTTTTTTCCGTCAGAATTGGACTTTATAACTCGCAGTTACGAGTTTCTATCTCAATTCTGAGAAAAAAAAGCGAGAATTACAAGATATAAACTCGCATTTGCAAGAAAAAAAGACAGAATTGAGAGTTTATATCACACAATTCTGAAAAAAAGTCAGTATTTGCTAGTTTATATCGCTCAATTCTGAGAACAAAAGTCAGAATTGTGAGTTTATTTCTCGCAATTCTGACTTTATAACTCACAATTGTGAGTTTATATCACACAATTCTAAGAACAAAAGTCAGAACTGCGAGTTTATATAATGCAATTTTGAGAAAAAAGTCAGAATTGCAAGTTTTTATCTCGCAATTCTGACTATAATTTGTGATTGTGAGTTTACACCAGCCAATTTTGAGAAAAAAAGATTTGAGTTTATATCATGCAATTCTAAGAACAGAAGTCAGAATTGTGAGTTTATATCTCACAATTTTGACTTTATAACTCTCACTTGTGATTTCATGCAATGTTCTCAGAATTGCGTGATATAAACTTTATATCATGCAATTTTGAGAATAGTCGGAATTCCAAGTTATCTCGCAATTATGACTATATATAACTCTCAGTTGTGAGTTTACATCACCCAATTCTGAGAAAAAAAGATTTGTGAGTTTATATTATGCAATTATAAGAACAAAAGTCAGAATTGTGAGTTTATATCTCGCAATTCTGACTGTAACTCACAGTTGGGATTTTATGCAATTCTAAGAACAAAAGTCAGACTTGCAAGTTTTTATCTCGCAATTCTGACTAACTCGCAATTATGAGTTTATATCACGCAATTTTGAGGAAAAAGTCAGAATTGATAGTTTATATCGCTCAATTCTGAGAACAAAAGTCAGGATTGTCAGTTTATATCTCACAATTCTGACTTTATAACTTAAAATTGTGATTTTATATCACGCAGTTCTGAGAAAAAAAAAAAAAGATTTGTGAGTTTATAACATGCAATTCTAAGAACAAAAGTCAGAATTGCATGAAGTTTATATCGCTAATTATGATTTACCAAAGCATGATTTTTTTATGTGACGGAAGTAGAGAAAACTCATAATTTTTACATAAAAAGTAAAAGTTATGATTACTTGAAGTTATTAGATAAAAATTAATTCTGACATAGAAAATACGAAAAAGATGCTTTTCCCTTATGTGGTGGAAACAGATTATAATTATAGACATAAAAATTTAAATAAGATAAAAAGTCCTGATTCTGACATAAAAATCTACATTTTCAATCATTTTGTCATTTTAATGAAATAGTTATCAGTTAATTCAGTCACACACAAAATAACAATCATATATAGGCTATAAATTATATATAATTATATATATATATATATATATTTTTCCTTTGCACAGTACTTTTTCTTCTAGCATGCAAGTAGTCTAAAACAGATCTGCTCTGTGCTATTTTTTCTTTGCTAATGGTCACCTGGACTGTCCAACTGGCAGCTCAGTTTTTCCATGCTCAGTCGGGTATATAATATTCACAATGCAATTTCTGAGTTGGCACAGGTTCGCTATTTCTGCAAAGTCCAGTCTCTTGGATATTTCCGGCCTGATTGGAACAGGTAATTTTAGTCAGCTTTTGGCAGTTTTGAGAGTAGCACATGTCAGGGGGTCTGTGAATGGTCCACGGATGTGCCATCTGAGGCTGAGATTAGTCTGACACCATCTCCAGTGCTGTTTCTTCCATTTCACCTCATGTTTCCTTCCCCTAATTCACATGCCTTTGTTCACCTTTCCCCATCTCTCTCTCCCTCTCTCCATCGGCAGTGGGCTAATCCTCGGCTCGCACTTCGCTCGCACTCCGCAGGAAGTGGCCACAGTTGTTACATCCTGGCTGCAATAATGCAGTGCATGAAATTACAGTTGATTACCTGTCAAAGCACCTCGCCACCGGCGCGAGATGTGAGGGAATCGCTCAGCCGCCGGGCCGAGACCGCAGGGGTGAGAATGTGTCGGCCTGGTTTAGATTCGTTGTCCAGACGGGTTAATAACAATGAAAGTTATTGGCGAGTGTGAACAGAAACGATGAGATTTTCAGCAGATGCTGATGTAATTTTCAGCTCACCGTGGAAAACCGCTCTGGCAGTTAGAAGCAGTCGCTTATGAGAGAAAGTCGATGATGAAGTGTTTATTCGTGATGAGAATCCAGCTCTTCTGTTCGCTGTCGATAGGAGGCTGAACAAAGCTTGCTTTGTAGGGATTAAAACCTTGATAACTTTTCAATCGGGACTAATGGAAATGTAGAAATGTTCTCTTTTTATTCTGAGTCCAGAAATAAAGGGTTTGATTGAAAATCCTCCCTCTAAAGGGATGTTCACACTCACTTCATCACTGACAGTGATTGAATTGCTAGAGACTGACAGGTATTGTTAGTAGCTAGCAGGCATTTTGGTCCATTTTAGTTTAGCCTTAATGTTGTTGTTTTTTTTTTTTACTATTTAAAATTGCTGTTTTCTATTTGAATATATTTTAAAATGGAATTTATTCTTGGGATTTCAAAGCTGATTTTTAAAATGTTTTTTTTTTTTAAAATCCTTACTCCAGTATTATATTCTGATTTGCAGCTGAAAAAAAAAACAATTATTATTATTATTATTATTATTATTATTATTATTATTATTATTATTATTATTATTATTATTATGTTGAAAACAGCTGAGTAGAGTTTTTTCAGGTTTCTTTGATGAATAAAAAGTTCAGAAGTACAGCATTTATCTGAAATTCAAACTTTTGTAACGTTATACATGTCTTTATCATCACTTTGATCAATTTAAATCATCTTTGCTAAATGAAAGTTTTAATTTCAATTTTTTGCTAATTTTATCTTTCTGTTTTAAATATTGATAACAATAATATTAAATGTTTCTTGAACAGCAAATCAGCATACTAGAATGATTTCTGAAGGATCATGTGACACTGAAGACTGGAGTAATGATGCTGAAAAATTAGGTTTGATCACAGTTATAAATTACATTTTAAAATATATTAAAATAGAAAACAGTTATTTTAAATAGTAAAAATATTTCAAAATTTTACTGTTTTTGCTGTAATTTGGATCAAATAAATTCAGGCTTGGTGAGCAGAAGAGAAACAGTAAAATCTTACTGTTAAAAAACTTTTGACTGGTAGTGTACATTATTTTACAATAATAGCTAATATTTAATATTAGATAATAATAATAATAATAATAATAATAATAATAATAATAATAATAATAATAATAATAATAATAATAATAATAATAATAATATTTTTTTAATTGGAATTTAAATGTTCAACATCCAAGCCTTAATGTTCACAAAAAAAAAAAAAAAAAAACAGAAGACAGAAATCATCAATGTATCAATGTTATTTAAAAAGTTTTTTTTCCCAGTTATTGTTTATTTTATTTCAAGTAATGAGAATTGTTTTATGGTTTTATTTTTAGTTTCAGTTTTAGTCAGCTATAGCTGTGGTCTGTATACAGTGTAAATATAATTCTTTATTTAATGCTGCAGTCCAGTCAAATTAGTCTGAATTTCTAACTTCAGCAACTTCACTTGAATAAGTCATGAATAAATCTACAGCTCCAGTTTTATCAGGATGTGGGTGTGATGTCACAGCAACATGACCCAGGTAGATGTGCAGAGTTAGAGATCAACAAGTTTTAAGCAAATAAAATGCACCATGACTTAGAGTTTTTACATAAAAAAAAGTTTTAGACAAAGACAGGAGTGTAAACCACATAAATAAACCACAAAAATAATTGTTTATATCTTACAGTTCTGACATTTCAGTCACCATTGCGAGATATAAACTTGCAATTAAAAAAAAAAAAGTCACGATCGTGAGAAAAAAGTGAGTTTATATGACTTAATTTCTGAGAATTGCGAACTTATTGTTACTGTTTCGCAATTTTACTGTGTAACACGCAATTGCGAGTTTATATCTCACAATTTGGAAAAAAAAGGTCAGAATTGCTAGATGAAACTCACAAATGAGAAAAAAAAAATCAGAATTGTCAAATAAAACCCCTCAATTAACTTTTTTTTAATTTTTTTATTCCTGGTGTAAACAGGCTTCCATACGAACGCAGGCGGTCAACACATGCACTCTAGAAAGCTTCATTCATGTCTAGTGTCTGCTCTGTTTTGTGAGTTATAATGGTGAGTTATAATTGATATTGTGAGTTATAAAGTTGGAATTGCGAGATATAAACTCACAATTATGAGGAAAAAAAAGTCATAATTTTGAGTTTATATCTTGCAGTTTTAACTTTGTAACTCGCAATTCAAACTTTATTTCTCAGAGTTGCGAGTTTATATCTCACAATTCTGACTTTATAACTCACATTTGCGAGTTTGTATCATGCAACTCTGAGAAAAAAAATGTTATTGTGAGATGTGAACTCGCAATTGCGAGAAAAAAAAGCCAGAATTTTAAGATAAAAAGTTGCATTTTTTTATTCAGTGGCGGAACTGGGTTTCCATATAAATCAGTCCAATTCCCAGTTCAAGTTTTATTTAGGTTGTGGTAGTGTTTGGTTCAGGTTAGGTTACCTTAGCATGCTACTATCCTATAATGTACATGTATACGTTATGTATAGCTGTAACTAAAATATGGAAGCTTGTTTCTCCCACGAGTTAAAAACTTTTTATCTCACAATTCGAACTTTCCAAAAGGTCCAAATATAGAATAAAAGTTACTTTTTGAAATTCTGTGGCGGAGATGGGCTTCCACACTATAAACACACAGCTCTTTTTTAACCTTATTTATGTCATCTCACAGGGTTTTCCGAGATGTCAAAAATCGTTCAACAGTTTCACCTCAGGATAGCATGCAAATAAATTCATCTCACAGCAGGTAAGCTTTGAAAGTTTGGAACCTTGCAGACTGTATTTGCTAAAAGTCTACTGTCAAATGTATATCTTGGGTAATGTGGCATATCGTGTTGCCAGGATTTGATTACACACATATATGACACTGGACCACAAAACCAGTCATAAGCGTCAATTTTTTGAAACTGAGATGTATACATCATCTGAAAGCTGAAATTAGCTTTCCATTGATGTATGGTTTGTTAGGATAGGGCAATATTTGGCCGAGATACCACTATTTTGAATCTGAGGGTGCAAAAATCCAAATATTGAGAAAAACGTCTTTAAAGTTGTCCAAACTAAGTTCTTAGCAATGCATATTACTAATTAAGAAAAAATATTTTAGATATATTTACGGTAGGAAATTTACAAAATATCTTCATGGAACATGAGCTTTATCGAAATATCGATCATTTCGACCCATACAGTGTGTTGGCTATTGCTACAAATATATCCCTGCTACTTATGACTGGTTTTGTGGCCCAGGGTCAAGTATGTTAAAAGCTCTTAGCAGACAATGTATATGTGACAACGTTAGGACTATTTGAACAAAACTAGATGTTTTTCTTTTTCTTTTTGTTATGGTTGTAATAATGTTCACCAACAAAATAACAAATGCATGTGTACATATATTTACTTATTATGCCCCTTTTTACAAAAGGTAATAGTCTGAATGTAATGTAAAAGTCTAAGGTGTCCCCAGAATGTGTCTGTGAGATTTCAGCTCAAAATACCCCACAGATCATTTATTACATAATTTTAAAAATGCTTATTTTGAGTGGAAGCAGAAACACATTGTTTTCGTGCATGGCTCTTTAAATGCAAATGAGCTGCTGCTCCCCGCCCCCTTTTCCAGAATAGAGCTGTGCCTTTACAGCTCCTATCTCAGATACTCCACTAAAAACACCTGATTGGTTTTGATTATCATGTCTATCGTGCTGAAATCATAGGTTTTAAACCATATCAGTTTAAACTTCTGATGCAGGGTTTTCTAAGCGCAAACATCCGAAGCACACTCACAGAAAGCAGCTGTCACAGCTGTGAGTAACAAACCCATCATTAAGACGTTTTTAACTTCAAACCATTATTTCCACCTAAAATATGAGTCCTCTATTCATAATCTTGCTTTCTCCAGTGATAATAATGTGATGATAGAGCGAAACGCTTTAAGCCATGCATGTTAGAAACAAACCGCACCACATCTCAAGATGGTTTATTACTCCACAATCCATGATAACCACTCTGAGGAGCCCTTAAACAAACCAAGGGCCTCGTTCATGAAGCTCAATCCAATTTCATGTAAATTACTTTATGCAAATCATACTTAAAATAGTTTTAGAAATGATTTACGCACTAATTCTGCTGATGTCTAATGAATGAGGCCCCGTGTGTAAAAACACCCTACAAGACTGAAGTTTCTCTGTAATCATTTATTGCCTGTTTAGTCAAAAGTGCTGCATCTGCACACCCGCTATCAATTCATCAGGACGCAGGAAGACATGCGGTTGGCTTTTAAATGAATGCAACAAAGACACAGATGTCTCTCTCTCTCTTCTGTTCCTCCGTCCTCATCTCTTCCTCTCTGATTAGCTGGGGCTGAAGGCTACGTCTGACTTTTCCTCCCACTGATGGTCTTTGAGTTCGACGCTTTGCATGTTAAATGCTGTTTCTTTTAAAAGCAGTCTCTATTAAGACATTTGAAACTTCATATTCTGGCTGTGTCGCCGCTCACAGATAGATATTCACTGTCAAAGCAAACTTTGGGATGGACACCGCGTGAATGAACTTTCAGAATCCATCCGCAGACCTTCTGTGGCAAACAAATTAGCCTTGCCACCACCGCCATTGCGCACATCAAATGCGCGGCGCGTCTCAAACCTGACAACATTCAGATTTATGAGCATTAGAGGCTTCGGTTGGCATGCATAAGTCATGAGCGCAGGCATATTTAGAAGAGTTAGCGGTAATTCACTGATATGTCAGAGGTTTTGAGAGACAATAGCTTTACAGAGAGCTCCGGTGAATGCTGGTAGATAACGGTCTGCTGTATGACAAGAGCCGTGCGAGGCGGCGACGGGCCCGCGTGTGTGTTCGGATATCAATGCCGAAAAGAGCAGTGGTTCTCGGCTCATTCTGTCAGACGGCTGCCTCAGGGTTTTTTGACAAGGACGGGCGGCGCTAACCTTTTTACCAATTGCAACCTGACAGTTGATCATTCACATGCAAAACGGAGGCATTCACGGTGCGAGTCCTTCATTACACGGAGGCACGCACCGCTTCCCAGAAGCCCCGCCGTCAAAGACGTCCCCTTCTTTTGGAGAGGGGCCACCTTTCACAGGACTGATAAACACTACTGTGTCATCTTTGCGATTTTCCTGAGAGTAGATGCTTTTGTGGTCGTAATGAAGATGGAAACTTGGTGACTGGGAGTTTTTCTATTGAAATCTTTTCATTTTGACTGTGGTTATTGCATTTATTCTCCATAAGGAAGGTCATGTCAACATGCCATGTCTTTCTGTAATATCTCAATTCTATCCTGCATAACTCAATAATTAAAGGCTTCAGTCAGGCACAGTGAAGGACATCACAATTTAAAGTAGTGATACTTTAGCTCTCTGTACCTGCAGGGAACATTCAAAGGCATCACAGGCGTACTTACAACAATTAAGCTGCCTTTTAAAATGTCATCTTTTGGTTAAATTATGTATGTGTACACACACACACACACACACACACACACACACACACACACACACACACACACACACACACACACACACACACACACACACACACACACACACACACACACACACACACACACACACACACACACACACACACACACCGAGTATTATTAATATTAAATTAGCTAATAGGTCTATTTTAAATTTCCCCTTGTTAGTTTTCATTTTTTTATGTAAGTTTTAGTAGTTTTATTTGCATGTCATTTTAATTATTTTTTTGTTTTTGTCATTTTTATATTGTTTCATTTTTATTTCAGATTTCGTTTTGTAACATTTTTTGTGAAACATATTTATTAGTTATCAGTTAGTTTCTAAGGCAACACTGTTGAATTTCCAAGCTTTTCATCCAATATTTATATCTTAGGCTTTATTCATTTACTTTGTCACACACGCATAACAGTACATAATCTGAAAATATTTGTTTTCTGTTTAAATTGGTTCATTTAAAAGCAGACATTACACTCTCTCTATATTTTTTTCATGTCTGTAAGGCAAGTTTACACAGAAATTTGAAGTTTTGCACTCAAGTTCACAGAGACTGAGATGGCAGAAAGCACGTCCTGTTTGCTTTAATTATTTTGCAAAAGCGCAACGTTTCGTCTTTACAGCAGAATTAGTACAGTTAGTTTCTAAGCGAACACTGTTGAAATTCCAAGCTTTTCATCCAATATTTATATATTTGGCTTTACTCATTTACTTTGTCACACATGCATATAACATTACATAATCTGAAAATATTTGTTTTCTGTTTCAATTGGTTCATTTAAAAGCAGACATTTCACTCTCTCTATATATGTTTTTCATGTCTGTAAGGCAAGTTTACACAGAAATTTGAAGTTTTGCGCTCAAGTTCACAGAGACTGAAATGGCAGAAAGCACATCCTGTTTGCTTTAATTTATATATATTTTATTTATATATTTATATAGAGGGTTTGCACTAGCGTCACAATTTGGTCAGTTACCCACCATTTTGTAGATACTCGGATGTAAACAACAGCATTGATTGCACAGTTATTGTACTACTGAATACGTTGTTCCGCTAATTTGTGCTGTTTAAACCATGTTCAAAATGTGTGGAAGCTGCTAAATCATATAGAGAAGGACTTAGTAAGTAGGAAAGGGCGCAATATTTTGACAAACTAAAGTTAAAATGTGGTAAAGATACATACAAGCAGTATTAATTAAGATAATAGTCTAATATTTCACCTACCTGACCAGAAATGATAAGAACAAACAAGAATGTGTCTGTGTGTCAAGATTCTTGCCTGTAAATCTTGGTTCAGTTTGGCCAACCACAAACGCCTTCTTTCCTCAGACAGTTTTTTTTTTTGCACTTTTCTCCTTGATTTTTATAACTTTTAGCAGTCTATACTCCAAATGTTTTTCCTGATCTGACCAATTAGTACAGCCGTACAGCCCAATAATTGACCATTTTCAGCAGCAATAATCAGCAAAATATGCTTTTTCGTTCGGCTCTGTTGCATTGTTTACGTTCAGTGCCACCAATATGGCTGATTGATAATGTGTCGTGAAAACACTTGTCATTTTTATTATTGGTTGTTTTTTAAGACATTTTTTTATTGATTTTGTTTTTTTTTTCAGGGTTTTTAGTTAGCTTTAGTTAGCTTCAAAGGTGACGTTTGTAATCTTTCAAAATGAGAGGAGGCATCGCGATATGATTGGATATGACTGGTTATGGTCGGCTGTGATTGGTTCATACTATTAATCCCGCCTCTTGTGTCCGTGCATGTTCCATATTCGCAAATCAGTCTGAATGAACAATATAATGGCGTTAATGAGAAGACTACATTTTAAAAAGTAAACAACTGACACATTTAGATATAACCACTTTGTTACATCAAAATAAGACCTAAAATTACCTGAAAACATGATCTGTGGAAATTTTTTGTGAGTAATCAGCTTGGTGAAATTTAAAGTAAATCTTCATGTCTGTGACAAATATTATTTTTGATGCATTTTTTTAAAATATTGAATATTAAATATTTAAATATTTATACATTTTATATGCATGTATGCATTTTATAGTATAGCATTGTTAGCCTAGCAGCATGCTAATATCAGAAATAATAACTAATATGTGTTAAGTTGCAGCCTGCCCAAGTAGAGCGATTCTAACTGCAAAAGAGCGCTTTCACAACGTTTAATCAGCACTGAACGTCAACAGTGCCACTGAACCGAACAAAACTTATTTTGCTGAAAATGGTCAATTATTGTCATGTTTTGGGCTGTACTAATTAGTCAGACCGGGAAAAACATTTGGAGTACTACAGACTGCCAAAAGTTATAACAAATCAAGGAGAAGAGTGCAAAAAACTGTCTGAGCCAGGATTTCCAGGACAAGAATCTTGACACACAAACACTATCATCTTAATTAATACTGCTCATTAACTTTAGTTTGTTAAACTACTGCACCCTTTCCTGCTTACTATGCCCTTCTCTATATGATTTAGCAGCTTCCACACTTTTTTTCCCCCCGTGGTTTAGACAGCATAAATTAGCAGAATAAAATATTCAGTAGTACATTAACCGTGCAATCAATGCTGTTGTTTACATCTGAGTATCTCCAATATAGGGCGCATCCAGGTAACTGACCAAAAAGTGCTGTCTTAAAAAGGTATCTGCATTTATAGACAGTAAGGTAGTTATATTTTGGATTAGACGTTTGTTTGTACAAGCTTTTGTAGATTTGACTGGATTTGGCCTTTTGATTGTTCATGCACCCTTACTGTAGTAAAGTCAAATTTACAATAAGCTGAAATCTCCAACATAGTTGCCAGATAAATAAACATCCTGTAAGTACTGTACAGTGTTTGCCGGCTTTATTGTGTAATGGAGATGCTCAAAGAAATGGGCTAACCAATACTGATGCACCAATAAAAGTGATTGACAGCTATAGCATCTTAGACTACCAATCATTTAAATCAAAGGGCTGGAAGAGAACACTGAGGTGAAAATGTACAGTATGAGATGCTTTAGTTACTGGCGGATGATAAAACGCAGTTTAAATGACAGGTTACCCACAGCATATAAATCATCTGATATACTGATCTGATCCGCTGAGAGAGAGATTCCACCAAAGAGTCTAGAGGTGCGAAAATGCAGCACTGCCACTGTTTACTTTATTCTTGGTCATATATGATTCCAAGCCAAACATATACATTTATCACAGCAACTCTGTTTGCTGTTAGTAACTTTAAGGAGTTGTTAGATGTTATTAATCATGTGTTGTATGTTCCTCTGTTCCCTGCAGATTGATTGCTCATGCTAAGTGTGCTTATTCTATATTCAGGTGTGTTTGTTCTAGAGTGACAGAGTTCTATATCTGGAGAGAATATTCTATATCGCCGTGGAGCCGCGGGTCAGTCTCCATGACTACAGCTGTGTGGGCTGATCCTGATTTATATCAGAGGTAAATTTAGGATTAGCTCTCAGCAAGCGGCAACACAGTGATAGCTGCAGTCGCTCCCTTCTGCTGTTTGTGCCTTTCTGTCTATCAACCCATTCTCCTTTCCTTTACAAGAGTACTGCCATAAACATGCCATGGAAGCATGCTGATTTTTTTTTTTTTTTTTTTTTGGATGATAGCATGGTGAAAGAAATACTTTTATTCAACAAAGATGCATTGTATTGATCAAAGGTGGCAGTAAAGACATTTACAATGTTACAAAAGATTTCTGTTATTAATAAATGCTATTCTTTTGAACTATGCATCAAGAAATCCTGGAACAAATTAGATGTATCACATTTTCCACAAAAAATGTTTTTTTTTTAACATTGATGTTCAAAAGAAATGTTTCTTGAGCAGCAAATCAGCATATTAGAATAATTTCCAAATGTGAAACTGAAGACTGAAGTAATGATGCTGAAAATTCAGCTTTGCATCACAGGAATAAATTATGTTTTGGAATATATTACAATAGAAAACTGTTATTTTAAATTAAAATAATATTTTGCATTTTTAGTGTTTTTACTGTATTTTTGATCAAACAAATGCAGCATTTGTCAGAATAAGAGACTTTTTTTCAAAAACATTTCCCTAGTGCATTTTCTAGTAAGTGGTTCTTGACTGTGCAGAAGTTGCTGATATAATGCTGACAAAATCTGTGAATTTACTTATTTTGTGATTTTTATATTACACTAAAAAAGGTAATTTAAACATTATTTAGCATCACTGAATCCACCCTAAATATACCTAATATAAACAACAAGAATTTTTATGAAATCAATTAGGTAGAAAATGGCTGTTTAAGGTAACAAATGTACATTTGTGCTTTATATATTGAACTTCTCCGCAACAGTCCACACAGCTTGAGGTAGCAGGTTCAAATTGAAGTTTAAGGGATAGTTCACCCAAAAATTAAGTTCTGTCATTACAGAATTAAAAACAATCCAACGTGGGTTATTTGGCAACCCAGCGCTGGGTAAATATTAGACAGAACACACGCTGGGTTATTTTGACTAAGCTGGTTGGGTTAAATGTTTTTATCCAACATGCTGGGTTGCTTTATTTAAGTAAACTATTGACTAAGAAATTAAAAATCACACGCAGAGTTATAGAGGCAACAGCAATAATCAAAAGGTGAACATTAATTATTAAGCAAGAACACCCAAAATAATAGATAAAAACAAAAATATAAGACAAATTGAATTTATTTGGGTGAATACAGCATAGTTTACAATATAACATACCATATAAAAAATGTAACATATTATGATAGCATTTTAATTTAAGTGTATTCAGCCTTCTCTGTAGTCACTTACAGAATTCACTGAAAAAGTGCTAAATCAGCCGGTCTTGGGCTGTTGTTCGCCGAGGGAATATGAACCTCAGACCGCAGCCTTGCGTTTCATGATGAAAGATGCCATGACTGACTCCATAAGCTGCCCATAAACAAACAGTACTGAGATTAGACAACATATTTTAACATCAAAATAAATTAAATTCAGTATTATAACAGATAAAATCAATTAATTATGAAAGCTTGTTTCTGCCACTGAATATAAAATTAAAAAGGTAATTGCGACTTTTTATCTCACAATTCCTACTTTTTTTTTTTTGCCAGAATTACATCATATAAATTTGCAATTCTGACTTTTTTCTCAGAACTGTGAGATATAAACACAGTTGCGAATTATAAAGTCAGAACTGTTAGGTATAAAGTCAGAATTGTGGGATATAAACTCACAATTGCGACATATTAACTCGCAATTCAACAATTTTTTTCTCAGAATTGTGAGATATAAACTTGCAATTGTGAGTTATAAATTCCAGTTCTACGGAGAAAAAAAGACTGATATGTTCACAGAATTGTGAGTTTATATCACACAATTCTGACCTAATAACTCGCAATTGTGACTTTATTTTTCAGTATTGCACGTTTATATCTCGCAATTCTTGCTTTGTAACTTGCAATTGAGTTTGTGTCACGCAATTCTGAAAGTCAGAATTGTGAGATAACAACTCGCAATAACCTTTTTTTTTAATTCAGTGGCGGAAATGGGCTCCCATAGTTAATGTTTTGCAAGGCAAAAGTTGTTTCCATCATGCGAAACGACCGCTGCTGACGTAGCTTACTGACATTTCATCCTTGTATGCTGCGTTGCATAAAATAATATAATTTACAGCACAGTAAAGACTTTATAAATGAAATAAAATGTATACAAACCTTTATTTCGCTGAAGAAGTGCACCAAATCGATGGCGCAGAGCATCGCTAACTCCTGTAGTAGATTGCAAAAATAGCCTGCGCTCTGACTGTAACTTAACAGCTGAGTTGTTTCAGCATTAAAAATGACCCAGCAGCTTAGTTACAGAAAAACTACTCAATACCTGAATAAAAATATTTGAAATTACCTAATAATGACCCAACAAGCTGAACCCAGCATTTGGGTTAAAAAACAACAACAACTAAGCAGTCTTTTATAGTACGTAAAAATATTAAATACAACCCAATAAAATGACCCAACAGACTGAACTCAGCATTTGGGTTTAAAAAATATCCCAGCATTTTTTTTTAGAGTGTAATTACCCTCATGCTTTCCAAACCTGTAAGACCTTAGTCCATCTTCGAAACACAAATTAAGATATTTTGGATGAAATCCAAGAGCTTTTTGACCCTGCATAGACAGCAATGCAACTGACCAATTCAAGGCCAGGAAAGGTAACAAGGACATCGTTAAAATAGTCATTGTACTCTCAAGAATGCGCATCAAAGGCCGATACGGAAGAGACTACATTATTAAATAAGTTTGTTGTTTTTGTTTTGTTTGTGCACAAAAAGTATTCTTAGAGCTTCAAAAAATCAAGGTTGGACCATTGATGTCACATGAACTATTTTAACAATGTCCTTACTACCTTTCTGGGCCTTGAACGTGTCAGTTGCGTTGCTGTCTATTCAGGGTCAAAAAGCACTCGGGTTTCATCAGAAATATCTTAATTTGTGTACTGAAGATGAACAAAGGACCTACAGGATTGGAACAACATGAACATGAGTAATTAACAACAGAATTTTGATTTTTAGATGAACTATCCCTTTAATACTTAGTGTTTAATGCTTGTTCGAATCCATTACCAAACCATGAGGTATAAAAACAGCGATAATTGTCATAGTAAGTATGTTTCTCTCAGCTAGATGTGTTTCTCTTTTCATTTAAAAATGACTGTGGATGGACATTCACATCATTTTCATTGTGGTCGCTCAGACATGATCAAACAAGCTTAGCTGTTAATGAAAGGCTCGCTGACGGCTCTGTTCTGTAAAGGGCGAGATAACGCTGGTACAGTGTGTGTGTGTGTGTGAGTGAAATGAGCAGCAGTAATTGAATGAGTTCTCTTTCTCACAGAGGATCATGATAACCTCTCTCTGTCCCTGTGGACCCTGATTTAGTTCAGCAGTCCTACTGAAGCGAGGTCTCTCTCATCACCCCTAAATTATAGCCGACAGAAAGAGCGTTCCGTCATTATGACTCCGGCTGACTTCATTGCCGAGGATTAGGGGTCACTTGTGTTGGCCAAAGATTGATAAAACAAGAGTTCAGACTTTTTTGACTGTCAGCATAAATTCTTGCCTGCCGAGCAACTTATTCTGCACAGAACTGCCCTCTTAGACAGGAAGAGACTATTTCAGCAATATGTAAAATGACCAGTCACAGTTGGTTTTGTTTTTATGTGACATTTTTGGACCCCACTGGCTTTCATTCTACTTTAAAGAAAAATTAAACATTTAAATATCTATTGTTTTGCAAAGAAGAAAACAGTCAGGTTTGGAAAGAAATGAGAGTGAATATTGTAAGCTAAACTGCACTACAAACCAGTGTGCTTATAATTAAGATACTACATTAAAAAGTACGTACTTACAGCAAAAATAATGTGGATAAGTCATGTATTTTCTGCTACAGGTGTGTTGGCTGATGGTGTAACTGGAATGCGTCATTCTGACGATTGTGTGTTTGTTGTTCTGATCCTAAACCTGTCTGGAAGGGTGAAGCCCCTCAAAGTAAGACCTTCAAACTCACTGCGGGCCACTGGAATGAAATTTCCCGCAGAGGTACAGTAGGCCTACCTCAGAGCGCTCAGCTCATGCTGTTTGTTCTCTTATGCACTTTTAGTTTGTTTTTCTGTGAGGTGAGAGGAAACGGAGACATACACAAAGAGATCGGTTTACATTTTCCTCACGGAGAGATTCTTTTAAAGATAACTGCTGCTTAAAGAGGCATAAACTAAAAAGGTCTATTTACTTTCTCTGTGAATGTTCTTGGACTTGTGTAAGGTGTATGATTCTTGTTATTCTGGGCCAAAAAAAAGGTAGCAAAAGTTACCTTTAAAATATTTTCAAAAAAAAAAAAAAAAAAAAAAAAAAACAGAGTAGTAACCTTCTATACCTTTAAAACTTTCTTTTGCTATATAGGCCACATTTTTGAAGAAAAAAAAACCCCATAATAATAAAGAGTCTATAAAGACATTTTTTTAGTCTTGAGAATTAAATTTGTATTTAGTAATTTAATAATTATTAAATAATTAAATACACAATTATATTACAATTAGGGTAAAATTATTTCAATAATTAAGGGTGAAAAATATTTCTCAACAGCTTTGAAAATACACATTTTCAAAAAATTCAGTGAGATTTAATGTGCCATTTCTTGTTTTATTTAACATATTAAAAATAATGTACATATTTCTCATTTAAAGTTGTCTTTTTTACATACAGTTGAAGTCAAACGTTTATGTACACCTTGCAGAATCTACAAAATGTTAATTATTTTATCCAAATAAGAGGGATCATAAGAAATGCTTGTTATTTTTTTATTTAAAAATAATAGTTAAATTTGAAAAAATTAGCCCGTTCAAAAGTTTACATACACTTGATTCTTAAAACTTTGTTACCTCAATAATCCACAGCTGTTTTTTTTTTGTTTTGTTTTTTGTTTTTAAGGTACATGGGAAACATGTAAGTATCTTCTGTAGCTTCTGAATGGTAGTACTAAATATGTAAATGTAAATCATTATTTTGTTCAAAAGTTTTCACCCCCAGGCTTCTAATGCATTGTGTTTCTTTCTGGCGCATCAGTGAGCGTTTGAACCTTCTGTAATAGTTGCATATGAGTTTCTCATTTGTCCTCAGTGTGAAAAGATGGATCTCAAAATCATACAGTTGTTGTTAGAAAGGGTTCAAATACAGAAAAATGCTGAAAAACCAAAGAACTACTCAAGACTCATGAAAAAAAACTGCTGTGGATCATTCAGGTAAAAACACAGTATTAAGAATCAAGTGTATGTAAATTTTTGAACAGGGTCATTTTTATAAATTCAACTATTATTTTCTCTTATGGGTTATATGTAAACATATTTTATGTGAAACATCTTATTCAGGTCAGTACTAAATAAAAAATAACATGCATTTTGTATGATCCCTCTAATTTGGTTAAATAATTAACATCTTGCAAACGTTATCTTAGTCTAAGATAACATTTTAAACATGTTTTACCCTTGATTATTTAATTACATTCACAACTATTTAGCAATTGATGGTCAAATTGTTTTAATAATTAAAAGTAAAGTAAATATTTCCAAGAGTTTTACTTGAAAAGGCACAGTTTCAAGAAAAGAGTGTTTTTCTTGTTTCATTTAAAGGATTTAAAATAATTGAACATATTTCTCTTTTGTACATAACTTATGTACATTATGTACATGCTTATTTAATGAAGCAATCCATGCTGCATTGTCAATATTTCTCCGGACACACATGTGTGACACATATGAGGATGGACCACAAAACCGTCTTAAGTAGCATGGGTAAATTAGCCACAAATACATTGTATGGGTCAAAATGATTGATTTTTCTTTTATGCCAAAAATCATTGAGATATTAAGTAAAGATCATGTTCCATGAAGATATTTTATATTTCCTACCATAAATATATCAAAACTTATTTTTTGCTTAGTAATATGCATTGCTAAGAACTTCATTTGGACAACTTTAAAGGCAATTTTCTCAAAAGATTTCAGACTTTCAAATAGTTGTATCTCGACCAAACATTGTCCTATCCTAACAAACTATACATCAATGGAAAGCTTATTTGTTCAGCTTTCAGAAATTGACTGGTAGTAAACATGAAAATAAATGAATAAGTTTGTTTTTCCTTTTCTCACAGCTTTGTTTACGGCAATCGTTTTCCAAAGTGTTTCTGTATTTTCAGCTCTCTGTTGTTTTCTTTCTCTGTCTGTATGTAAAAACGGCGAACTGAATGTGGCAGATGTGAATGATCGCATTCCTCTACTGTCTGAGTTCGTAATCATTCAGAAGAGCTCTTTTTCTGCCTGTCTTGAGTCTTTATACTGTAAGATAATCGGCTGTGTTGCAATCTCTCTGTCTGAGATGACAGTGAGGTGTTTGCCAAGGTTTTAAAGACTAAATGATCAAAGGGAATCATTTTGTAATTTATGATTCAGGAAAGTAACACAGTACCTCAAAACGCTCAGAGCTACCACATGTTTTTTTGTAAAAAGAGTGGAGATCAAAATTAGAGATTAACCTGCAATTTCTGAAATTTCAAGGTCACTGATTAGTCTTGTTTGAAGTCATCTTAACAGGTGTAGAAGGGCAGTTTTTTAAGCATATTTCATAAGTTAATTGTATTCTGAATCACAGTGTAAAAAACTTAACTGAGATATTTGAAAATGAACTTGATCAAAATTAGAGATCACTTACAGATACCTCCAAGTTATTGGTGTTAATCAGGTACCTGGTGCTGATTTCCTTAATTATATGTCAAACCCTATTTAACTGGCAGCATTCCTCCAATTTTCAGGTTTGCAAGATGGTGGGCCGCTCTAAGGTGACTGAAACCCTGTGACAGGACATTGTCCAAATGAAGGCAAAAAGGATTACCCTTTCAGCCACTGCAAGATAAATTAGTATTTTCAAATCTGTGATTTCTTGATTATTGCAGGTTTACAATGACACTAATTCATTCAAGTTCCACCAAAAGGCTGGTCATCCATGAAAGACAAATGCACGAGAAAACAGGATAATGCAGACTCTGTGGAGAATCGGTTCAGCACTGCAGCTGGAATTGCTTGACAGTTCAGCACTAAACTAGGTAATCTCTCTAGGATCTGTCTCAAGATGTTTAGGAGAAGTCAGACTAAAAGTGCACCAAACCTCCCTAAAAAGCAACCACATAGTATGTTGCTATGTGGTTTCTAGGGTCTTTGAGTGATTTCTCCCAAGTCTCTGTAATATTCTGCTCTAGCTATGACTCAGGTATCTTGCCATGTTTTTTTCTCTGCCTGTTTTATTGTCCAGCAGGTGAAAATCACAAGTCTAAATTGCTTAGAAATGTAATATCACACCTCTACAGTAGAAAGCACATGAGTTGAGGAATCATTCCTGTCTGTACCACAAACCAGGACCAAGTTTTACACCAAAGTTTCATATTACTAACCCTAAAGTATGAGCAATAGTAAAAGCGGTGCGAAAAGAACAAGTCAAACACCAAAACCGCTCACTTCAAGTTCATGTCTTCATGATTCACGGTTTGTTTTATTATCCTATGTGTCTATGCTTGTTTTTTAAGGCGCTCCCCTGGTCAAGCTGTAACCTTTGTTGATATTTAGTATTCAGAATTGAATCACCGGCTATCCAGCTACTCGAGGGCTGCTGAATGCACAATCAGGTGTGTATGCGTGTGTGTTGTTCACCAGACTGTGTGAGCCGGCCTGTAAAGTTGTCAGCAGGAACAGCCATTTACCTCCAGCTTGTTTGCGATGATTCAGCTATCACAAATAGCAACATAAATCATTTTTCTACTCAGTAAAATGGTGCTAATCTCTCTCTTTCTGGCCACGTACACACTATAAAGTTTCAGCAGTGACAACCACATTTAAAGGTGCTATAAATTTAAACTTATGTCACAGTTTGGTCAGTTACCTGGATGCGCAGCCATATTGTTGATACTCAGATGTAAACAACAGCATGGATTGCACGGCTAATGTACAACTGAATATGTTATTCTGCTAATTTATGCTGTCTAAACCATGGAAAACGTGTGGAAGCTGCTAAATCACATAAAGAAGGACTTAGCCTCAATCTGGCAACCTGTGAGAGCGTCAAGTCTGAAGAGGATCAGTTGAAACAATGTTTTTAGTTTGGGCTTCAATGCACTTTTTTAAATACGGGAGTGAATCCCTTAAATTATCATTTTGTGTGTTTACAGAACAGAAATTGCAATGATTAACACCATTGTAACAACAGTATTGTTTTGCCATCTCGCACATTTAATTCATGCTATTTTCGACCAAAGTAATATTACAGCGAGCAAAGGCTCTTTATGTTCTGCAATTTTAACTAAACCACTATTGACGGAGCCATCATGGTTTATGTTTGGAAGGCTGCTTTGCAGTTTGGGCTCTTAAAGGGTTGCCATGTCTTATTTCTCAAAATTGCCAGGTTATTTCTCAGAATTGCAACTTTATTTCTCTGATTTGCTAGTTTATTTCTCAGAATTGCCAGGTTATTTCTCAGAATTACGACTTTATTTCTCTGAATTGCCAGTTATTTCTCAGAATTTGAACTATTTCTCAGAATTGCGACTTTATTTCTCTGAATTGACAGTTTATTTCTCAGAATTGGGACTTTATTTCTCTGAATTGCCAGGTTATTTCTCAGAATTGTGACTATTTCTCAGAATTGCGACTTTATTTCTCTGAATTGACAGGTTATTTCTCAGAATTGTGACTATTTCTCAGAATTGCGACTTTATTTCTCTGAATTGACAATTTATTTCTCAGAATTGGGACTTTATTTCTCTGAATTGACAGTTATTTCTCAGAATTGTGACTATTTCTCAGAATTGCGACTTTATTTCTCTGAATTGACAGTTATTTCTCAGAATTGTGACTATTTCTCAGAATTGCGACTTTATTTCTCTGAATTGACAGTTTATTTCTCAGAATTGGGACTTTATTTCTCTGAATTGACAGTTATTTCTCAGAATTGTGACTATTTCTCAGAATTGCGACTTTATTTCTCTGAATTGACAGGTTATTTCTCAGAATTGTGACTATTTCTCAGAATTGCGACTTTATTTCTCTGAATTGACAGTTTATTTCTCAGAATTGGGACTTTATTTCTCTGAATTGACAGTTATTTCTCAGAATTATGACTATTTCTCAGAATTGCGACTTTATTTCTCTGAATTGACAGTTATTTCTCAGAATTGTGACTATTTCTCAGAATTGCGACTTTATTTCTCTGAATTGACAGTTATTTCTCAGAATTGTGACTATTTCTCAGAATTGCGACTTTATTTCTCTGAATTGACAGTTTATTTCTCAGAATTGGGACTTTATTTCTCTGAATTGACAGTTATTTCTCAGAATTGTGACTATTTCTCAGAATTGCGACTTTATTTCTCTGAATTGACAGGTTATTTCTCAGAATTGTGACTATTTCTCAGAATTGCGACTTTATTTCTCTGAATTGACAGTTTATTTCTCAGAATTGGGACTTTATTTCTCTGAATTGACAGTTATTTCTCAGAATTATGACTATTTCTCAGAATTGCGACTTTATTTCTCTGAATTGACAGTTATTTCTCAGAATTGTGACTATTTCTCAGAATTGCGACTTTATTTCTCTGAATTGACAGGTTATTTCTCAGAATTGTGACTATTTCTCAGAATTGCGACTTTATTTCTCTGAATTGACAGTTTATTTCTCAGAATTGCGACTTTATTTCTCTGAATTGACAGTTTATTTCTCAGAATTGCGACTTTATTTCTCTGAATTGACAGTTATTTCTCAGAATTGTGACTATTTCTCAGAATTGCGACTTTATTTCTCTGAATTGACAGTTTATTTCTCAGAATTGGGACTTTATTTCTCTGAATTGACAGTTATTTCTCAGAATTGTGACTATTTCTCAGAATTGCGACTTTATTTCTCTGAATTGCCAGGTTATTTCTCAGAATTGCAACTTTATTTCTCAGAATTGCGACTTTATTTCTCTGAATTGACAGTTTATTTCTCAGAATTGGGACTTTATTTCTCTGAATTGACAGTTATTTCTCAGAATTATGACTATTTCTCAGAATTGCGACTTTATTTCTCTGAATTGACAGTTATTTCTCAGAATTGTGACTATTTCTCAGAATTGCGACTTTATTTCTCTGAATTGACAGTTTATTTCTCAGAATTGGGACTTTATTTCTCTGAATTGACAGTTATTTCTCAGAATTGTGACTATTTCTCAGAATTGCGACTTTATTTCTCTGAATTGACAGTTATTTCTCAGAATTGTGACTATTTCTCAGAATTGCGACTTTATTTCTCTGAATTGACAGTTATTTCTCAGAATTGTGACTATTTCTCTGAATTGGCAGTTTATTTCTCAGAAATTGGGACTTTATTTCTCTGAATTGACAGTTTATTTCTCAGAATTGTGACTTTATTTCTCTGAATTGACAGTTTATTTCTCAGAATTGGGACTTTTTTTCTCTGAATTGACAGTTATTTCTCAGAATTGTGACTATTTCTCAGAATTGTGACTATTTCTCAGAATTGCGACTTTATTTCTTTGAATTGCCAGTTATTTCTCAGAATTGGGACTTTATTTCTCAGAATTGTGACTTTATTTCTCAGAATTGTGACTATTGAATTGCGACTTTATTTATCTGAATTGACAGTTTATTTCTCAGAATTGCAACTATATTTCTCTGAATTGACAGTTTATTTCTCAGAATTATGACTATTTCTCAGAATTGTGACTTTATTTCTCTGAATTGACAGTTTATTTCTCAAAATTGTGACTTTCTCAGAATTGTGACTTTCTCAGAATTGCGACTTTATTTCTCTGAATTGTCAGTTATTTCTCAGAATTGTGACTTTATTTCTCAGAATTGCCAAGTTATTTCTGAGAATTGTGACTATCAGGATTGCGACTTTATTTCTTAGAATAGCAACTTTATTTCTAAGAAAAGCAAGGTTGTTTCTCAAAATTGTGACTTTATTTCTTAGAATTGCAAGGTTACTACTTTGAATTGCGAGTTTTATTCTGAGAAAAAAAGTCAGAATTGCAAGATGTTCACCTGCAGTTGCGAGAAAAAGAATCGTGAGATAAGTCGTAATTACTTTTTTTTTTTTTTTTATGTTCTGCAATTTTAACTAAACCACTATTGACGGAGCCATCATGGTTTAAAAATTAAAAATGTTAAATTCTGTTTGTTAATTACTCACCCTCATGTCATTTCAAACACATAAGACCTTCGTTCATCTTTGAAACACAATTTAAGATATTTTAAATTAAATCCAAAAGCTCTCTGATCCTGAACAGACATCAACACAACTGAGTAAGGTAGTTTAAAGGACATTGTTTAAATAGTCCATGTGACATCAGTAGTTCAACTGTAATGTTATGAAGCTACAAGAAAACTTTTTGTGCACAAAGAAAACAAACGTTTATTTATGTTTTTTTTTTTTTTTTGCACTTTTTGCACTTTTTTTTTAAGTACAAAGATCTGGCAACCCGTATCAGAATTAAGTCAAGACGTACTTGTCATGATCTGGGCTGTGGGGGTTTCCCTCAGCCACCTGAGGTCGCTGTTTCCTGCACTGCACTTCCCTATTGTTATCACCTGTCTAGATGTCATCATCACTCATTACATTCACACCTGTTCACTATTACTGGACTATAAAGTTGCTCTTCATCCACTTCTCATCATGTCTGCATTGTCTTATGTCTTCGTATGTCTGTTTCTGTGTTTCTGGCTCTAGCGCCGAGGCTGCGCGGAAGCGCCCCTACTTTGCGGCGAGGGTGGAGACGCTCTTCCGCGGGAAGGCGGCGGCGTCCGCTATCTCTGTTCCTGATGCGGCGGCATCCGCTATTCCGGTTCCCGAAGCGGCGGCGACCGCTATCTCCGTTCCTGACTCGGCAGTGACCACTCACTCTGTGCCCGAGGCGGCGGCGGCCACTATCTCTGTTCGCGAAGCGGCTATGTCCACGCACTCTGTGCCAGGGGCGGCGGTGCCCGCTAGCGTTCCTCTGGCGGCGAGGCCAGCTCACGTTCCTCTGGCGGCGAGGCCAGCTCACGTTCCTCTGGCGGCGAGGCCAGCTCACGTTCCTCTGGCGGCGAGGCCAGCTCACGTTCCTCTGACGGCGAGGCCAGCTCACGTTCCTCTGGCGGCGAGGCCAGCTCACGTTCCTCTGGCGGCGAGGCCAGCTCACGTTCCTCTGACGGCGAGGCCAGCTCACGTTCCTCTGACGGCGAGGCCAGCTCACGTTTCTCTGACGGCGAGGCCAGCTCACGTTCCTCTGACGGCGAGGCCAGCTCACGTTCCTCTGACGGCGAGGCCAGCTCACGTTCCTCTGACGGCGAGGCCAGCTCACGTTCCTCTGGCGGCGAGGCCAGCTCACGTTCCTCTGGCGGCGAGGCCAGCTCACGTTCCTCTGGCGGCGAGGCCAGCTCACGTTCCTCTGGCGGCGAGGCCAGCTCACGTTCCTCTGACGGCGAGGCCAGCTCACGTTCCTCTGACGGCGAGGCCAGCTCACGTTCCTCTGACGGCGAGGCCAGCTCACGTTCCTCTGACGGCGAGGCCAGCTCACGTTCCTCTGGCGGCGAGGCCAGCTCACGTTCCTCTGGCGGCGAGGCCAGCTCACGTTCCTCTGGCGGCGAGGCCAGCTCACGTTCCTCTGACGGCGAGGCCAGCTCACGTTCCTCTGACGGCGATGTCCGCTCACGTTCCTCTGGCGGCGATGTCCGCTCACGTGACTCCGCTGCACGGGCCTGGCCCGCCATCCCTCCCCCTGATTCACCTTCCCCCGTTCCTCCTCCCTCCAGACTTATGGAACGTCTGGGAGCCGTTCCGTAGGGATGGGGTACTGTCATGATCTGGGCTGTGGGGTTTTCCCTCAGCCGCCTGAGGTCGCTGTTTCCTGCACTGCACTTCCCTGTTGTTATCACCTGTCTAGATGTCATCATCACTCATTACATTCACACCTGTTCACTATTACTGGACTATATAGTTGCTCTTCATCCACTTCTCATCATGTCTGCATTGTCTTATGTCTTCGTATGTCTGTCTCTGTGTTTCTGGCTCCTGGTTCCTGGATCGTTGACCGTGTTTTCAGTTCTGTTTATTTTGTATTGTTTCAAGTTGTGTTGTGCCGTGTTGGCCTTTTGTTCTGTTTATTTGTGCTTATTTAATTAAAACTTCACTTACCTGCATTTGGACCCTGACCTCATCTCTCAGCATCTCCGAACATGACAGTACTTCCTACCCTGTGGTATCTTGCACCACAATGCTGATATGCAATTAAATAAGCCATTAACAACTAGTTGTCAGTTCTGTACACACTGCATAGAATTTCTGTATTCTATTATTTTTTTGTATTCTACTGTATAATTTCTGTTTCGGTTGTAGAATGCTTTTGTCACTCCTGTAAATTACTGAACTGTTTGTGTACAGAACGTCTCGGTTACGTATTGTAACCCTCGTTCCCTGAAGGAGGGAACGGAGACGTCTCGTCGGGACCGACGAATTGGGATATCGCCTGGATAGACCAATCTACTTCGTGTGTATACAAACGAGCCAATGAATATTGGCATGCATGATTGCAGCCAGCTGCGGCTGATCACAGCGTGAGCATATAACACGCAGCAGGTGCATGCATCATCAAGGTTTCGCTGAGGAGCTGGGACAGGCCCGGCCGTACAGCGGTGGTACAGGAGCCGCGGCGACGGGACGAGACGTCTCCGTTCCCTCCTTCAGGGAACGAGGGTTACAATACGTAACCGAGACGTTCCCTATCAGTCGGTCCGTTCGACGTCTCGTCGGGACCGACGAATTGGGATCCCTAACAAAGCGCCGTGGCTGCTGTCCCTTCCAGTGTCCTGAGCGGGCCCCCCTGGGACCCGTTACTGGCTTTGGCCAGGGGCTCGCATCAAGGAGAGTCAGTCACTGTATAACTCAGCACCATCTATTTCAGTGAAACTGAAGCACTGGGAATATGCGGAGCTCACGTCCTTCCGATAGGAGGTTCGGAGCAATACACATATAACTCAATTCCGGTTTATATGGAAGATTGGAGGTGATTGAACCCTCGTATACTGGTAGAAGTACTACCGGGGAACACACAGCCTCTAGGGCGCAATGTGGAATTGTAAGAGATGCAATTGAGTCTCTACGTAGAGCCTAGCCCTCTATCGGTTCTGAAGGATTCATCGAGTGAGGGCCTGACGCCTGACGTTCCGCTACGTCGGCTGTCAAGCTCAGCGGAGGAGCTCGACAGAGCTACTCTTAGGTTACTCTGGAGCAGTATAGCAAGCCGACCCGAGGCCTCTCTGTGCCTACCCGTTTGAGGTGAGAACACAGGAGGAAACTGTGTCTACACGAAGGCTATAGAACCTTGTGAACGTGTTAGGGGTCGCCCAGCCCGCCGCTCTACAAATGTCATTTAGCGAGGCGCCACGAGCCAATGCCCAGGAGGATGCGACACTCCTAGTCGAGTGCGCTCTCAGCCTGAGGGGGCAGGGCACACCCTGAACCTGATAGGCCAGGGTAATGGCATCCACTATCCAGTGGGCCATCCTCTGCTTGGAGACGGCATTCCCCTTCTGCCTGCCTCCATGACACACAAAGAGCTGGTCTGAGGTCCTGAAGCTTTGTGTCCGGTCAACGTAGCATCTAAGTGCTCGGACGGGGCAAAGCAAAGCTAGGGCTGGGTCTGCCTCCTCCGAGGGCAGCGCTTGCAGGCTCACCACTTGGTCCCTGAAGGGAGTCGTGGGAACCTTGGGCACATAACCTGGCCGGGGCCTCAGTGTTACCTGGGAATCCGCCGGGCCAAACTCTAGGCACGAATCGTTGACCGAAAATGCATGCAGGTCTCCTACCCTCTTGATGGAAGCCAATGCAAGCAGGAGCAGAGTTTTCATTGAGAGAAACTTCAGCTCAACTGACTGCAAAGGCTCAAAGGGAGCCTGCTGCAGTGCTGAGAGCACTAGCGACAGGTCCCAAGAGGGCACGGAAGGGGGCCTAGTGGGATTCAATCTCCTGGCTCCCCTAAGAAACCTGGTGACCAGGTCGTGCTTCCCTACCGACCTTCCTTCTATGAGGTCGTGGTTGGCAGCTATAGCAGCCACATAGACTTTAAGGGTTGAGGGGGACAGCCTACGCTCCAACCCTTGCTGCAAAAAGGAGAGCACGGTTCTGATCGGGCATCTTCGGGGGTCCTCTCCCCGGGAGGAACACCAATCAACGAACAGGTTCCATTTAAGGGCGTAGGCATGTCTAGTAGACTGCGCTCGCGCCGAAGTAATAGTGTCAACTACCCCTTGGGGTAGGTCACTTAGAACCTCCGCGTCCCGTCCAGGGACCAGACATGTAATTTCCAGAGGTCTGGACGCGGGTGCCATAAGGTGCCCCGTCTCTGAGTCAGAAGATCCTTCCTCAGAGGAATTTGCCAGGGAGGGGCTGTCGCGAGGAGCATGAGCTCGGGGAACCAGGTCCGAGTGGGCCAATAAGGGGCTACCAGAAGGACCTGCTCCTCGTCCTCCCTGATCTTGCACAATGTCTGTGCGAGAAGGCTCACTGGGGGAAACGCATATTTGCGGAGGCCCCGCGGCCAGCTGCATGCCAGTGCATCCGTGCCGAGTGTGCCCTCGGTCAGGGAGTAAAAGAGCTGGCAGTGGGCTGTCTCCGGGGAGGCGAACAGATCTACTTGAGCCTCGCCGAAGCGTCTCCAAATCAGCTGGACCGACTGGGGGTGGAGTCTCCACTCTCCGGGAAGCGCAGCTCGTGAGAGCTCGTCGGCCGCACGGTTGAGCAACCCGGGAATGTGAATGGCACGAAGCGACCTCAGATGCTTCTGACTCCACAAGAGGAGATGACGGGCGAGTTGCGACATGCGACGGGAGCGTAGACCGCCTTGCCGGTTGATGTACGCAACGGTCGCAATATTGTCTGTACGGACCAGCACGTGTTTGCCACGTAGGTGCCCCTTGAGGCGGAGCAGGGCGAGACGTACTGCAAGCAACTCGAGGCAGTTGATGTGCCAAGTCAGCTGGGGGCCCGTCCAAACCCCTGAAACTGCCTGTCCGTCGTACGTGGCTCCCCACCCGGTGGCGGAGGCATCCGTGTGAACCACAGCATGCCTGGAGACCTGTTCCATGGGTACTCCAGCCCGTAGGAATGAGAGGTCTGACCACGGGGTGAAAGTCTGGCGGCAAGCTGGAGTTATCTGAACCCGGTGAGAGCCGCGAAGCCACGCTCTCCTCGGGACTCGGCCATGGAGCCAGTGTTGAAGCGGTCTCATATGGAGCAGCCCGAGCGGTGTCACCGCCGAAGCTGCTGCCATATGCCCCAGGAGCCTCTGAAATTGTTTCAGTGGGACCGCTGTCCTGCTCTTGAACGTGTCTAGGCAGTTCAACACCGACTGAGCACGTTCCTGCGTGAGGCGTGCTGTCTGGCTGACCGAGTCCAGTTCCATACCGAGAAAAGAGATTCTCTGTGTTGGAGAGAGTTTGCTCTTTTCCCAGTTGACCCGAAGACCCAACTGGCTGAGGTGTGCGAGCACCAGGTCCCTGTGTTCGCATAACTGAGCCCGAGACTGTGCTAGGATGAGCCAGTCGTCGAGGTAGTTGAGAATGCGAATGCCCTGTTCTCTGAGGGGAACAAGGGCCGCCTCCGCGACCTTCGTGAAGACACGGGGGGAGAGGGACAGCCCGAAGGGCAGGACCTTGTACTGATATGCCCTGCCTTCGAACGCGAACCGCAGAAAGGGTCTGTGGCGCGGAAGGATTGAGACATGAAAGTACGCGTCCTTCAGGTCGATCGCTGCAAACCAATCTTGGGGACGGACACATTTGAAAATGTGTTTCTGAGTGAGCATTTTGAACGGTAGCCTGTGAAGGGCCCTGTTCAAGACGCGCAGATCCAAGATCGGTCGAAGCCCGCCGCTTTTCTTGGGTACTATGAAGTACGGGCTGTAAAAGCCTGTCCTCATATCGGCTGGAGGGACCGGCTGTATCGCTTCCTTCGCCAGCAAGGAAGCGATCTCTGCACGCAAGATGGGAGCATCTGCGGCCCTGACAGAGGTGAAGTGAATCCCTCTGAACTTGGGAGGGCGCCGGGCGAACTGAATCGCATAGCCGGAAGTGATGGTCCGAAGGAGCCAGCAAGATGGGCTGGGAAGCTCTTTCCAGGCCCCCAGAAAATGAACAAGCGGCACAAGGGGGACCATCGGCGTACCCGCGGGGGAGCAGCGAAGAGGGGGGCAGGGCCCCTGCCTCACAGTCTCGTTGCCGGACCGGGGCGGGGTCAGAGCGTCTGTATGTTGAGTGTGTGAGACGCTTACCTGCGTATGAGCCGATGGTGCGTGAGTAGTCCGTCTCGCCGTACTCTCGAACCGCCCATCGTCGCTCGCTGGCGAGGGGGGAGGACGGGTGAGGCGCAGGGATGACCTGCGCACTCCCCGTAGTCCCACATGGGGACCCAGAGATAGAGAAATTTGCTCTTTTGTCGAGTATTTGGGTACCACCGACCTGACGGTCGGTGGCGGGGAAAAAACAAACAAAAGATTCTCCGCCCGGCCCTCCTCCGGGGGAGGGAGTGGTGCGGTCACCATCTCCCGAAGAGCAGCATCCTCCATCTCTGGGTCGCCCGTCTCAGGGTCTCTTGCTCTTACGCTTCCCACTGGTCTTTGTGGGGGCCTGGACGGGCTGGGCGGCTGCCCGGCGACCGGCTCCACGGCGCCGTTGTGAAGGCTGCTGCGGTGGCTGCTGTGGAGCGGAGGCGGAAGCCGGGGGCCGCCCTCGGCGACGAGCAGACTGGGGTGCCGCCGGCGGACGGGTGGAGGCAGCAGCTGTACGCCGGGGCAGGATGCGCAGTCCCTCATATCAGCCAGACACAGCCAGAGATGGCGTTCCTGGACCACCATGGTGGACATGGCACGACCCAGAGACCGCGCGGTCACCTTCGTCGCACGTAGCGCGAGGTCCGTGGCGATACGAAGTTCACGGAGAACTTCTGGGTCGTGACCACCCTCGTACAGGTCTTTCAGTGCCTGGGCCTGATGCACCTGTAGCAACGCCATAGCGTGAAGGGCGGAACCAGCGGAGCCGCAGGCCGCATAGGCACTGCCGATCAGAGCCGACGAGTGCCTACAGGCCCGGGACGGGAGCGACGGATTGTTGCCCCGCCAGGTGGAAGCGGCGCCCGGACACAGTTGCATCGCAACCGCACGCTCCACCGGCGGGACGGCCGTGTATCCCCGCGCTGGTCCGCCATCAAGGGTGGTTAGGGAGGAAGTCCCACTCGAGCGGTTTCGGGCAGTGAAAGGTGCCGTCCACGTTCGGGTGAGTTCTTCATGCACCTCCGGGAAGAATGGCACCGGGGTGGGGCGCTGAGAACCAGCGCGGGCCACCCCGAGATACCAGTCATCCAGCCGGGAGGGGTCGGGACGTGATGGAGGGTTCCATTCAAGCCCTACCCTCTCGGCGGCCCGGGCAAGCATAGCCATCATCTCCGGGTCAGTATCGGGCACCGCTGACCGCCCAGTGGACGACAGTGTGCCCTCCTCCTCCTCAGAGAGGTCTGGCTCTCCCCCCGATGCTGCAACCGACATCTGTTCGTCGGGGGGGGCCCCAAAAGTAACGGGCGGTACCCCTAAGGGAGGTCCAACCCGCTCCCCTGAGAGCCCCGGTGGCGACGGAGTGTCGGTGGAAGGAGGAGCCCCCGCCGATGGAATGGGCGGGGAGTTCCTCACCGTCACCGTCAGACCGGGCAGCCCTCTGCTTCCAGCGACAACGCCCCCCCGGCGTTTGCCTGGAGGAACGTTCGTTCTGGGCAGAGGGACTGGAACCCCGCCCCTTTGCAGGAAACGGAGTCTGGTCCGCAGCTCCGTGATGGTCATCCCCCCACAATGAGGACATGACTCATCCACGAACGCTGCCTCAGCGTGTTGTAAGCCCAGACACGTGAGGCAGTGTGCGTGGCCATCACCCGGCGCCAGGAAACGGCCGCACCCAGAAACGCACGGGGAGAAAGGCATGACGCCTCGTCTTTAAAAAGACGCTCAACCCGTGGAGCTCTTTTTAGAAATTCACTCTTTTCAAAAATTGCTCTTTTAGGAATTTGCTCTTTTAATGCTGAGGCGCACAGGGGAGATGGCCGCAGCAACACAGAAGGTGGATGGTGAAGACCAGCTGTGTGCTTCCACTCGACACGGAAGACCACGCCGCTGAAGCGCCGTGCCGCCAACACAAAAGAGACAAAGGAAGGTGAGTGTTGCTTCTTGGCTCGTTCCACAATAATGGTCCAGCTCCGAAGCGAAAGCTTGATGATGCATGCACCTGCTGCGTGTTATATGCTCACGCTGTGATCAGCCGCAGCTGGCTGCAATCATGCATGCCAATATTCATTGGCTCGTTTGTATACACACGAAGTAGATTGGTCTATCCAGGCGATATCCCAATTCGTCGGTCCCGACGAGACGTCGAACGGACCGACTGATAGGGAACAGGATTGAGCACTAATGTGAACTGACAACCGAGTTTAGCTTTCTCTCCTTCTCTCTCTCTCTTTCTGTCTTCATATTTCACAATTATTCCTCACTCGTCTCTCCTGTAACCTTGAGCGGAAATGATGGATTTTCCATATGCAAAATGAAGTTTGGTCGATGAGGAAGCAAGACAACAAAGAGACTGTGTGTCTTTTCATAAATCAACAAAATACCCTCATCCATTTTACACGCTCATGGGCGTCTCAACTTATCAAAATCATGATGGTCTTCATACTGTTATAATAAAACCGACGTGGCAAATGTATAACTCTACCTCATCCTGCGACTTGCTTGATATGAATTTCCGAAACAACAGCAGGAAAAAAACAATCAGTACTTGATGAAACTTGATGAGTTACTTCAGCTGTGAGCGTGAGGCGAGCATGTGTATGTTGATGAAACACGTGGGTCGAGAGACGCTCAAGAGACAGACTGTATAAAGAAAACATGTTGATGTTGTTTCACAGCATATGTTGGCCGATAGGTAATAGTCTCTCAGTTGCAGTTTTTATGGATCGCATGTTTAATGAAGTTGTTTGCAGATGGTGTGGCTGGAAGGTTGTTTTATTCAATCTCCATAAGGAGCGAGGTTCTTACAGGGATATTTCACCTAAAAATTATTTTATTATTATTTATTTCCCCCTAAAGTCATTCCAAACCTGTATGACTTTCTTTTTGTATGTGACAAAGAAGTTTAGACATTGCACTGCTCCAAAAGAAAAGTAAATAAAAGCAGTGAATACAAATACTGTAAATTTTAAACGATCAATATAGCTTTATGACTAACAGACTAACAGATGACTAACTGGTTGAAATGTCAATTTTTACTTTAAATCTTTTCAGATCAAATACCAACTAAATAAATAAATAAATCTGTGAAATTTATTTAAAAAATAAAGTATGCCAGCTTTAATATAAATACAGTAGTAACATTTTAAGTTTACAGTTTAAATTTACAATAAAAAGCATATTTCAACTGTTTTTTTTTTATCTTATCAGTTATGTATATCCATTTTATGTAAGATCTTTTGTAAAAGTAATGTGTGAAAAAAAATCAGCAAAATTATTATTTCAATGAAAAATATGAGCTGTCATATTTAAATATGAGAATGCTAATTTATGGTTTTTCACTGTAAAATATAAGATGACTTTGACTTTGAGTTTCATTTTTACTTCCAAAAACGACATATTTAACTGCATTTTACAGTACATTTAGTAAGGGAATTTATAGTTAACTAATTAACTGATTTTTAAGTTATTTTAAAAATATTTTTACAGTCTTTTACTGTTAAAATTTACAGAATATTTCATAGAGTGCATTTTAATAAATATGAACTAATATCCATATACAAGTCTAAAAGACTAATTTTATGGTAAGTCAGAATTCTGAGATAGAAAGTTACAATTCTGACAAATGAAGTCAGAATTGTGAGATAGAAAGTTGGAATGTGAATTTATTTCTGAGAATTGTGACTTCATTTCTCAGAATTGCAAGTTTATTTCTCAGAATTGCGAATTTTAATTCTGAGAAAAAAAAGTGAATTGTAAGATGTAAAAATGATAATTTAAAATAAATTAATTACCAGTTTAAATGGTAATTTATTTCTCAGAATTGTGAATTTATTGCTCAGAATTGTTGAGTTCATATCTTAAAATTCTGACTTTATTTCTTAGAATTGTCACTTCATTTTACGGAATTGCAAGTTTATTTCACGGAATTGTGAGATATAAACCCGCAGTTGTGAGGAAAAAAAGAATTGGGAGATAAAAAGTTGCACTTCTGAGAAATAAAGTCAGAATTGCATGATAAACTTGCAATTGCAAAGTATAAAGTCAGAATTGCAATATATAAACTAAACTCAGAATTGTGAGGTTATTTCTTAGAATTTAATTTATTTCTCAAAATTGCAAATTTTAATTCTGAGAAAAAATTCAGAATTGTGAGATGTAAACTTATAGATAAAACTAGATAGAAAACTAGATAAAATTTAGATTTATTTCTCAGAATTGTGTATTTATTTCTCTGAATTGTGAGTTTATATCTTACAATTCTGACTTTATTTCTCAGAATTGCATCTTTATTTCTTAGAATTGTGAGTTTATTTCTCAGAATTGCGACTATTTTTCATAATTGCAACCATTTCTCAGAATTGCGAGTTTATTTCTCAGAATTGCAAATTTATTGCTCAGAATTGCAAGTTTATTTCTCAGAAAAGTTGCAGTTCTGAGAAATAAAGTCAGAATTGCATGATAAACTTGCAGTTGTGAGGTATAAAGTCAGAATTGCAATATATAAATTTAACTCAGAATTGTGAGGTTATTTCTTAGAACTGTGAGTTTATTTCTCAGAATTTAGTTTATTTCTCAAAATTGCAAGTTTACTATATTTCTCAGAATTGCACATTTTAATTCTGAGAAAAAAAAATTGACTTGTGAGATGTAAACTTGTAGTTAAAATTTTGATTTATTTCTCAGAATTGCATCTTTTTTTCTCAGAATTGTGAATTTATTTCTCTGAATTGTGAGTTTATATCTCACAAATCTGACTTTATTTCTCAGAATTGCGAGTTTATTTCACGGAATTTCAAGTTTATTTCTCAGAATTGTGAGATATAAACTCGCAGTTTGAGAAAAATAGAATTTCTTAGATAAAAAGTTGCAATTCTGAGAAATTAAGTCTTGCGTGATAAACTTGCAATTGCGAGTTATAAAGTCAGTATTGCAATATATAAACTAAAGTTAGAATTGTGAGGTTATTTCATAGAACTGTGAGTTTAATTCTCAGAATTGAGTTTATTTCTCAAAATTGCAAGTTCATTTCTCCAAATTGCAACTTTATTTTTCAGAATTGCGAGTTTATATCTCAGAATTCTGACTTTATTTTTTAGAATTGTGACTTTGTTTCTCAGAATTGCTTTTTAAATTCTGTTATAAATTGCAAAAAAAGTCAGAATTGATGTAGAGATGTAAACCTGCAGTTGCGAGGAAAAAGTATTGTGAGATAACCCCTCTCCAGGGCGATTGTCTCTCTCTATAATAAATGTACAGTAAGTCACTTCCAATAAAAGCATCTGCTAAATGAAGATTTCACAGTAAATGAAACCATACGTGCTCAAACCGTTCGGGTTACCTGCACTTTTAGAAATCCCTCACATCTCCAGCCCATTGTAAAACTTTCCCGTTACTCTCAAACACCTCTTGCGAAAAGACAAATGACAAAAGGTGTGCATTAGCATATAAACTCCGACTCGCGTTAACACCAGAAGGCCACTGAGGTTCCTCCTCCTCCTACGCGCCGCCGGATCTTCTCGTGGCTCGCTGCCAGATCGCTGCGTGAATCCAGCTATTCCAGAAACCTGTCACTCTAGGCTACAAATTCAGCTTTAAATATCTCAGCTTGTCTCGTTTCCCGGCAGAAGCTTCAGTTTCTCTTCTGCGTTTGTGCTGATCCCAGCAGGCAGCGATTTTGCTCAAACGAGTTTAGCTATATCACTCCCAACCACCCACTAACAAAGAAGACATACATGCGTATTCGGGGTTCCTGTATCATAGTGATACGCATTTATAGGCCAGATTTTTTTTTTTTTTTTTTTTTTTTTACACTTTTGAAAAACTGCACACTTAAAAACCATCATGAACTATGATTTTACTTTAAATACTAGTGAATGAGGTGCATTTGTAGGTTATTTCAGTTGTCTTGTATGTCAGCATAACATTTACAGTAAATGGAAAGATTTTGGCTGGAGACTGGTGTAGTATGAATCAGAGCCAGTTGGGATGTAATTGGCCACAGAATGTCAGTCATTAGTTTTTATATTTTGGCCTGCAGACATCCGCAGGTGTTCACATTAACACTTCTGTGTGTTTTTACATATAGGTGATGTTTCATTTGCTGAGCTTCTATGATAATTAAATTACACCATATATAGGGTGCAAATGACTTGATTTCCCTACACGTCTCAGCTGGTTTTGATTTATAGATAAATTAGCTGCAAAGAGGGTCTTTCTCCATCATTTACCGATAAACAGGTGCTCCATTGGGGATTATCATTTAAATGTTTGAATCAGTTTTAAGTAACAGACACAGAATACAATGAATATAAATAAAAGTTATAAAATAAATTATATTATGATTGATTGATTGATGTATTCTTTATATATAATTTTTTGTGTGTGTGTGTGTGTGTGTGTGTGTGTGTGTGTGTGTGTGTATATATACATATATATATACATATATATATATATATAGTCAAGCACGAAATTATTTATTCCCCCTGCCAAATTCTGACTTAAAGTTACTTTTATTCAATCCAAAGTTCTATACCATTCCAAATAGTCCAAGCTGTTCTAAAACATCCTAATTAGCCTGATTCATTGGGAACAGCTGTTTTAATCAACTCAACAGGTGAAAAACAGAAGCTCTCTGCTGTTGGTTTGTGGACAGTCATGGCTAAGACAAAGGAGCTCACTGAGGACCTGCGGTTGTGCATTGTGGCTGCTCACAAGTCAGGAAAGGGCTATAAGACCATATCTAAATGTTTTGAAGTTCCAGTGGCTACAGTGCAAAGTATTATTAAAAAATAAAAGACGTTCCGCACTGTGAAAAATCTCAGAGGACGTGGTCGGAAGCCAAAAGTGACACCTGTGCTGGCCAGGAGGATAGAGAGAGAGGTAAAAAATAATCCAAGGATCACCACCAAAGCCATCCTGATGAATCTGGGCTCTGCTGGTGGCAACATCTCAAGGCAGACAGTCCAACGAACACTGCACACTGCTGGGTTCTGCAGACGGGGACCAAGGAGGGCACCACTTCTCCAGATAAGGCACACAAAAGCCTGCTTGGCCTTTGCAAATGCTCATCGGGACAAAGAAGACGATCTGTTTTATGGTCAGATGAAACAAAAATTGAATTGTTTGGCCAAAATGATGTAGCCTTCATTTGGCGTGAAAAAGGTGAAGCCTTCAACCCTAAGAACACCATCCCCACTGTCAAACATTGTGGTGGGAACCTAATGTTTTGGGGGTGTTTTTCAGCCGGTGGACCAGGGAACCTAATCACAGTAAATGGCACCATGAAAAAGGAGCAATACATCAAAATTCTCAACAACAACATCAGGCAGTCTGCAGAGAAACTTGGCCTTGGGCACCAGTGGACATTTCAGCACGACAACGACCCAAAACACACAGCAAAAGTGGTGAAGAAATGGTTAGCAGACAAAAACATTAACGTTTTGCAGTGACCCAGCCAGAGTCCTGACTTAAATCCAATTGAGAATCTGTGGAGGGAGCTAAAGATCAGGGTGATGGCAAGGAGACCCTCCAACCTGAAAGAGTTGGAGCTCATCTCTAAAGATGAATGGGCAAAAATACCAGTGGAGACATGCAAAAAGCTGGTCAGCAATTACAGGAAGCGTTTGATTGCTGTAATAGCCAATAAATGCTTTTCTATTAATTATTGAGAAGGTTATGAATAATTTTGGACATGCCATTTTTTGTTCAAATGTAAATAAAAGATGATTAATAATTTTTTTTCCCACAATGATGCCTCTTGTACATCATCTTATCTTCTGGGAGATGTCTGTGTCATTTCTAATAAACAAACAAACAAACAAACAAACAAAAAACGTGCTGGTAACTTTAAGTCAGAATTTGCCAGGGGTATGAATAATTAACAGCACTTTTTGTTACTGTTTTTAATTTGTTTTAATTATAATTAATTATTATAATATTCCTTTTTTTGCATTAACTTTGGGATCCCTAAAAAAATGATATATATTTATATATAAATTAATAAGTTATTAAAGCAGCACTTCTTGTTACTGTCTTTTACTTTTTTTATTATAAATAATTATTTATAATATATATATATATAATTTTTTTTTTTTTTTTTTGCAATTTAATTATTGTCATGACAGTTAAACACATTGCCTCAAATTCTCAGTACCTTCATCTTTATTAATTGTACAGATGAATATTATTACTATAAAACTACATTTCTTTTAAAAATCTAATTTAGTCTCACAAATTACTCCAGACCTAACTAAACTGTCCTGGATTGACCAGCATCCCTGAGCAGATTCTGTGTCTATTGGGTTTCCAGACTTCTATTTGAAGAGATCAAGCTCTGTTGTATAGATATGCGTGTAAACACAGTGTTTGTGACTTACTGACATGTTTAGGTAAATGAAAGCTCTCATGTCGCCAGACACTTACCTGTAAAATACACCTGTCAGCAGCTTGAATAAAGCTGTCTGAGACACAAAGATGAATCATCACGCTCTTCTGTCCGCCGTCCCCTGCGAGCAACAACTGCGGCGTCTAAACGCTCAATCTTTCTGGTTCTTCTCTCCTCCGTCTCCAGGGTAATGCCTCTTTCTCTGTTCGTTCTGGCCACCATGACATACCTGTCTGTTCGACATGCTGTCGCCTAGCAACCTATTGTCTCCTCGCAGCTGTCCATCATTACAGGAATTGCTTCTCATCTCAAAGGCCTGAATCCATCAACCTCATACACGGGGGTCCTTCTGCTTTTTTGACTGAGGCCAACCTGCATTTTGGCTTATTTGCGTTTCTGGAGCTGGCAGATTTGCAGCGTTTGATGGCGTGTCGGTATGCATGAGCTGCAAATAGATTTAAAAGTGTCTGTAGAGACATGTTTGACATCTTGAACCGCCGAGCCGGTGGTTGATAGAGTGTGAAACTCCAGAGGATGAAGGAATCGATCGATTTTGTTTCTCAGAGAACACAAGTGATCGATACGATTCAGATGTTTCTCTCTCAGCTCGTAAAGCTTGATGTTTCTGACTTCACAGTGAAGATGCCTTACTTTGTTGTTTATAGTTAAGCCAAATGGGACAAGCACACAAAATAAAATCACTTCACTCTAAGATTAAGATTTTGTTTTGTATTATGATATTATGGTCATGACAGTTAAACACATTGCCCTAAATTCTGAATACCTTCATGCTTATTAATTGTAATGATGATTTTTACTATAAAACTATACATTTATATTGTATTATATTTAATTACATTTAAATATTTTGCACTGGCAGCATTTCAGAATGTGAAAATTATTTTAAAGAAAATAAAGCAACCACTACTAATGAAATTATAAAAACTTGGCCAAAACTTCTCTACTTGAAATTACTGTATATGTGTATATATATATATATATATATATATATATATATATATATATATATATTGTTTTGTTTGTTTATTTATTTTTTATAAAACTGGCACCATATGAATATGATTTTAAGACAAGAAATCAACCACAGCTGATAAAATTGTAAAAACATGGCTGATATCCAACCAAGACTTGTATAAGTTCATTAGAAAAGTTTGAGAGAAAAATAGCTGTAACATTATTATTTTTTATTTATATTGTTTTGGTTGTTTGTTTTTCTATTTATTTTTTTAATATGTTATTTTTATTTTATTTATTTATTTATTTTTACACTGGCCATGGAATTAGAAAAGTTTGAGAGAATAACTAGCTGAAGGATTTATTTTTCATTTTTGATAAAAAATTATTTTATTTTATTTCATTTCTCTTTAACACTTGCACCATGTCAGAATATGAATATGATTTTAAGAAAATAACTCAACTTCTGCTGATAAAATTTAATAAAAGACTTGTGTAAGTTAATTAGAAAAGTTTGAGAGAATAACAGCTGAACGATTTATTTATTTATTTAAATTAAATTAAATTAAATTAAATTAAATTAAATTAAATTAAATTAAATTAAATTAAATTAAATTAAATTTTTTTTTTTTTACCACTGGCCATGGAATTTCCACTGTCCATGGAAAAGATGTATTATTTTATTTTATTTATTCTAATTTAATTCTCTTTTACACTGGCACCATGTTAGTAAAAAACTTGGCTGATTAGAAAGGTTTGAGACAATAATAACTGAAAGATTTTATTTAATTTTATTTGATTATTTATTTAATCTGTTATTTATTTATTTATTTTCTTTTAGGAAAATAAAGCAACCACTGCTGATAAAATTTTAAAAACTTGTTCAATATCCAGCCAAGACTTGTATAAGTTAATTAGAATGGTAACACTTTACAGTAGGGTTCATTAATTAAAGGGTTAGTTCACCCAAAAATGAAAATTAGCCCATTATTTACTCATCTTCCAGACATCCTAGGTATATATGACTTACTTTTTTCAGACGAATCCATTTAGAATTATATAAAAAATAGTTATGGCACTTCCAAGCTTAATCATGGCATGGGTGGGTGTTTATCTTCATCAGTCCAAAACAAGTCCAATAAAGTGCATCCATCCATTATAAAGAGTGCCTCACATGGCTCTGGGGGGTGAATAAAGGTCTCATGTAGCGAATCGATGCGATTTTGGAAGTAGTTTTTATAAAATATCCATATTGAAACCATAACTATCTAGCTTAAGCTAGATTATGGATGATGTAGGACGTCAGCATTGCATATTGCACCTGTGAGTCTCGTGAAAACTAATGTTTGTTTACAGGAGCAGAGGAAGCAAGTTTCTTTACTTTAGCAAAGTAATTTGGTCAAATCTTGGTTTATATCGGCTTTTAACAATTAACAGCTTTTAATATAACTCCGATTGGATTTGTCTGAAAGAAGGAAGTCATATGCACCTAGGAGGGTGAGTAAATAATAGGCTGATTTTCATTTTTGGGTGAACTAACCCTTAAACATTGGTTAACTACTTTAGTTAACATGAACTAAGAATCAACAATATTTATTAATCTTAGTTAATGTTAATTTCATTTACTAATGTATTATTAAAATCAAAAGTTTTGTTTGTTAACATTAGTTAATGCACTGTGAACTAATAATGAACAATACTTTTATTACAGTATTTATTCATTTTTATTAATGTTAGTTCATACATCAACATCAACTAATGGAACCTTATTGTGAAGTGTTAGCATTAAAAAAGTTTGAGAGTATAACTAGCTGACAGATGTATTTTTTTTGTTGTTTTGTTTTGTTTGCTCATCTATTTATTTATTTTATTTCTCTTTTACACTGGCACCATGTCAGGATATGAATATGATTTTAAGAAAATGAAGCAACCAGCGTTGATGAAATTGTAAAAACTTGGCTGAATATCCGTGTTGTCTGATGCCGATGGTGTTTGAATGGGTTGGGTCTAAACTGGCTTTATCCCAAAAACTCCCTTTAGGATTCAATAACGCCTCAAATGAGCTTCCTCTCTTTATTATCATTAAAGTTGCTCTCTTGCATTTGGCAGCTGCTGTTTGCCTGACATATACCGAATGATGAATGTTGTTTGCCCAAATGTCCAATCAGTCAGACAAAAGACGTCTTTTCACATTTTACATTTCTTCAATTAGCAGAACTTTCCTCTGCCCTGCCATGATTTGACTTTAATAGCTTTACATTGATATATATTATATTATATACTGTTATATAAACTGTGAAATGACATCCTTCCTAGAGCAGGAATTTTCATGTCCTTAAAATTCATGTTAAAAATAAATTTCAAACTTCAAAGTCAATTAGTAACTTTTGGTAGCAGTTCTAAATGTGTTAAACTTTTAAGAATTTAAACCTGTAAATAAATGTCATGATATGAAGCCAGAAATGTACACCTGACTGTAACTAAAATAAGTTTTCACATTAAATTGCACAGTATTTTAATGATGCACATTTCCTTTACTCCCCTGATTATGCTGGTATTTTGCATTTCACAATTAATGATTTGATTTTTACTTTTCTTTCATCATTTAATATATAAACTTTAGTAACATCATTAAGTCAAGCTTTAATAACCTACTTTAAGTTGATGAGAAAGATGGATCAGTCTCCTGAGAAAATCACTGAAATATATATATATATTTTTTGCCAATATTTTAGGACCCCCGGCAAATTCCTTGTTTAGCTAAAGATGAGAGAACATTCTGGAGAGTGTTTGCTTCAGTTCTTCATCTGAGATTAGCAAAAACAGACCCTCACGAACTCTCAGGCAGCCGTTGACCTACATTGGGCACCTGTAGGAAGTTTGGTGCAGGTTTTTTTGGGTTGTTTTTCTAGTTGAGATTTACATGAACTGCTGACTCAGGTATTGAGATCTGCTCCTGAAATACTCACAACCCTGTCAGTCTGAAGTCATCTGCCTGACGTGTTCAGAGCATGTTGGTATTTGCAACACATTTGTGTAGAGATGCACTGATTGACCAGCCAGGGACCATAATTAGCCTATAATTTTTCTGTATGATTGGCTCGACTGTTTAGTCTGCCGATTCTAAGCCGGTCCATTTGGCATCATACTTATGGTGACTAATAATGTATTTACGTCATGCCAGATGAGGCTTGCGCAGCCTGAGTGACTATATGTGAGAGAGACTTGTGCAGAAATCAAAACAAATTAGCGCAACAACACTAAAGATATTTATAATATATAATTTAGATAAGCAACATTAGACGACCAAGACGTTTCCCCGAATTGCAATTGCCGAATCACATAATTGCAATGTGAAACTGATTTTACACAATAGTAGTTCAATAAACATGAAGTTAAAATTAAGTGGATTAAATTTTAGACACAATATTAACTGTTTTGCTCAATTTCTTTGACGATATAATAGTTTCAAGTAAAGCCACAGCAGAACTGTTGTGTGTCTTTGAGCAACACAAAAGGGTGTTTCATTACTGAATGAATCTAATTATACAGTAACCCATTCATAAAAGACAGTCACTTGCCTTGTTTTTGAATGAATCAGCCGTTTGAATGAATCAGTTGAATGAATGACTGAATGACTCACTCGTTCAGAAAAAGTAATTTATGGTTTGGTTTCATATTTAAAAGTATCATTGCATTTTCCCACCTTTTCTTTGTTTAAAAAATATGTAAAACATTTATCTTATGATATCATTTTTATGCATTTGCAATTTTGCGGTGCAAATGCATTTATGGCACCTCAGCTTCAGCAAACGGTGTGTTAATTTCCTCCAGTGAAAAGATGGAGTTTGCTGATATTTGCCAGAATTCGATGTGAAAGATGACACATCTGTTTTCAGTTAATATTTTCCATTATTATACACATACTGCTGCTCAGAAGTTTGGGATCAGTAAGATTTTTAATGTTTAAAAAAAAATTCTTATATGCTCATCAAGACTGCCTTTGCTTGATCAAATACAGAAAGAAATGAAATATTATTACAGTTTAAAAATAATGGTGGTCTATATTAATATATTTAAAAAATTAAATAATTCCTTTGATGCAAATGTGAATTTTTATCAGCCATTACTTCATTTTTTAGTGTCACATGATTCTTCAAAAATCATTCTAATATGCTGATTAATTACTGTTATTATCAATGTTGTGCTGCTTAAGTTTTTAATTTTTTTTTTTTTTTGGAACCTGTGATTCTTTTTTTCAGCATTCTTGCTTAATACAATGCTAAAAAGAACAGCATTATTCAAAATATAAATCTTTTCTAACAATATAAGTTTTTGCCATCGCTTTTATCATTTTGTTTACTGTTCTTTAATATTTAATTTATCTTTAAATAAATCTGTCTAGTTTTTATGACAGCCACCATTTAAAAGCCTAAAATATGATTAAAATGAGCCTAAAAAATGAATTGGAGTAGAAATATAATGATGCATTTATAACTTTATTATTATAAAAAATGTGTGTAAATTTAATGTTTGTATACAAATCAGTTCGTTTTAACCTTCAGTACACTCTTAAAAAAAAGGTGCTTCACAATGTCATAGAAGAACCTTTTTTGTCTAAATGGTTCCATAAAGAACCCTAAAAATCTGAAGAAACTTTCTGTTTCACAAAAGGTTCTTTGTGGCGAAAGAAGGTTCTTCAGATTATAAAAAGGTAAGAAAGAGATGGTTCTTTAAAGAACCTTTGACTGAATGGTTCTTTGTGGAACCAAAAATGGTTCTTCTATGGCATCGCTGGGAAGAATCTTTTAAAGCACCTTTATTTTTACGAGTGTACTATAGAAATGTAGTACCAACTGACACTCATATATTTTAGACCATTAGTTGTGAGATTACTTTTCCTTAAGAAAATTTTGTTTGTACTGTACCTGATATATAGCCAAAATAATTAATGTTGAACCGAAGCTTGTGAATCAGAATCTAATCAAATCATGAAATTTGTTATTAAATTAAATTGTCATTTTCATATATGAACTCCAGTAACACTACACTGTAAAATGTTATCACCAGTTTCAACTTAGGTTCAGCAGCTGCCTTAACATTTTAAATTAAATCAACTTAAAACTACAAGTCATTTCAACTCATGAGTTAAATCAATTTAAAAGTAAAAGTCGTTTAACTAATTTTACTGTGGTAAGTTGAAATAACTTGTACTTTTAAGTTGATTTAACTTAAAATTTTAAGGCAGCTGCTGAACTTAGGTTTTTAAGTTGAAACTGGTGAAATATTTTTACAGTGTATTAAATTTAACTGCAATTACCAGCTCAGTTTATAGGAGCTTACTCTTTTCTTGTTTTATTTATGTAGATTTAATGAAGTACAATCACTTTACACCCTTGTTTATCATCATATTTTCCATAAATGTATTCATGTATTATATTAACGCTAATAAAATCATTAAATTAATCTTTAATAAACTACTCAATATGTAGAAGTTGATGATAAAAACCTGAGAGAATCACTAGCTAAAACTAAAAAAGTTTTCTGAAAGTATGTTTTAACACATACTTTGTATAATAATAATAAAAAAAGTCTAAATCTGTTAGCATTAATAAAAATCAGCCCTCAGGACATAAACATACCTGTAGCTGAGGAAAAGGCGACGCGGTTGTTGCGGTGATGAACGGCACCCAGCATTGTGCTGGCCGCCAGCGATACGTCAGCCGCTGAGTGATGATTATGTCACAAGTCCGACGTCCATCAACAGCAAGAAGGCAAAGCCGACAGTGAGAAGACGAATCATATCGGCCCGTAACTGAGTTACCATGCTAAATGAAACACTTTGAGCGCTGTGGCGAAATTAGACTCGTGACCTTGACGTTTATCTTTCAAAGAAGAACAAACCCATGAGTAACTAAATCAAAACCAACTTTGCTGTCAAGTCACGTAGCCGAAATGATCAAATGGGTCTCTAATGGCCCACCGAAGTACGTCGTCATGCTTTAATGTCACAGTAAAATCAGTTCGAGAAGCAAAGCGCAGTTGACGTATATCGCAGGATTCACTCATGTAGGCATTTTAAATGTTTCGCATTAGCCATGGCATGGATCCCTACTGCAGTAGAAGTGATGCATTATGGGATCTCAGCCATTCCCCTCACCTGCCCCCTGATTCTGGCTGCAAATTCAATTTCCTTTGGATCATTTCCAATTTATCCAGTGCCAAGATATACACCAATCTTAGCCTGCCAATGCATCTTTTTAAGGACGCGCACACACATAGGCCAACAAGCAAACAAACAAACCTTCAGCCTTCATAAATGTGGGTTTTGGCTACTGAAATTTAATTTAGTCAACTTCTAGGAGAACATTAACATATAGATGGCCTCAACGCTAACAGACGGGGACTAAAAGCCGTAAGAGAGTTAACTGGGGCCAACAACTTTAAACACACACACTTGCACAGGTTCTTGTCTTTTAGTTTGTTGTTCTGTAACTCTTATTTTAAGGCGTCTGAGAGCCCTTCAGTGTCTTTGACAGCGCTGGATGATGGTAATCCCCGGGGCAGGTGCCACGGCAGAGGCGAAATTGCCGTCCACGCTGCTGTACGGCTCGTACTCGTCTCAAAGAATCAATCATGAGCAAATCCCCTGTAACGGCAAATGCTTCTCTGGCTGGTTTCACTGCTAAACGTCACAACGTTCTTTCTAGATGAGCATCTTTGTCAGACCCAGACGTGCAATATGTTTGACTGGCAGATCTTTGGCTAAACATACAGTAAAACTGTTCCTCAGGTGTTTTCTGACAGATGATGGCCAAATAACATCTAATGTTTAAAGCAAAAATGCACGAACCAGGAGCCGTGCAGGGCCAAAGTTGGGCCATGATAAATTTTGATTTGGCCCGCCATGTCATAATAAAAAGAAAGAAAGAAAGAAAGAAAGAAAGAAAGAAAGAAAGAAAGAAAGAAAGAAAGGAAATATATAATTGAAGCTTATCTTCAATTATATATTTTTTAAATAGTAATAATAATAAGAAGAAGAAGAATTGGATTAATTTTAATCAAAATTTTACTTACTTTAAATTTTACTTTTTACGTTTGATTTTTGGCCGTTACTATTAAAAAATTTGGACTCATCTGGTTTAATAGAAAGCGTACTTTGAACTTTGAAAGTTTTTGAATGTTTTAAAACCATTTTTCCTTGGTTATTCAGACATTAAACACTGAAATCGCAATGAACAGTTAGCATATTAAGAAAGATATTAATAAATAATAAATAAATAAATAATTCACCTTACAAATCTAAAATGGTGCATGTTGCGTTTCCAGATGAATGTTGTAATAAACCCAAAAGTAGTGTTTGTGAATTTACAATATCATTAAGCTTTTTTATGATTTTTAAATGGGTTCAATATATCTAGCCTTTGAAAATGACAAATAGAAGACACTGCGACAGCCCTAGCTCCATTTTTATCATTTTGCAAACTTTCTAAAAGCACCATAAATCATAAATAAAGCAGTACTTGTGCACTATATTTTGAATCTTTTGGTGTCATACAATAGTTTTGTGTCCGAAACAGACTGAAATTAAAGCCACTGGGCCTCGTTCATGAAACACAAGCACAAGTAATTCTGTGTAAATCGTTTGAAAAGCCATTTAAAACCAAAACTTTCGAATTCAAGAAAATGTTCATATTATCAAAATGTTAGTTGGTACAAAATATTTTTTTTTGTGTGTGTGTTCTTCTGTGCCACATGTAAATGTAAATGTTAATCACTTTAAGGAGTCAAATATCACCTCACATTGGAAAGGCAAATTTTTTATCCATTTTTTTTATTATTATTGATCAAAAGATGCTTCTACATTTTTTTTTTAAATTAGGAGGACAAGCACTACAAGAAGGGGGGAAAAAAACAGCTTATAAAGTGGGTGTGTGACAGGTTTGGCTGTGGAATGGTGTTTGGCCGAGGAAACATTTTCAGTCAAAAGATTTTTGTTGCTTTGATCCCTGTTACAAGTGCTCGCTGTTTTACCACCTGTAGTGTTAATTTCTGTTAGAAACTGCAGCGCCTTGCAAAAAAGTTCCCAGAGGTTTTTTTTTTATCATGAGACCAGGTAGAATAAAAAATGTAAAAAAAAATAAAAATCAAAAAAGTCAATTGCGGGTTTGTATCACACAATTCTGACTTTTTTTTCTCACAATTGTGACATGAACTCACAATTTTGAGAAATGAAGTCACAGTTCTGAGAAATAGAGTCATAAACTCGCAATTGTGACTTTGTTGTGCATTAAAGTCAGAATTTTGAGATATAAACTCACAAGTGTGACTTTATTGCACAATTCGGACTATTTTTCTTGCAATTGTAAGTTTATATCTCGCAATTCTGACAGTTTAACTCGCAATTGTGAGTTTATATCACACAGTTTTAACCTTATAACTCACAATTGCGATTTCAGAAGAGCGCCTGCCATTTTTTTAGCTGAAAAATATGGTTTTGGAACATCACGAGAGTGAGTAGGTGACAGAATTTTTCATTCTTTGGTGCGAGATTCCATTAGAGCTTAAACGTTTGCGATCATTTGTCAACATTATACGACAGCATTGTTTGTAATCTCTGACACTATTTGAGTTCTGGCTGTGTTGGTGTTAATACATGCCACGAGTGCGCACATATGTTGCCGGAGCTGCCAAGTTCAGATTTGACACGGCTCCATCAAACAGTGTTACCAAACAATTTCCCGGAAAGTTGAGCACAGCACGGCCGTGTCGGCGTCGGCGTGCTTTCGGCAGATACACAGACGGCTGTCTGACTGTGTTAGCTCACCCTGATCAATGCAACGGGGTTCTGCGCTAAACATTTTCTAAAAATGACACAAACACGTCACAAATGATCAACACAAAAACTGACATGAGAGAAAGAGAGGGTTTCTTATTGCTACTGTATAGTATATTTGGATTTGTTTGTCTTGTAGGAAAGTGTTTTTTTCTATATAAGTGTATTTTACTTCTGTTGCATATGCTGATTGTTTTTAGCCCACTTTGATTTGTTGTAAGAGGTCAGGAGGAAATGACATGACAGATGTGATTTTATTGTGAGCTGACTGCGATCACACCTTCCTTGTTGAGCTCACTAGAAACTGAAGAACCTCTGCCAAACCAATCAGCAAATTTGGTCCCCTGCCTAGCAGCTTCTCCAAAAAGATCTAGACTGCTGATTAGTGATTGGAAAATTTACAGACATCGACCAAATTAATATAAACTCATTAAGTATTTCATCACCATGAGATATCAATTTTGTGGAGGTCACAAAAGCTTGACTCAAAGCATGCCACGATCCTCCAAGAGTTACACCTATATACTTGCACAGCAGATGTCCTCCAGTGCAGCAAATAACATTTGTAAACACCCAAGCAACAAGTTTTCTCCCTAAATATTGAATGCATTCTCCTCCTGGAGTCTGTTAAATAACGTATTTTATTCATAATACAGTTTGACATCATTTTCATCATCCACGTCTGTGTTTATGCCGCTCTGAGACCGTCCAGACGTGGGCAAGGGTTTGAGAAATGAATGCAGAGCTACATAGTCATCCATTTATCAGTTTCTTCCCCGAGATTAGATCGATTGACATTCACAGCCAAAAGAACAGTAGATCGATGCTTGAGAGCGCTTATCAATTTCCTCCATTGTGGTTCCATGACGGCAGCGTTTCTTCTGCTAGGGTTTTGTTTTAAATGCTTCGAGTGAACTTTGGGTTGTTGATGTTTTAATAAAGCTGTGCTCTGATGCTGTGAAACAGGTTTTAAATTAATAAAGCGCAACAGAAAATGCCCTAGGTGTGGAGAATATTTCAGGCTGTTCAACCCAAGTGAGTTCTTACTCGCTTTCAAGGAAAAAAAAAACACTCAGCTAAGGATCGAGGCTCTTTGTTGTTCATCAAATCTATTGTGAATCTTTGTTGCATTTTAATATTTAAAGTTTATATGGTGTTGCTTGCTTGCCAGTACATTCCTAGTTAAAGGAGGAAGTTCTCAGAACCTTGGCTAACTTTCCGGCAAGGTTCGCTCAAAGTTATAAACAAACATTCTTGCAGTAACATTAATGGAACGTTCGTTCAAAGTTCGCTATTTTAATGATATTCTCAAAACCATCGCTCATGGAGAGTTTTTTCCAGAAATGTTTATGTTGGACTTTTTTTTTTTAGATGTTACTTGTTTTAGAATGTTCAGAGAACATTCACGTGTACATAATTTTTAACCCAAATGCTGGGTTCAGCCTGTTGGGTTATTTTATTGGGTTATTTGTAATATTTTTACCCAAGTGCTGGGTAGTTTTCCTGCACTCAAAAAATGCTGGGTTATTTTATTTAACCCAAAATGCTGGATTCAGCTTGTTTGGTCATTTTATTGCTTTTTGTTGTTGTTTTTTGCTTTTTGTTTGTTTGTTTTTGTGCTGTGTATTTTATTTTTTTTCTTCTCCCTGGAGTCGATGGTCACACTGGCACAACCAGCTTCTTTTTTTAAGATCAGTGCGAAAGACACTAACACTCCAATAAGAGTTATACATAATTGGAAACTGTTAAGAGTGTACTTTTATTTGTGCACACTCACAACAACAGAACTTTGTGCTTTTTTAGAATAAAGAAAACAAACAGGGTGCTTTCTCTGTCCCTGTGAACTGCTTTTAGAAACGAACCAAACTCTGTGAATACTCGGCACACAGACAGGAGAGTTGTATATAGAGAAAACTTGATATTTATACTTTTAAATGAAGTAAGTTTATCGAAAACAAAGCAAAGAGACTTTTCAAGTTAATCTTGGTTACTGCTCATTTCTGAAAAAAGCACAAATGTGAGGGCTCGTCAAAACTTCCTCAGGGCCCCAAAACACCCTCAGACCCCAGATGGTTAAAACCAAATGCTGGGTTCAGCTTGTTGGGTCGTTTTATTTATTTATTTATTTATTTATTTTTATTTTTTTTTTTTACCCAGGTGAGGGGTAGTTTATCTGCACTCTAAAAAAATGATGGGTTATTTTTATTGAACCCAAATGCTGGGTTCAGCCTGTTGGGTCATTTTAATGGGCTATTTTAAACATTTTTACCCAGGTGCTAGGTAGTTTTTACACTCAAAAAAATGCTGGGTTATTTTTTTGTATTTAACCCAAATGCTGGATTTAGCTTGTTGGGTCATTTTATTAGATAATTTCTTTTAGAATTTTACCCTAGTGCTGGGTAGTTTTTCTGCACTCTAAAAAAATGCTGGGTCATTTTATTTAACCCTAATGCTGGGTTCAGCTTGTTTGGTCATTTTATTTGGTCACTGTATTTTCATTATTTTTATCTATGTGCTGGGTAGTTTTTTTGCACTCTAAAAAACGCCAGTTTATATGAACTTAATCCCGAAAAAATATATATATTTTACCCAGGTACTGGGTATTTTTTTCTGCATTCAAAAAATGCTATCTCAGCTGCTGGGTCAATTTTAATGCAAACTTTTAATACAAATAATGAACCCCCTCACATACCTACCTAGTGCTGGTTTAGTGTAAACCCAGTGTTGGGTAGTCTTGTGATAATCCAGTTAAAACTGGATACATTTGTCAACATTATATGTTCTGTCCTAAGAGAAAACTTGACTGACTTGACAGTTCCTGAAAGAAATTAGAATATGTATTACATTGTATTCCTATCAAATTATTTCTGTAAATTTAGCATTACATCTGTTATGCTTGCAGTGCAATATAGGGAACCAGTTTGGGAAACCAGTTTGTAAACAATCTAAAAAAAAAAACATTGTTTTACTATTTAAAAAACTCTTTTTGTCTTTGACACAGGTATAATTTAAATTGCAGGTTGAGAAAAGCAGAGTCAATGTCATTCTGTAAACACCCAAAGTTGACACGTGAAACCAGGAATTGCTCAAAGACGCTTTTATTTAGTGGAAAAAATATACTGAGATGTTTGCTAGGGAGAAGTTCGATCAACAAGAGCCCATGATCCTCATAATAAAATCCACCGTTAAAGCCTGTGTGGATTTACAGCAGCAGTTATCAGAGATTTAACGCTGAACAGTTTGACTTTCCGTCTGAACAGATCCGAATGGAGCACAGCAGGATGGGACCGCCGCAGTTTCCCGGGCACCTCGCCCAAGACGTAAACGAAGGTAAAAAATCATCCTGCCAAAATATGTGATGGAGATTTATAAGATATTGAGTTGTTATTTCCAAAACGTCTCTCTTATGATTAGATGTATCTCTAATCTACTTTACATTACAGCGTTCATGATACACAGTAATTACTTTAGTGTGTAATTTAGACTGATTGCTTTATTGATTAAGTCATTTAAAATGATTACATGAGCAATTCAAAATAATCACTTTTGTGGAGCTTCTTGTCATTATAGGTGCACTTGATTATTCTTAATGCTGTTGTAAATATTTATAACATTTTAATGTGTGTAACATGGATGTTGTAATGTAAAGCATTCCCAAAAGATAACTATTAACATATCCCAAGAGACTTCTTGCATATTGTTTGAATATTGCATATGAAACAACAATTGCTAATGATTGCATGTTTCATTAAGTTAAATATTAAATACTGGCTAAATATTAAATATTGGAGTTGGAGCCACTGGGGGCTTTGTTTCAAATGGAAAAAAAAAATGAACAAGGGAATTTTTTTAATATCACTTCTCCCTCTTTTGCATATATATGTGCATCTCTAAGAAAATGTGTGTAGTTTTAGTTAGTGATGAAAAAGCAGTACAAATATTTACCTCTGTTACATATTTTATATTCCATGTCATTTTAATTCAAATGCTGGACTTCAGAGAAACGCTGAAGGATTTTTTTTAATAACTTACAGTATTTCCCCAGCGCCAGCCGAGCTCTTCCTACCTTTTGCAGGATCAGGAGGTTCATTCCTCTGAGGTTTGTGTGAAATCTCTGGATTCGCAGGATTCAGCTCTTTGACTCCTGCAGTTTTTTTGGTCCATTAATGGCTGGTGGTCTAACAAGACCATGGAGAAAGTGTAAGGTCAGAGTTCACTTAGTGTGCTTGACTGCCTGCAGACGACCTGACCGGACACGAACCTGCTCTAGTGGACCGTTATAACAGGAAGAGCGTTTCACAGGTGTGTTCTTAGAGCATTATTTTGCCAAAACAGACTTACTTTTTTGTCGGATGCACAGGCTGCTCTTATGTCAGTCAAATTGGGCTAGTGCACTTCCAGAATAAAAATTTCCTGATAATTTACTCACACCCATGTCATCCAAGATGTTCATGTTTTTGTCTTCAGTTGCAAAATTAAGGTTTTGAGAAAAACATTCCAGGATTTTTCTCCAAATAGTGGACTTCAATGGGGATCATTGGGTTGAAGGTCCAAATTGAAGAGTCCCAAGTTTATAGCAGTATACTTAGACCTGAACAACCATCAATCATCTAATTAACCTTCACACTGAGTTTCTCAATGAGGCTATTAAACTTAATATTAAATGCACCCGTACAGATCTGGAGGTTCTACATGCGTTGGCTTTGTGTTAAGGAAATTCATTTTGAGCAGCGTTGTTGCAGAAAGGGGTTTCCCAAAGTTGCTGATTGGCTGGAGGTTCAGTAGTTGTTTAAAGTAACGTTTTGGGTGTTTGCTGAAGCATGGTGCGGAGTCGTGTATGCTGGTTGAAATTTTGAGGTGGGCACAGACGTCTGAGACACGGCTGTTATCTTATTAGTCACATTGTCCAAATTTTTCTTCTCTTGCAGAGTATATTTGGACTTGGGCTAAATGATTAATTGAAGGCGATTGTCATGTGCATTTTTTCAGTAAAGCCAGTTATGTGTATTTAGTAGTAAATCTCCAGCACATGCTTTCAGATGTAGCAGCATGTACTACACAGAGCCGTAGTTCACTGACAAGCTATGCTAAATTGTATTCATTAGCGCAGATGATTTAATCACTCGATTTTGAAATCGAAAGAAATCGTTCAAGATAATGACAGCTGTTTGCGCCACTTCTCAGTGAACTACTCTGCCTCCAAAGGCAAAGCGCAGTAACTACACATTTGGTCAAAATTGAGTTAAGGCTTAAAATGGACTTTGTGACAACGGTTTTGTCTTGTGGCAAAGTCTCCTGGTTCAATTTTGTCCCGTTTCAGAGAAATGAGAGTGTCAACATGTTTGACTAGCTGGCGTAAAAACTTTAAAGGCATTTTTCTCAGTTTCAGTGTTGGCGTAGTTACTGCACTTTGCCTTTGGAGGGCAGTACGGTAGTAAATTTTGCTACACTTGAAAACCACATTTAACACCAGTTTTAACACAAACTCACTCATAATGTCAGTTGAGTGTTTGAAATAAATCCTTCTGTGAGATTATGTGTTTTTTTTATACACAGAATAAGGTACACATAGTAATCTAAGCAGTGAAAGTTATTGCATTATTATATACTGTGTTATATGGAAAATTACAGTGTCATAGTTTATTAGTCACATTTAGTTGCATGTATATTAGTCATGTAGACTCAATGAAAGCAGTTAAATCTTGTTTATTCAGCTGCAGTGTTGGGGAAAGTTACTTTTAAAAGTATTGCATTACAATATTGAGTTACTCCCTAAAAAGTAACTAATTATGTTTCTTAATTACTTTTTATGGAAAGTAATGCGTTATGTTACTTTTGCGTTAATTTTAAATCTGGGCAGGGCTTGCTTGTTTGTTTTTAATATAAAAAGTTATATTTTTGGCAAATGTAAAAGCCTTTTTACATCAAAAGCCTCAGGCTTAGAGAAAAGTAAATTCACGTCTGTACAGTAGACCGCAGAAGAAAAAATGACAACTCTTCAGCAGTAGAAAAAAGGAAAACAAATGTTAGATCATCTTGAGTAATTTTGGCTTATTAGTATGGATGAATTGGATCATCGAAGGTCGGCAGCAAAAGACATTGGTTAATAAAATGGGATTACATAAAGGATATTTGTATTATTTAACATATTTATTTTTTGCAGGTTTGCGTTGAATTTCACTGTTTTTATTCATTTTGAGGAATACTGTGTCTGTTTTTTTAGTGAGTGAGATATATTAATGCATGTTCACATTTATTCTAGAACTAAAGTAACATTTTACTCACAATTTCTCTCAATATAAGAATTAACTTGTGTTGCTTATTTGTAAAAGTAACTCAGATGTTTTCTTGTCAATTAAAAAGTAATGCGTTACTTTACTAGTTACTTGGAAAAAGTTATATTACGTAAGTTGCATTACTTGTGATGCATTAACCCCAACACTGTTCAGCTGCAGCGAATATTCTTCGGGCGTATTTGGAGTTTCCACGCTAGAGCGCTTAACACACATACAGTCGTGGCCAGAAGTTTTGAGAATTACATAAATATTGGAAATTGGAAAAGTTGCTGCTTAAGTTTTTATAATAGCTATTTGCATATACTCCAGAATGTTATGAAGAGTGATCAGATGAATTGCATAGTCCTTCTTTGCCATGAAAATGAACTTAATCCCGAAAAAAACTTTCCACTGCATTGTTAAGAAGGCGTCAGGGCGTCCAAGAAAGTCCAGCAAGCACCAGGATCGTCTCCTAAAGAGGATTCAGCTGCGGGATCGGAGTGCCACCAGTGCAGAGTTTGCTCAGGAATGGCAGCAGGCAGGTGTGAGCGCATCTGCACGCACAGTGAGGCCAAAACTTTTGGAAGATGGCCTGGTGTCAAGAAGGACAGCAAAGAAGCCACTTCTCTCCAAAAAAAAAAAAAAAACATCAGGGACAGATTGATCTTCTGCAAAAAGTATGGCGAATGGACTGCTGAGGACTGGGGCAAAGTCATATTCTCCGATGAAGCCTCTTTCCGATTGTTTGGGGCATCTGGAAAAAGGCTTGTCCGGAGAAGAAAAGGTAAGCGTTACCATCAGTCCTGTGTCATGCCAACAGTAAAGCATCCAGAGACCATTCATGTGTGGGGTTGCTTCTCATCCAAGGGAGTGGACTCACTCACAATTTTGCCCAAAAACACAGCCATGAATAGGAATGGTACCAAAACACTCTCCAACAGCAACTTCTTCCAACAATTCAACAACAGTGTGGTGAAGAACAATGCATTTTCCAGCACGATGGAGCACCGTGCCATAAGGCAAAAGTGATAACTAAGTGGCTCGGGGACCAGAACGTTGAAATTTTGGGTCCATGGCCTGGAAACTCCCCAAATCTTAATCCCATTGAGAACTTGTGGTCAATCCTCAAGAGGCGGGTGGACAAACAAAAACGCCTCTAGGTTACGTATGTAACCATGGTTCCCTGAGAAGGGAACGAGACACCGCGTCCCCTAGGGGTCGCTATTGGGGAACGCCGCAGCGTGACTCGTGTCTGAAGAATGCATATAGAAAAACTACATGAAATGGCCGGCGACAGCGTATGACGTCACTGCGGCGCGCACGTCGCTGCTGGTGCGTCACTACCGGGCGACACAGTATAAAGAGTCGCCGATGTAAACACACATCCACTTCATTGTCTGAAGCTTCCTGGCTAGACATGAGGCCTGAGGGGGAGTTTCTACTCAACCCGGAAGTCAGGCACAGACAGGCTGATTAACAGAGAGGAAAACCTGCCTGCCAGGAGGCAACGTTCTGATTTAACCCCTCCTCAGAGGGGCAGCTTACTTCTCCTGCCAGGAGCAGTGCTCTTAAGTAGAACCCTTCTCAAAAAAGGGGAGCAATCATGCTTGACTCAGGAAACCTGGTGACAGACTCTACCAGACAAAAGAGGAATCTTGCCATACGACAGTGGTGCTACTTGAAGAACCTTGAATTAAGGTGAGCTGCTGCTGTCGAAGAGACTTCTGTGTCAGAAGTCCTGTCTCTAGCATAGCAAGGGTAGGTTCCAAGCCCTGAGGACAGGGAGGAATACAACAACCCGCCAGAGGGTGGTGCTCTGAGAGGACCCTTTCTGCAGAAAGGGGAGATTCTCATTCAGGCCTGCAAAGGACAACGTTAAACATGCCAAGGGCAATCCTAAGAAAGAAACTTAGGGAGCTTACCTTGGAGAGGACATAAGTCCTATGTCTAACATATGCTGAGAGGGTGGTTTACCGCACGACCTGTGGCGTGGAGAGGACGAACACTGCCGTAACCATAATCCGTAGGATCAGAGGGGGAGTATCCGCCGAGGGCTCGTCATGTTTCTCTCT
>NC_133376.1:14172797-14303397 GCF_049309525.1 Garra rufa
ATCAGCGTCAGGGGTTTGGTGTTGTGGACTTTCCTACTGGTGCTGGGACGTGAGGGAGGCGGAGCGAAAGTCCACAACACCAAACCCCTGACGCTGATTGGTTGGAACACTGTTTGTTTTTGTGTGGAAAAGTTGGTAGTGCCGATTGTTTTTTTGGCATATCTCGGACCCTAGGCTGACCAGAGAGACGCGGTTTTTTCACAGACAATTTATGGGGCAGGCAGCGAGCGGATCGTGAAGAAAGGTAAGCTGAAATTGACACTTTATGTTTTAGGCTAGAAATCGCTGATACAACCTTTAATATAGACCACCATTATTTTTAAACTGTAATAATATTTCATTTCGTTCTGTATTTTTGATCAAGCAAAGGCAGTCTTGATGAGCATATAAGAATTTTTTTTTTAAACATTAAAAATCTTACTGATCCCAAACTTCTGAGCAGCAGTATGTGTATAATAATAGAAAATATTAACTGACAACATATATAAACAAAACAGATGTGTCATCTTTCACATCGAATTCTGGCAAATATCAGCAAACTGCATCTTTTCACTGCAGGAAAGCTGCACCTAAGGTGGCATTAAATGTATTAACACACCGTTTGCTGAAGCTGAGGTGCCATAAATGCATTTGCACCGCAAAATTGCAAATGCATAAAAATGATATCATAAGATAAATGTTTTACATATTTTTTAAACAAAGAAAAGGTGGGAAAATGCAATGATACTTTTAAATATGAAACCAAACCATAAATTACTTTTTTTCTGAACGAGTGAGTCATTCAGTCATTCAACTGATTCATTCAAACGGCTGATTCATTCAAAAACAAGGCAAGTGACTGTCTTTTATGAATGGGTTACTGTATCATTAGATTCATTCAGTAATGAAACACCCTTTTGTGTTGCTCAAAGACACACAACAGTTCTGCTGTGGCTTTACTTGAAACTATTATATCGTCAAAGAAATTGAGCAAAACAGTTAATATTGTGTCTAAAATTTAATCCACTTAATTTTAACTTCATGTTTATTGAACTACTATTGTATAAAATCAGTTTCACATTGCAATTATGTGATTCGGCAATTGCAATTCGGGGAAACGTCTTGGTCGTCTAATGTTGCTTATCTAAATTATATATTATAAATATCTTTAGTGTTGTTGCGCTAATTTGTTTTGATTTCTGCACAAGTCTCTCTCACATATAGTCACTCAGGCTGCGCAAGCCTCATCTGGCATGACGTAAATACATTATTAGTCACCATAAGTATGATGCCAAATGGACCGGCTTAGAATCGGCAGACTAAACAGTCGAGCCAATCATACAGAAAAATTATAGGCTAATTATGATCCCTGGCTGGTCAATCAGTGCATCTCTACACAAATATGTTGCAAATACCAACATGCTTTGAACACGTCAGGCAGATGACTTCAGACTGACAGGGTTGTGAGTATTTCAGGAGCAGATCTCAATACCTGAGTCAGCAGTTCATGTAAATCTCAACTAGAAAAACAACCCAAAAAAACCTGCACCAAACTTCCTACAGGTGCCCAATGTAGGTCAACGGCTGCCTGAGAGTTGGTGAGGGTCTGTTTTTTGCTGATCTCAGATGAAGAACTGAAGCAAACACTCTCCAGAATGTTCTCTCATCTTTAGCTAAACAAGGAATTTGCCGGGGGTCCTAAAATATTGGCAAAAAATATATATATATATTTCAGTGATTTTCTCAGGAGACTGATCCATCTTTCTCATCAACTTAAAGTAGGTTATTAAAGCTTGACTTAATGATGTTACTAAAGTTTATATATTAAATGATGAAAGAAAAGTAAAAATCAAATCATTAATTGTGAAATGCAAAATATCAGCATAATCAGGGGAGTAAAGGAAATGTGCATCATTAAAATACTGTGCAATTTAATGTGAAAACTTATTTTGGTTACAGTCAGGTGTGCATTTCTGGCTTCATATCATGACATTTATTTACAGGTTTAAATTCTTAAAAGTTTAACACATTTAGAACTGCTACCAAAAGTTACTAATTGACTTTGAAGTTTGAAATTTATTTTTAACATGAATTTTAAGGACATGAAAATTCCTGCTCTAGGAAGGATGTCATTTCACAGTTTATATAACAGTATATAATATAATATATATCAATGTAAAGCTATTAAAGTCAAATCATGGCAGGGCAGAGGAAAGTTCTGCTAATTGAAGAAATGTAAAATGTGAAAAGACGTCTTTTGTCTGACTGATTGGACATTTGGGCAAACAACATTCATCATTCGGTATATGTCAGGCAAACAGCAGCTGCCAAATGCAAGAGAGCAACTTTAATGATAATAAAGAGAGGAAGCTCATTTGAGGCGTTATTGAATCCTAAAGGGAGTTTTTGGGATAAAGCCAGTTTAGACCCAACCCATTCAAACACCATCGGCATCAGACAACACGGATATTCAGCCAAGTTTTTACAATTTCATCAACGCTGGTTGCTTCATTTTCTTAAAATCATATTCATATCCTGACATGGTGCCAGTGTAAAAGAGAAATAAAATAAATAAATAGATGAGCAAACAAAACAAAATAATAAAAAATACATCTGTCAGCTAGTTATACTCTCAAACTTTTTTAATGCTAACACTTCACAATAAGGTTCCATTAGTTGATGTTAATGTATGAACTGACATTAATAAAAATGAATAAATACTGTAATAAAAGTATTGTTCATTATTAGTTCACAGTGCATTAACTAATGTTAACAAACAAAACTTTTGATTTTAATAATACATTAGTAAATGAAATTAACATTAACTAAGATTAATAAATATTGTTGATTCTTAGTTCATGTTAACTAAAGTAGTTAACCAATGTTTAAGGGTTAGTTCACCCAAAAATGAAAATCAGCCTATTATTTACTCACCCTCCTAGGTGCATATGACTTCCTTCTTTCAGACAAATCCAATCGGAGTTATATTAAAAGCTGTTAATTGTTAAAAGCCGATATAAACCAAGATTTGACCAAATTACTTTGCTAAAGTAAAGAAACTTGCTTCCTCTGCTCCTGTAAACAAACATTAGTTTTCACGAGACTCACAGGTGCAATATGCAATGCTGACGTCCTACATCATCCATAATCTAGCTTAAGCTAGATGGTTATGGTTTCAATATGGATATTTTATAAAAACTACTTCCAAAATCGCATCGATTCGCTACATGAGACCTTTATTCACCCCCCAGAGCCATGTGAGGCACTCTTTATAATGGATGGATGCACTTTATTGGACTTGTTTTGGACTGATGAAGATAAACACCCACCCATGCCATGATTAAGCTTGGAAGTGCCAAACCTATTTTTTATATAATTCTAAATGGATTCGTCTGAAAAAAGTAAGTCATATATACCTAGGATGTCTGGAAGATGAGTAAATAATGGGCTAATTTTCATTTTTGGGTGAACTAACCCTTTAATTAATGAACCCTACTGTAAAGTGTTACCATTCTAATTAACTTATACAAGTCTTGGCTGGATATTGAACAAGTTTTTAAAATTTTATCAGCAGTGGTTGCTTTATTTTCCTAAAAGAAAATAAATATATAAATAACAGATTAAATAAATAATCAAATAAAATTAAATAAAATCTTTCAGTTATTATTGTCTCAAACCTTTCTAATCAGCCAAGTTTTTTACTGACATGGTGCCAGTGTAAAAGAGAATTAAATTAAATTAAATTAAATTAAATTTAAATAAATAAATAAATCGTTCAGCTGTTATTCTCTCAAACTTTTCTAATTAACTTACATGGTGCAAGTGTTAAAGAGAAATGAAATAAAATAAAATAATCTTTTATCAAAAATGAATAAATCCTTCAGCTAGTTATTCTCTCAAACTTTTCTAATTCCATGGCCAGTGTAAAAATAAATAAATAAATAAATAAAATAAAAATAACATATTAAAAAAAATAAAAATAGAAAAACAAACAACCAAAACAATATAAATAAAAAATATTAATGTTACAGCTATTTTTCTCTCAAACTTTTCTAATTAACTTAAGTCTTGGTTGGATATCAGCCATGTTTTTACAATTTTATCAGCTGTGGTTGATTTCTTGTCTTAAAATCATATTCATATGGCACCACTTTTATAAAAAATAAATAAATAAATAAATAAATAAACAAACAAAATAACTCATAAAACTGACATGGTCCTAGTGTTAATGAGAAATAAAATAACAAATAAAAAATAAAATGACAAAAAAAAAAAAGATAAACAAACAAAACAATATATATATATATATATACAGTAATTTCAAGTAGAGAAGTTTTGGCCAAGTTTTTATAATTTCATTAGTAGTGGTTGCTTTATTTTCTTTAAAATAATTTTCACATTCTGAAATGCTGCCAGTGCAAAATATTTAAATGTAATTAAATATAATACAATATAAATGTATAGTTTTATAGTAAAAATCATCATTACAATTAATAAGCATGAAGGTATTGAGAATTTAGGGCAATGACCATAATATCATAATACAAAACAAAATCTTAATCTTAGAGTGAACTGATTTTATTTTGTGTGCATGTCCCATTTGGCTTAACTATAAACAACAAAGTAAGGCATCTTCACTGTGAAGTCAGAAACATCAAGCTTTACGAGCTGAGAGAGAAACATCTGAATCGTATCGATCACTTGTGTTCTCTGAGAAACAAAATCGATCGATTCCTTCATCCTCTGGAGTTTCACACTCTATCAACCACCGGCTCGGCGGTTCAAGATGTCAAACATGTCTCTACAGACACTTTTAAATCTATTTGCAGCTCATGCATACCGACACGCCATCAAACGCCGCAAATCTGCCAGCTCCAGAAACGCAAATAAGCCAAAATGCAGGTTGGCCTCAGTCAAAAAAGCAGAAGGACCCCCGTGTATGAGGTTGATGGATTCAGGCCTTTGAGATGAGAAGCAATTCCTGTAATGATGGACAGCTGCGAGGAGACAATAGGTTGCTAGGCGACAGCATGTCGAACAGACAGGTATGTCATGGTGGCCAGAACGAACAGAGAAAGAGGCATTACCCTGGAGACGGAGGAGAGAAGAACCAGAAAGATTGAGCGTTTAGACACCGCAGTTGTTGCTCGCAGGGGACGGCGGACAGAAGAGCGTGACGATTCATCTTTGTGTCTCAGACAGCTTTATTCAAGCTGCTGACAGGTGTATTTTACAGGTAAGTGTCTGGCGACATGAGAGCTTTCATTTACCTAAACATGTCAGTAAGTCACAAACACTGTGTTTACACGCATATCTATACAACAGAGCTTGATCTCTTCAAATAGAAGTCTGGAAACCCAATAGACACAGAATCTGCTCAGGGATGCTGGTCAATCCAGGACAGTTTAGTTAGGTCTGGAGTAATTTGTGAGACTAAATTTGATTTTTAAAAGTAATGTAGTTTTATAGTAATAATATTCATCTGTACAATTAATAAAGATGAAGGTACTGAGAATTTGAGGCAATGTGTTTAACTGTCATGACAATAATTAAATTGCAAAAAAAAAAAAAAGAAGAAGAATATTATGAATAATTATTTATAATAAAAAAGTAAAAGACAGTAACAAGAAGTGCTGCTTTAATAATTTATTAATTTATATATAAATATATCAATATATATAATTTTTTTTAGGAATCCCAAAGTTAATGCAAAAAAAGGAATATTATAATAATTAATTATAATTAAAACAAATTAAAAACAGTAACAAAAAGTGCTGTTAATTATTCATACCCCTGGGAAATTCTGACTTAAAGTTACCAGCAAGTTTTTTTTTTTTTTTGATTAGAAATGACACAGACATCTCCCAGAAGATAAGATGATGTACAAGAGGCATCATTGTGGGGAAAAAAATTATTAATCATCTTTTATTTACATTTGAACAAAAAATGGCATGTCCAAAATTATTCATAACCTTCTCAATAATTAATAGAAAAGCATTTATTGGCTATTACAGCAATCAAACGCTTCCTGTAATTGCTGACCAGCTTTTTGCATGTCTCCACTGGTATTTTTGCCCATTCATCTTTAGAGATGAGCTCCAACTCTTTCAGGTTGGAGGGTCTCCTTGCCATCACCCTGATCTTTAGCTCCCTCCACAGATTCTCAATTGGATTTAAGTCAGGACTCTGGCTGGGTCACTGCAAAACGTTAATGTTTTTGTCTGCTAACCATTTCTTCACCACTTTTGCTGTGTGTTTTGGGTCGTTGTCGTGCTGAAATGTCCACTGGTGCCCAAGGCCAAGATTCTCTGCAGACTGCCTGATGTTGTTGTTGAGAATTTTGATGTATTGCTCCTTTTTCATGGTGCCATTTACTGTGATTAGGTTCCCTGGTCCACCGGCTGAAAAACACCCCCAAAACATTAGGTTCCCACCACAATGTTTGACAGTGGGGATGGTGTTCTTAGGGTTGAAGGCTTCACCTTTTTCACGCCAAATGAAGGCTACATCATTTTGGCCAAACAATTCAATTTTTGTTTCATCTGACCATAAAACAGATCGCCTTCTTTGTCCCGATGAGCATTTGCAAAGGCCAAGCAGGCTTTTGTGTGCCTTATCTGGAGAAGTGGTGCCCTCCTTGGTCCCCGTCTGCAGAACCCAGCAGTGTGCAGTGTTCGTTGGACTGTCTGCCTTGAGATGTTGCCACCAGCAGGCCCCAGATTCATCAGGATGGCTTTGGTGGTGATCCTTGGATTATTTTTTACCTCTCTCTCTATCCTCCTGGCCAGCACAGGTGTCACTTTTGGCTTCCGACCACGTCCTCTGAGATTTTTCACAGTGCGGAACGTCTTTTATTTTTTAATAATACTTTGCACTGTAGCCACTGGAACTTCAAAACATTTAGATATGGTCTTATAGCCCTTTCCTGACTTGTGAGCAGCCACAATGCACAACCGCAGGTCCTCAGTGAGCTCCTTTGTCTTAGCCATGGCTGTCCACAAACCAACAGCAGAGAGCTTCTGTTTTTCACCTGTTGAGTTGATTAAAACAGCTGTTCCCAATGAATCAGGCTAATTAGGAAGCTTTAGAACAGCTTGGACTATTTGGAATGGTATAGAACTTTGGATTGAATAAAAGTAACTTTAAGTCAGAATTTGGCAGGGGGAATAAATAATTTCGTGCTTGACTATATATATATATATATGTATATATATGTATATACACACACACACACACACACACACACACACAAAAAAAATTATATATAAAGAATACATCAATCAATCAATCATAATATAATTTATTTTATAACTTTTATTTATATTCATTGTATTCTGTGTCTGTTACTTAAAACTGATTCAAACATTTAAATGATAATCCCCAATGGAGCACCTGTTTATCGGTAAATGATGGACAAAGACCCTCTTTGCAGCTAATTTATCTATAAATCAAAACCAGCTGAGACGTGTAGGGAAATCAAGTCATTTGCACCCTATATATGGTGTAATTTAATTATCATAGAAGCTCAGCAAATGAAACATCACCTATATGTAAAAACACACAGAAGTGTTAATGTGAACACCTGCGGATGTCTGCAGGCCAAAATATAAAAACTAATGACTGACATTCTGTGGCCAATTACATCCCAACTGGCTCTGATTCATACTACACCAGTCTCCAGCCAAAATCTTTCCATTTACTGTAAATGTTATGCTGACATACAAGACAACTGAAATAACCTACAAATGCACCTCATTCACTAGTATTTAAAGTAAAATCATAGTTCATGATGGTTTTTAAGTGTGCAGTTTTTCAAAAGTGTAAAAAAAAAAAAAAAAAATCTGGCCTATAAATGCGTATCACTATGATACAGGAACCCCGAATACGCATGTATGTCTTCTTTGTTAGTGGGTGGTTGGGAGTGATATAGCTAAACTCGTTTGAGCAAAATCGCTGCCTGCTGGGATCAGCACAAACGCAGAAGAGAAACTGAAGCTTCTGCCGGGAAACGAGACAAGCTGAGATATTTAAAGCTGAATTTGTAGCCTAGAGTGACAGGTTTCTGGAATAGCTGGATTCACGCAGCGATCTGGCAGCGAGCCACGAGAAGATCCAGCGGCGCGTAGGAGGAGGAGGAACCTCAGTGGCCTTCTGGTGTTAACGCGAGTCGGAGTTTATATGCTAATGCACACCTTTTGTCATTTGTCTTTTCGCAAGAGGTGTTTGAGAGTAACGGGAAAGTTTTACAATGGGCTGGAGATGTGAGGGATTTCTAAAAGTGCAGGTAACCCGAACGGTTTGAGCACGTATGGTTTCATTTACTGTGAAATCTTCATTTAGCAGATGCTTTTATTGGAAGTGACTTACTGTACATTTATTATAGAGAGAGACAATCGCCCTGGAGAGGGGTTATCTCACAATACTTTTTCCTCGCAACTGCAGGTTTACATCTCTACATCAATTCTGACTTTTTTTGCAATTTATAACAGAATTTAAAAAGCAATTCTGAGAAACAAAGTCACAATTCTAAAAAATAAAGTCAGAATTCTGAGATATAAACTCGCAATTCTGAAAAATAAAGTTGCAATTTGGAGAAATGAACTTGCAATTTTGAGAAATAAACTCAATTCTGAGAATTAAACTCACAGTTCTATGAAATAACCTCACAATTCTAACTTTAGTTTATATATTGCAATACTGACTTTATAACTCGCAATTGCAAGTTTATCACGCAAGACTTAATTTCTCAGAATTGCAACTTTTTATCTAAGAAATTCTATTTTTCTCACAACTGCGAGCTTATATCTCACAATTCTGAGAAATAAACTTGAAATTCCGTGAAATAAACTCGCAATTCTGAGAAATAAAGTCAGATTTGTGAGATATACACTCACAATTCAGAGAAATAAATTCACAATTCTGAGAAAAAAAGATGCAATTCTGAGAAATAAATCAAAATTTTAACTACAAGTTTACATCTCACAAGTCAATTTTTTTCTCAGAATTAAAATGTGCAATTCTGAGAAATATAGTAAACTTGCAATTTTGAGAAATAAACTAAATTCTGAGAAATAAACTCACAGTTCTAAGAAATAACCTCACAATTCTGAGTTAAATTTATATATTGCAATTCTGACTTTATACCTCACAACTGCAAGTTTATCATGCAATTCTGACTTTATTTCTCAGAACTGCAACTTTTCTGAGAAATAAACTTGCAATTCTGAGCAATAAATTTGCAATTCTGAGAAATAAACTCGCAATTCTGAGAAATGGTTGCAATTATGAAAAATAGTCGCAATTCTGAGAAATAAACTCACAATTCTAAGAAATAAAGATGCAATTCTGAGAAATAAAGTCAGAATTGTAAGATATAAACTCACAATTCAGAGAAATAAATACACAATTCTGAGAAATAAATCTAAATTTTATCTAGTTTTCTATCTAGTTTTATCTATAAGTTTACATCTCACAATTCTAAATTTTTTCTCAGAATTAAAATTTGCAATTCTGAGAAATAAACTTGCAATTTTGAGAAATAAATTAAATTCTAAGAAATAACCTCACAATTCTGAGTTTAGTTTATATATTGCAATTCTGACGTTATACTTTGCAATTGCAAGTTTAGCATGCAATTCTGACTTTATTTCTCAGAAGTGCAACTTTTTATCTCCCAATTCTTTTTTTCCTCACAACTGCGGGTTTATATCTCACAATTCCGTGAAATAAACTTGCAATTCCGTAAAATGAAGTGACAATTCTAAGAAATAAAGTCAGAATTTTAAGATATGAACTCAACAATTCTGAGCAATAAATTCACAATTCTGAGAAATAAATTACCATTTAAACTGGTAATTAATTTATTTTAAATTATCATTTTTACATCTTACAATTCACTTTTTTTTCTCAGAATTAAAATTCGCAATTCTGAGAAATAAACTTGCAATTCTGAGAAATGAAGTCACAATTCTCAGAAATAAATTCACATTCCAACTTTCTATCTCACAATTCTGACTTCATTTGTCAGAATTGTAACTTTCTATCTCAGAATTCTGACTTACCATAAAATTAGTCTTTTAGACTTGTATATGGATATTAGTTAATATTTATTAAAATGCACTCTATGAAATATTCTGTAAATTTTAACAGTAAAAGACTGTAAAAATATTTTTAAAATAACTTAAAAATCAGTTAATTAGTTAACTATAAATTCCCTTACTAAATGTACTGTAAAATGCAGTTAAATATGTCGTTTTTGGAAGTAAAAATGAAACTCAAAGTCAAAGTCATCTTATATTTTACAGTGAAAAACCATAAATTAGCATTCTCATATTTAAATATGACAGCTCATATTTTTCATTGAAATAATAATTTTGCTGATTTTTTTTTCACACATTACTTTTACAAAAGATCTTACATAAAATGGATATACATAACTGATAAGATAAAAAAAACAGTTGAAATATGCTTTTTATTGTAAACTTAAACTGTAAACTTAAAATGTTACTACTGTATTTATATTAAAGCTGGCATACTTTATTTTTAAAATAAATTTCACAGATTTATTTATTTATTTAGTTGGTATTTATTGGTTGGTATTTACTTACTTAGAGAGATCTGAAAAGATTTAAAGTAAAAATTGACATTTCAACCAGTTAGTCATCTGTTAGTCTGTTAGTCATAAAGCTATATTGATCGTTTACAATTTACAGTATTTGTATTCACTGCTTTTATTTACTTTTCTTTTTTTTTTCTTTTGGAGCAGTGCAATGTCTAAACTTCTTTGTCACATACAAAAAGAAAGTCATACAGGTTTGGAATGACTTTAGGGGGAAATAAATAATAATAAAATAATTTTTAGGTGAAATATCCCTGTAAGAACCTCGCTCCTTATGGAGATTGAATAAAACAACCTTCCAGCCACACCATCTGCAAACAACTTCATTAAACATGCGATCCATAAAAACTGCAACTGAGAGACTATTACCTATCGGCCAACATATGCTGTGAAACAACATCAACATGTTTTCTTTATACAGTCTGTCTCTTGAGCGTCTCTCGACCCACGTGTTTCATCAACATACACATGCTCGCCTCACGCTCACAGCTGAAGTAACTCCGTTTCATCAAGTACTGATTGTTTTTTTCCTGCTGTTGTTTCGGAAATTCATATCAAGCAAGTCGCAGGATGAGGTAGAGTTATACATTTGCCACGTCGGTTTTATTATAACAGTATGAAGACCATCATGATTTTGATAAGTTGAGACGCCCATGAGCGTGTAAAATGGATGAGGGTATTTTGTTGATTTATGAAAAGACACACAGTCTCTTTGTTGTCTTGCTTCCTCATCGACCAAACTTCATTTTGCATATGGAAAATCCATCATTTCCGCTCAAGGTTACAGGAGAGACGAGTGAGGAATAATTGTGAAATATGAAGACAGAAAGAGAGAGAGAGAAGGAGAGAAAGCTAAACTCGGTTGTCAGTTCACATTAGTGCTCAATCCTGTTCTGTACACAAACAGTTCAGTAATTTACAGGAGTGACAAAAGCATTCTACAACCGAAACAGAAATTATACAGTAGAATACAAAAAAATAATAGAATACAGAAATTCTATGCAGTGTGTACAGAACTGACAACTAGTTGTTAATGGCTTATTTAATTGCATATCAGCATTGTGGTGCAAGATACCACAGGGTAGGAAGTACTGTCATGTTCGGAGATGCTGAGAGATGAGGTCAGGGTCCAAATGCAGGTAAGTGAAGTTTTAATTAAATAAACACAAATAAACAGAACAAAAGGCCAACACGGCACAACACAACTTGAAACAATACAAAATAAACAGAACTGAAAACACGGTCAACGATCCAGGAACCAGGAGCCAGAAACACAGAGACAGACATACGAAGACAATGCAGACATGATGAGAAGTGGGTGAAGATCAACTTTATAGTCCAGTAATAGTGAACAGGTGTGAATGTAATGAGTGATGATGACATCTAGACAGGTGATAACAATAGGGAAGTGCAGTGCAGGAAACAGCGACCTCAGGCGGCTGAGGGAAAACCCCACAGCCCAGATCATGACAGTACCCCCTCCCTACGGAACGGCTCCCAGACGTTCTATAAGTCTGGAGGGAGGAGGAACGGGGGAAGGTGAATCAGGGGGAGGGATGGCGGGCCAGGCCCGTGCAGCGGAGTCACGTGAGCGGACATCGCCGCCAGAGGAACGTGAGCGGACATCGCCGTCAGAGGAACGTGAGCGGACATCGCCGCCAGAGGAACGTGAGCGGACATCGCCGCCAGAGGAACGTGAGCGGACATCGCCGCCAGAGGAACGTGAGCAGACATCGCCGTCAGAGGAACGTGAGCGGACATCGCCGCCAGAGGAACGTGAGCGGACATCGCCGCCAGAGGAACGTGAGCGGACATCGCCGTCAGAGGAACGTGAGCGGACATCGCCGCCAGAGGAACGTGAGCGGACATCGCCGCCAGAGGAACGTGAGCGGACATCGCCGCCAGAGGAACGTGAGCGGACATCGCCGCCAGAGGAACGTGAGCGGACATCGCCGCCAGAGGAACGTGAGCGGACATCGCCGCCAGAGGAACGTGAGCGGACATCGCCGCCAGAGGAACGTGAGCGGACATCGCCGCCAGAGGAACGTGAGCGGACATCGCCGTCAGAGGAACGTGAGCGGACATCGCCGCCAGAGGAACGTGAGCGGACATCGCCGCCAGAGGAACGTGAGCGGACATCGCCGCCAGAGGAACGTGAGCGGACATCGCCGCCAGAGGAACGTGAGCGGACATCGCCGTCAGAGGAACGTGAGCGGACATCGCCGCCAGAGGAACGTGAGCGGACATCGCCGTCAGAGGAACGTGAGCTGGCCTCGCCGTCAGAGGAACGTGAGCGGACATCGCCGTCAGAGGAACGTGAGCGGACATCGCCGCCAGAGGAACGTGAGCGGACATCGCCGCCAGAGGAACGTGAGCGGACATCGCCGCCAGAGGAACGTGAGCTGGCCTCGCCGTCAGAGGAACGTGAGCGGACATCGCCGCCAGAGGAACGTGAGCGGACATCGCCGCCAGAGGAACGTGAGCGGACATCGCCGCCAGAGGAACGTGAGCGGACATCGCCGTCAGAGGAACGTGAGCGGACATCGCCGCCAGAGGAACGTGAGCGGACATCGCCGTCAGAGGAACGTGAGCTGGCCTCGCCGTCAGAGGAACGTGAGCTGGCCTCGCCGTCAGAGGAACGTGAGCTGGCCTCGCCGTCAGAGGAACGTGAGCTGGCCTCGCCGTCAGAGGAACGTGAGCTGGCCTCGCCGTCAGAGGAACGTGAGCTGGCCTCGCCGCCAGAGGAACGTGAGCTGGCCTCGCCGCCAGAGGAACGTGAGCTGGCCTCGCCGTCAGAGGAACGTGAGCTGGCCTCGCCGCCAGAGGAACGTGAGCTGGCCTCGCCGCCAGAGGAACGCTAGCGGGCACCGCCGCCCCTGGCACAGAGTGCGTGGACATAGCCGCTTCGGGAACAGAGATAGCGGCCGCCGCCGCCTCGGGCACAGAGTGAGTGGTCACTGCCGAGTCAGGAACGGAGATAGCGGTCGCCGCCGCTTCGGGAACCAGAATAGCGGATGCCGCCGCATCAGGAACAGAGATAGCGGACGCCGCCGCCTTCCCGCGGAAGAGCGTCTCCACCCTCGCCGCAAAGTAGGGGCGCTTCCGCGCAGCCTCAGCGCTAGAGCCAGAAACACAGAAACAGACATACGAAGACATAAGACAATGCAGCCATGATGAGAAGTGGATGAAGAGCAACTTTATAGTCCAGTAATAGTGAACAGGTGTGAATGTAATGAGTGATGATGACATCTAGACTGGTGATAACAATAGGGAAGTGCAGTGCAGGAAACAGCGACCTCAGGTGGCTGAGGGAAACCCCCACAGCCCAGATCATGACAAGTACGTCTTGACTTAATTCTGATACGGGTTGCCAGATCTTTGTACTTAAAAAAAAGTGCAAAAAGTGCAAAAAAAAAAAAAACATAAATAAACGTTTGTTTTCTTTGTGCACAAAAAGTATTCTTGTAGCTTCATAACATTACAGTTGAACTACTGATGTCACATGGACTATTTAAACAATGTCCTTTAAACTACCTTACTCCGTTGTGTTGATGTCTGTTCAGGATCAGAGAGCTTTTGGATTTAATTTAAAATATTTTAAATTGTGTTTCAAAGATGAACGAAGGTCTTATGTGTTTGAAATGACATGAGGGTGAGTAATTAACAAACAGAATTTAACATTTTTAATTTTTAAACCATGATGGCTCCGTCAATAGTGGTTTAGTTAAAATTGCAGAACATAAAGAAAAAAAAATAAAAGTAATTGCGACTTATCTCACGATTCTTTTTCCCGCAACTGCAGGTGTACATCTTGCAATTCTGAGTTTTTTCCCAGAATAAAACTCGCAATTCAAAGTAGTAACCTTGCAATTCTAAGAAATAAAGTCACAATTTTGAGAAACAACCTTGCTTTTCTTAGAAATAAAGTTGCTATTCTAAGAAATAAAGTCGCAATCCTGATAGTCACAATTCTCAGAAATAACTTGGCAATTCTGAGAAATAAAGTCACAATTCTGAGAAATAACTGACAATTCAGAGAAATAAAGTCGCAATTCTGAGAAATAGTCACAATTCTAAGAAATAGTCACAATTTTGAGAAATAAACTGTCAATTCAGAGAAATAAAGTCACAATTCTGAGAAATAGTCATAATTCTGAGAAATAAACTGTCAATTCAGAGAAATATAGTTGCAATTCTGAGAAATAAATTGTCAATTCAGAGAAATAAAGTCCCAATTCTGAGAAATAGTCATAATTCTGAGAAATAGTCGCAATTCTGAGAAATAAAGTCCCAATTCTGAGAAATAAAGTCCCAATTCTGAGAAATAAACTGTCAATTCAGAAAAATAAAGTCACAATTCTGAGAAATAACTGTCAATTCTGAGAAATAAACCGTCAATTCTGAGAAATAGTCACAATTCTGAGAAATAAACTGTCAATTCAGAGAAATAAAGTCGCAATTCTGAGAAATAGTCACAATTCAGAGAAATAAACTGTCAATTCAGAGAAATAAAGTCACAATTCTGAGAAATAACTGTCAATTCTGAGAAATAAACTGTCAATTCTGAGAAATAGTCACAATTCTGAGAAATAGTCACAATTCTGAGAAATAAAGTCCCAATTCTGAGAAATAACTGGCAATTCAGAGAAATAAAGTCGCAATTCTGTGAAATAGTCATAATTCTGAGAAATAGTCGCAATTCTGAGAAATAAAGTCCCAATTCTGAGAAATAGTCGCAATTCTGAGAAATAAAGTCCCAATTCTGAGAAATAAAGTCCCAATTCTGAGAAATAGTTCCAATTCTGAGAAATAAAGTCCCAATTCTGAGAAATAAAGTCCCAATTCTGAGAAATAGTTCCAATTCTGAGAAATAACTGGCAATTCAGAGAAATAAAGTCGTAATTCTGATAAATAACCTGGCAAATCAGAGAAATAAAGTTGCAATTCTGAGAAATAGTCCCAATTCTGAGAAATAAAGTCACAATTTTGAGAAATAAGACATGGCAACCCTTTAAGAGCCCAAACTGCAAAGCAGCCTTCCAAACATAAACCATGATGGCTCCGTCAATAGTGGTTTAGTTAAAATTGCAGAACATAAAGAGCCTTTGCTCGCTGTAATATTACTTTGGTCGAAAATAGCATGAATTAAATGTGCGAGATGGCAAAACAATACTGTTGTTACAATGGTGTTAATCATTGCAATTTCTGTTCTGTAAACACACAAAATGATAATTTAAGGGATTCACTCCCGTTTTTAAAAAAGTGCATTGAAGCCCAAACTAAAAACATTGTTTCAACTGATCCTCTTCAGACTTGACGCTCTCACAGGTTGCCAGATTGAGGCTAAGTCCTTCTTTATGTGATTTAGCAGCTTCCACACGTTTTCCATGGTTTAGACAGCATAAATTAGCAGAATAACATATTCAGTTGTACATTAGCCGTGCAATCCATGCTGTTGTTTACATCTGAGTATCACCAATATGGCTGCGCATCCAGGTAACTGACCAAACTGTGACATAAGTTTAAATTTATAGCACCTTTAAATGTGGTTGTCACTGCTGAAACTTTATAGTGTGTACGTGGCCAGAAAGAGAGAGATTAGCACCATTTTACTGAGTAGAAAAATGATTTATGTTGCTATTTGTGATAGCTGAATCATCGCAAACAAGCTGGAGGTAAATGGCTGTTCCTGCTGACAACTTTACAGGCCGGCTCACACAGTCTGGTGAACAACACACACGCATACACACACCTGATTGTGCATTCAGCAGCCCTCGAGTAGCTGGATAGCCGGTGATTCAATTCTGAATACTAAATATCAACAAAGGTTACAGCTTGACCAGGGGAGCGCCTTAAAAAACACGCATAGACACATAGGATAATAAAACAAACCGTGAATCATGAAGACATGAACTTGAAGTGAGCGGTTTTGGTGTTTGGCTTGTTCTTTTCGCACCGCTTTTACTATTGCTCATACTTTAGGGTTAGTAATATGAAACTTTGGTGTAAAACTTGGTCCTGGTTTGTGGTACAGACAGGAATGATTCCTCAACTCATGTGCTTTCTGCTGTAGAGGTGTGATATTACATTTCTAAGCAATTTAGACTTGTGATTTTCACCTGCTGGACAATAAAACAGGCAGAGAAAAAAACATGGCAAGATACCTGAGTCATAGCTAGAGCAGAATATTACAGAGACTTGGGAGAAATCACTCAAAGACCCTAGAAACCACATAGCAACATACTATGTGGTTGCTTTTTAGGGAGGTTTGGTGCACTTTTAGTCTGACTTCTCCTAAACATGCTGAGACAGATCCTAGAGAGGTTACCTAGTTTAGTGCTGAACTGTCAAGCAATTCCAGCTGCAGTGCTGAACCGATTCTCCACAGAGTCTCTGCATTATCCTGTTTTCTTGTGCATTTGTCTTTCATGGATGACCAGCCTTTTGGTGGGACTTGAATGAATTAGTGTCATTGTAAACCTGCAATAATCAAGAAATCACAGATTTGAAAATACTAATTTATCTTGCAGTGGCTGAAATGGTAATCCTTTTTGCCTTCATTTGGACAATGTCCTGTCACAGGGTTTCAGTCACCTTAGAGCGGCCCACCATCTTGCAAACCTGAGAATTGGAGGAATGCTGCCAATTAAATAGGGTTTGACATATAATTAAGGAAATCAGCACCAGGTACCTGATTAACACCAATAACTTGGAGGTATCTGTAAGTGATCTCTAATTTTGATCAAGTTCATTTTCAAATATCTCAGTTAAGTTTTTTACACTGTGATTCAGAATACAATTAACTTATGAAATATGCTTAAAAAACTGCCCTTCTACACCTGTTAAGATGACTTCAAACAAGACTAATCAGTGACCTTGAAATTTCAGAAATTGCAGGTTAATCTCTAATTTTGATCTCCACTCTTGTTACAAAAAACATGTGGTAGCTCTGAGCGTTTTGAGGTACTGTGTTACTTTCCTGAATCATAAATCACAAAATGATTCCCTTTGATCATTTAGTCTTTAAAACCTTGGCAACACAGCCGATTATCTTACAGTATAAAGACTCATGACAGGCAGAAGAAGAGCTCTTCTGAATGATTACGAACTCAGACAGTAGAGGAATGCGATCATTCACATCTGCCATATTCAGTTCGCCGTTTTTACATACAGACAGAGAAAGAAAACAACAGAGAGCTGAAAATACAGAAACACTTTGGAAAACGATTGCCGTAAACAAAGCTGTGAGAAAAGGAAAAACAAACTTATTCATTTATTTTCATGTTTACTACCAGTCAATTTCTGAAAGCTGAACAAATAAGCTTTCCATTGATGTATAGTTTGTTAGGATAGGACAATATTTGGTCGAGATACAACTATTTGAAAGTCTGAAATCTTTTGAGAAAATTGCCTTTAAAGTTGTCCAAATGAAGTTCTTAGCAATGCATATTACTAAGCAAAAAATAAGTTTTGATATATTTATGGTAGGAAATTTACAAAATATCTTCATGGAACATGATCTTTACTTAATATCTCAATGATTTTTGGCATAAAAGAAAAATCAATCATTTTGACCCATACAATGTATTTGTGGCTAATTTACCCATTCTACTTAAGACAGTTTTGTGGTCCATCCTCATATATGTGTCACACATGTGTGTCCGGAGAAATATTGAAAATGCAGCATGGATTGCTTCATTAAATAAGCATGTACATAATGTACATAAGTTATGTACAAAAGAGAAATATGTTCAATTATTTTAAATCCTTTAAATGAAACAAGAAAAGCACTCTTTTTTTTGAAACTGTGCCTTTTCAAGTAAAACTGTTGGAAATATTTACTTTACTTTTAATTATTAAAACAATTTGACCATCAATTGCTAAATAGTTGTGAATGTAATTAAATAATCAAGGGTAAAACATGTTTAAAATGTTATCTTAGACTAAGATAACGTTTGCAAGATGTTAATTATTTAACCAAATTAGAGGGATCATACAAAATGCATGTTATTTTTTATTTAGTACTGACCTGAATAAGATGTTTCACATAAAAGATGTTTACATATAACCCATAAGAGAAAATAATAGTTGAATTCATAAAAATGGCCCTGTTCAAAAGTTTACATACACTTGATTCTTAATACTGTGTTTTTACCTGAATGATCCACAGCAGTTTTTTTCATGAGTCTTGAGTTGTTCTTTGGTTTTTCAGCATTTTTCTGTATTTGAACCCTTTCTAACAACAACTGTATGATTTTGAGATCCATCTTTTCACACTGAGGACAAATGAGAAACTCATATGCAACTATTACAGAAGGTTCAAACGCTCACTGATGCGCCAGAAAGAAACACAATGCATTAGAAGCCTGGGGGTGAAAACTTTTGAACAAAATAATGATTTACATTTACATATTTAGTACTACCATTCAGAAGCTACAGAAGATACTTACATGTTTCCCATGTACCTTAAAAACAAAAAACAAAACAAACAAAAAACAGCTGTGGATTATTGAGGTAACAAAGTTTTAAGAATCAAGTGTATGTAAACTTTTGAACGGGGGATTTTTTCAAATGTAACTATTATTTTTAAATAAAAAAATAACAAGCATTTCGTATGATCCCTCTTATTTGGATAAAATAATTAACATTTTGTAGATTCTGACTTCAACTGTATGTAAAAAAAGACAACTTTAAATGAGAAATATGTACATTATTTTTAATATGTTAAATAAAACAAGAAATGGCACATTAAATTTCACATAATTTTTTGAAAATGTGTATTTTCAAAGCTGTTGAGAAATATTTTTCACCCTTAATTATTGAAATAATTTTACCCTAATTGTAATATAATTGTGTATTTAATTATTTAATAATTATTAAATTACTAAATAATAATTTAATTATCAAGACTAAAAAAATGTCTTTATAGACTCTTTATTATTATGGGTTTTTTTTTTCTTCAAAAATGTGGCCTATATAGCAAAAGAAAGTTTTAAAGGTATAGAAGGTTACTACTCTGTTTTTTTTGTTTTTGTTTTTTTTTTGAAAATATTTTAAAGGTAACTTTTGCTACCTTTTTTTTGGCCCAGAATAACAAGAATCATACACCTTACACAAGTCCAAGAACATTCACAGAGAAAGTAAATAGACCTTTTTAGTTTATGCCTCTTTAAGCAGCAGTTATCTTTAAAAGAATCTCTCCGTGAGGAAAATGTAAACCGATCTCTTTGTGTATGTCTCCGTTTCCTCTCACCTCACAGAAAAACAAACTAAAAGTGCATAAGAGAACAAACAGCATGAGCTGAGCGCTCTGAGGTAGGCCTACTGTACCTCTGCGGGAAATTTCATTCCAGTGGCCCGCAGTGAGTTTGAAGGTCTTACTTTGAGGGGCTTCACCCTTCCAGACAGGTTTAGGATCAGAACAACAAACACACAATCGTCAGAATGACGCATTCCAGTTACACCATCAGCCAACACACCTGTAGCAGAAAATACATGACTTATCCACATTATTTTTGCTGTAAGTACGTACTTTTTAATGTAGTATCTTAATTATGAGCACACTGGTTTGTAGTGCAGTTTTACTATTTTTAATAGTTTTAGCTTACAATATTCACTCTCATTTCTTTCCAAACCTGACTGTTTTCTTCTTTGCAAAACAATAGATATTTAAATGTTTAATTTTTCTTTAAAGTAGAATGAAAGCCAGTGGGGTCCAAAAATGTCACATAAAAACAAAACCAACTGTGACTGGTCACTTTACATATTGCTGAAATAGTCTCTTCCTGTCTAAGAGGGCAGTTCTGTGCAGAATAAGTTGCTCGGCAGGCAAGACTTTATGCTGACAGTCAAAAAAGTCTGAACTCTTGTTTTATCAGACAATCTTTGGCCAACACAAGTGACCCCTAATCCTCGGCAATGAAGTCAGCCGGAGTCATAATGACGGAACGCTCTTTCTGTCGGCTATAATTTAGGGGTGATGAGAGAGACCTCGCTTCAGTAGGACTGCTGAACTAAATCAGGGTCTACAGGGACAGAGAGAGGTTATCATGATCCTCTGTGAGAAAGAGAACTCATTCAATTACTGCTGCTCATTTCACTCACACACACACACACACACACACACACTGTACCAGCGTTATCTCGCCCTTTACAGAACAGAGCCGTCAGCGAGCCTTTCATTAACAGCTAAGCTTGTTTGATCATGTCTGAGCGACCACAATGAAAATGATGTGAATGTCCATCCACAGTCATTTTTAAATGAAAAGAGAAACACATCTAGCTGAGAGAAACATACTTACTATGACAATTATCGCTGTTTTTATACCTCATGATTTGGTAATGGATTCGAACAAGCATTAAACACTAAGTATTAAAGGGATAGTTCATCTAAAAATCAAAATTCTGTTGTTAATTACTCATGTTCATGTTGTTCCAATCCTGTAGGTCCTTTGTTCATCTTCAGTACACAAATTAAGATATTTCTGATGAAACCCGAGTGCTTTTTGACCCTGAATAGACAGCAACGCAACTGACACGTTCAAGGCCCAGAAAGGTAGTAAGGACATTGTTAAAATAGTTCATGTGACATCAATGGTCCAACCTTGATTTTTTGAAGCTCTAAGAATACTTTTTGTGCACAAACAAAACAAAAACAACAAACTTATTTAATAATGTAGTCTCTTCCGTATCAGCCTTTGATGCGCATTCTTGAGAGTACAATGACTATTTTAACGATGTCCTTGTTACCTTTCCTGGTCTTGAATTGGTCAGTTGCATTGCTGTCTATGCAGGGTCAAAAAGCTCTTGGATTTCATCCAAAATATCTTAATTTGTGTTTCGAAGATGGACTAAGGTCTTACAGGTTTGGAAAGCATGAGGGTAATTACACTCTAAAAAAAAATGCTGGGATATTTTTTAAACCCAAATGCTGAGTTCAGCCTGTTGGGTCATTTTATTGGGTTGTATTTAATATTTTTACGTACTATAAAAGACTGCTTAGTTGTTGTTGTTTTTTAACCCAAATGCTGGGTTCAGCTTGTTGGGTCATTTTATTAGGTAATTTCAAATATTTTTATTCAGGTACTGAGTAGTTTTTCTGTAACTAAGCTGCTGGGTCATTTTTAATGCTGAAACAACTCAGCTGTTAAGTTACAGTCAGAGCGCAGGCTATTTTTGCAATCTACTACAGGAGTTAGCGATGCTCTGCGCCATCGATTTGGTGCACTTCTTCAGCGAAATAAAGGTTTGTATACATTTTATTTCATTTATAAAGTCTTTACTGTGCTGTAAATTATATTATTTTATGCAACGCAGCATACAAGGATGAAATGTCAGTAAGCTACGTCAGCAGCGGTCGTTTCGCATGATGGAAACAACTTTTGCCTTGCAAAACATTAACTATGGAAGCCCATTTCCGCCACTGAATAAAAAAAAGGTTATTGCGAGTTGTTATCTCACAATTCTGACTTTCAGAATTGCGTGACACAAACTCAATTGCAAGTTACAAAGCAAGAATTGCGAGATATAAATGTGCAATTCTGAAAAATAAAGTCACAATTGCGAGTTATTAGGTCAGAATTGTGTGATATAAACTCACAATTCTGTGAACATATCAGTCTTTTTTTCTCCGTAGAACTGGAATTTATAACTCACAATTGCAAGTTTATATCTCACAATTCTGAGAAAAAAAATTTGAATTGCGAGTTAATATGTCGCAATTATGAGTTTATATCCCACAATTCTGACTTTATACCTAGCAGTTCTGACTTTAGAATTCTCAACTGTGTTTATATCTCACAGTTCTGAGAAAAAAAGTCAGAATTGCAAATTTATGATACAATTCTGGCAAAAAGATGTAAACTCGCAATTGCGAGAAAAAAGTAGGAATTGTGAGATAAAAATTCGCAATTACCTTTTTAATTTTATATTCAGTGGCGGAAACAAGCTTTCATAATTAATTGATTTTATCTGTTATAATACTGAATTTAATTTATTTTGATGTTAAAATATATTGTCTAATCTCAGTACTGTTTGTTTATGGGCAGCTTATGGAGTCAGTCATGGCATCTTTCATCTACGAATGAAACGCAAGGCTGCGGTCTGAGGTTCATATTCCCTCGGCGAACAACAGCCCAACACCGGCTGATTTAGCACTTTTTCAGTGAATTCTGTAAGTGACTACAGAGAAGGCTGAATACACTTAAATTAAAATGCTATCATAAAATGTTACATTTTTTATATGGTATGTCATATTGTAAACTCTGCTGTATTCACCCAAATAAATTCAATTTATCTTATATTTTTGTTTTTATCTATTATTTTGGGTGTTCTTGCTTAATAATAAATGTTCACCTTTTGATTATTGCTGTTGCCTCTATAATTCTGCGTGTGATTTTTAATTTCTTAGTCAATAGTTTACTTAAATAAAGCAACCCAGCATGTTGGATAAAAACATTTAACCCAACCAGCTTAGTCAAAATAACCCAGCGTGTGTTCTGTCTAATATTTACCCAGCGCTGGGTTGCCAAATAACCCACGTTGGATTGTTTTTAATTCTGTAATGACAGAACTTAATTTTTGGGTGAACTATCCCTTAAACTTCAATTTGAACCTGCTACCTCAAGCTGTGTGGACTGTTGCGGAGAAGTTCAATATATAAAGCACAAATGTACATTTGTTACCTTAAACAGCCATTTTCTACCTAATTGATTTCATAAAAATTCTTGTTGTTTATATTAGGTATATTTAGGGTGGATTCAGTGATGCTAAATAATGTTTAAATTACCTTTTTTAGTGTAATATAAAAATCACAAAATAAGTAAATTCACAGATTTTGTCAGCATTATATCAGCAACTTCTGCACAGTCAAGAACCACTTAGAAAATGCAAAAAGTGTTAAAATTATTATAATACTTCTATTATTATTATTATTATTATTATTATTATTATTATTATTATTATTATAATTATCAATTCTAAAGTTGTCATGCACTAGGGAAATGTTTTTGAAAAAAAAGTCTCTTATTCTGACAAATGCTGCATTTGTTTGATCAAAAATACAGTAAAAACACTAAAAATGCAAAATATTATTTTAATTTAAAATAACAGTTTTCTATCGTAATATATTCCAAAACATAATTTATTCCTGTGATGCAAAGCTGAATTTTCAGCATCATTACTTCAGTCTTCAGTTTCACATTTGGAAATTATTCTAATATGCTGATTTGCTGCTCAAGAAACATTTCTTTTGAACATCAATGTTAAAAAAAAAAAACATTTCTTGTGGAAAATGTGATACATCTAATTTGTTCCAGGATTTCTTGATGAATAGTTCAAAAGAATAGCATTTATTAATAACAGAAATCTTTTGTAACATTGTAAATGTCTTTACTGCCACCTTTGATCAATACAATGCATCTTTGTTGAATAAAAGTATTTCTTTCACCATGCTATCATCCAAAAAAAAAAAAAAATCAGCATGCTTCCATGGCATGTTTTATGGCAGTACTCTTGTAAAGGAAAGGAGAATGGGTTGATAGACAGAAAGGCACAAACAGCAGAAGGGAGCGACTGCAGCTATCACTGTGTTGCCGCTTGCTGAGAGCTAATCCTAAATTTACCTCTGATATAAATCAGGATCAGCCCACACAGCTGTAGTCATGGAGACTGACCCGCGGCTCCACGGCGATATAGAATATTCTCTCCAGATATAGAACTCTGTCACTCTAGAACAAACACACCTGAATATAGAATAAGCACACTTAGCATGAGCAATCAATCTGCAGGGAACAGAGGAACATACAACACATGATTAATAACATCTAACAACTCCTTAAAGTTACTAACAGCAAACAGAGTTGCTGTGATAAATGTATATGTTTGGCTTGGAATCATATATGACCAAGAATAAAGTAAACAGTGGCAGTGCTGCATTTTCGCACCTCTAGACTCTTTGGTGGAATCTCTCTCTCAGCGGATCAGATCAGTATATCAGATGATTTATATGCTGTGGGTAACCTGTCATTTAAACTGCGTTTTATCATCCGCCAGTAACTAAAGCATCTCATACATTTTCACCTCAGTGTTCTCTTCCAGCCCTTTGATTTAAATGATTGGTAGTCTAAGATGCTATAGCTGTCAATCACTTTTATTGGTGCATCAGTATTGGTTAGCCCATTTCTTTGAGCATCTCCATTACACAATACAGCCGGCAAACACTGTACAGTACTTACAGGATGTTTATTTATCTGGCAACTATGTTGGAGATTTCAGCTTATTGTAAATTTGACTTTACTACAGTAAGGGTGCATGAACAATCAAAAGGCCAAATCCAGTCAAATCTACAAAAGCTTGTACAAACAAACGTCTAATCCAAAATATAACTACCATACTGTCTATAAATGCAGATACCTTTTTAAGACAGCACTTTTTGGTCAGTTACCTGGATGCGCCCTATATTGGAGATACTCAGATGTAAACAACAGCATTGATTGCACGGTTAATGTACTACTGAATATTTTATTCTGCTAATTTATGCTGTCTAAACCACGGGGGGAAAAAAGTGTGGAAGCTGCTAAATCATATAGAGAAGGGCATAGTAAGCAGGAAAGGGTGCAGTAGTTTAACAAACTAAAGTTAATGAGCAGTATTAATTAAGATGATAGTGTTTGTGTGTCAAGATTCTTGTCCTGGAAATCCTGGCTCAGACAGTTTTTTGCACTCTTCTCCTTGATTTGTTATAACTTTTGGCAGTCTGTAGTACTCCAAATGTTTTTCCCGGTCTGACTAATTAGTACAGCCCAAAACATGACAATAATTGACCATTTTCAGCAAAATAAGTTTTGTTCGGTTCAGTGGCACTGTTGACGTTCAGTGCTGATTAAACGTTGTGAAAGCGCTCTTTTGCAGTTAGAATCGCTCTACTTGGGCAGGCTGCAACTTAACACATATTAGTTATTATTTCTGATATTAGCATGCTGCTAGGCTAACAATGCTATACTATAATGAAATGAAATGAGCAGCATACCTATACAGGTAGGTGAAATATTAGACTATTATCTTAATTAATACTGCTTGTATGTATCTTTACCACATTTTAACTTTAGTTTGTCAAAATATTACGCCCTTTCCTACTTACTAAGTCCTTCTCTATATGATTTAGCAGCTTCCACACATTTTGAACATGGTTTAAACAGCACAAATTAGCGGAACAATGTATTCAGTAGTACAATAACTGTGCAATCAATGCTGTTGTTTACATCCGAGTATCTACAAAATGGTGGGTAACTGACCAAATTGTGACGCTAGTGCAAACCCTCTATATAAATATATAAATAAAAAATATATATAAATTAAAGCAAACAGGATGTGCTTTCTGCCATTTCAGTCTCTGTGAACTTGAGCGCAAAACTTCAAATTTCTGTGTAAACTTGCCTTACAGACATGAAAAACATATAGAGAGAGAGTGAAATGTCTGCTTTTAAATGAACCAATTTAAACAGAAAACAAATATTTTCAGATTATGTACTGTTATATGCGTGTGTGACAAAGTAAATGAATAAAGCCTAAGATATAAATATTGGATGAAAAGCTTGGAATTTCAACAGTGTTCGCTTAGAAACTAACTGTACTAATTCTGCTGTAAAGACGAAACGTTGCGCTTTTGCAAAATAATTAAAGCAAAGAGGACGTGCTTTCTGCCATCTCAGTCTCTGTGAACTTGAGCGCAAAACTTCAAATTTCTGTGTAAACTTGCCTTACAGACATGAAAAAAACATATAGAGAGTGTAATGTCTGCTTTTAAATGAACCAATTTAAACAGAAAACAAATATTTTCAGATTATGTACTGTTATATGCGTGTGTGACAAAGTAAATGAATAAAGCCTAAGATATAAATATTGGATGAAAAGCTTGGAAATTCAACAGTGTTGCCTTAGAAACTAACTGATAACTAATAAATATGTTTCACAAAAAATGTTACAAAACGAAATCTGAAATAAAAATGAAACAATATAAAAATGACAAAAACAAAAAAATAATTAAAATGACATGCAAATAAAACTACTAAAACTTACATTAATAAATGAAAACTAACAAGGGGAAATTTAAAATAGACCTATTAGCTAATTTAATATTAATAATACTTGGTGTGTGTGTGTGTGTGTGTGTGTGTGTGTGTGTGTGTGTGTGTGTACACATACATAATTTAACCAAAAGATGACATTTTAAAAGGCAGCTTAATTGTTGTAAGTACGCCTGTGATGCCTTTGAATGTTCCCTGCAGGTACAGAGAGCTAAAGTATCACTACTTTAAATTGTGATGTCCTTCACTGTGCCTGACTGAAGCCTTTAATTATTGAGTTATGCAGGATAAAATTGAGATATTACAGAAAGACATGGCATGTTGACATGACCTTATGGAGAATAAATGCAATAACCACAGTCAAAATGAAAAGATTTCAATAGAAAAACTCCCAGTCACCAAGTTTCCATCTTCATTACGACCACAAAAGCATCTACTCTCAGGAAAATCGCAAAGATGACACAGTAGTGTTTATCAGTCCTGTGAAAGGTGGCCCCTCTCCAAAAGAAGGGGACGTCTTTGACGGCGGGGCTTCTGGGAAGCGGTGCGTGCCTCCGTGTAATGAAGGACTCGCACCGTGAATGCCTCCGTTTTGCATGTGAATGATCAACTGTCAGGTTGCAATTGGTAAAAAGGTTAGCGCCGCCCGTCCTTGTCAAAAAACCCTGAGGCAGCCGACAGAATGAGCCGAGAACCACTGCTCTTTTCCGCATTGATATCCGAACACACACGCGGGCCCGTCGCCGCCTCGCACGGCTCTTGTCATACAGCAGACCGTTATCTACCAGCATTCACCGGAGCTCTCTGTAAAGCTATTGTCTCTCAAAACCTCTGACATATCAGTGAATTACCGCTAACTCTTCTAAATATGCCTGCGCTCATGACTTATGCATGCCAACCGAAGCCTCTAATGCTCATAAATCTGAATGTTGTCAGGTTTGAGACGCGCCGCGCATTTGATGTGCGCAATGGCGGTGGTGGCAAGGCTAATTTGTTTGCCACAGAAGGTCTGCGGATGGATTCTGAAAGTTCATTCACGCGGTGTCCATCCCAAAGTTTGCTTTGACAGTGAATATCTATCTGTGAGCGGCGACACAGCCAGAATATGAAGTTTCAAATGTCTTAATAGAGACTGCTTTTAAAAGAAACAGCATTTAACATGCAAAGCGTCGAACTCAAAGACCATCAGTGGGAGGAAAAGTCAGACGTAGCCTTCAGCCCCAGCTAATCAGAGAGGAAGAGATGAGGACGGAGGAACAGAAGAGAGAGAGAGACATCTGTGTCTTTGTTGCATTCATTTAAAAGCCAACCGCATGTCTTCCTGCGTCCTGATGAATTGATAGCGGGTGTGCAGATGCAGCACTTTTGACTAAACAGGCAATAAATGATTACAGAGAAACTTCAGTCTTGTAGGGTGTTTTTACACACGGGGCCTCATTCATTAGACATCAGCAGAATTAGTGCGTAAATCATTTCTAAAACTATTTTAAGTATGATTTGCATAAAGTAATTTACATGAAATTGGATTGAGCTTCATGAACGAGGCCCTTGGTTTGTTTAAGGGCTCCTCAGAGTGGTTATCATGGATTGTGGAGTAATAAACCATCTTGAGATGTGGTGCGGTTTGTTTCTAACATGCATGGCTTAAAGCGTTTCGCTCTATCATCACATTATTATCACTGGAGAAAGCAAGATTATGAATAGAGGACTCATATTTGAGGTGGAAATAATGGTCTGAAGTTAAAAACGTCTTAATGATGGGTTTGTTACTCACAAACATGCAGTTTTTCACTTCACATGATGTTAAATGATGGATTGGAGTTGTGTGAACTTTTGGGAGATATCATCAGGAAACATGGTGTTAGCTTTCATTGTTACGCTGATGATACTCAGCTCTATATTTCTTCGCAGCCCGGCAAAACATATCAGTTCGAAAAACTAACAGAATGCATAGCTGATATTAAAAACTGGATGGCAAATAACTTCTTACTGTTAAATTCTGAAAAAACAGAGGTGTTAATTATTGGACCTAAAACCTCCACAAGTAATAACCTAAAACACAGTCTAATACTAGATGGCTGCTCTGTAAATTCGTCGTCATCAGTCAGGAACCTAGGCGTCCTATTCGATAGCAATCTCTCCTTTGAAAGCCACATTTCTAGCATTTGCAAAACCGCATTTTTCCATCTTAAAAATATATCGAAATTACGACCTATGCTATCAATGTCAAATGCTGAAACATTAATTCATGCGTTCATGACCTCAAGGGTAGATTATTGTAATGCTTTATTGGGTGGTTGTTCTGCATGCTTAATAAATAAACTCCAGCTGGTCCAAAATGCAGCAGCTAGAGTTCTTACTAGAACTAGAAAGTATGACCATATTAGCCCGGTTCTGTCAGCACTGCATTGGCTCCCTATAAAACATCGTATAGATTTTAAAATCTTGCTAATTACTTATAAAGCCCTCAATGGTTTAGCTCCTCAGTACTTGAGCGAGCTTCTATCGCATTATAGTCCCTCACGTCCGCTGCGTTCTCAAAATTCTGGCAATTTGATAATACCTAGAATATCAAAATCAACTGCGGGTGGCAGATCATTTTCTTATCTAGCGTCTAAACTCTGGAACAATCTACCTAACACTGTTCGGGAGGCAGACACGCTCTGTCAGTTTAAATCTAGATTAAAGACACATCTCTTTAACCTGGCTTACACATAAAACATTAACACATTCCTATAACTCAAATCCGTTAAAGGATTGTTAGGCTGCATTAATTAGGTCAACCGGAACCGAAAACACCTCCCATAACATCTGATGCACTCGTTGCATCGTAAGAAGAATGGCATCTACGCTAATATTAGTCTGTTTCATTCTTATTCCGAGGTCACCGTAGCCACCAGACCCAGCCTGTATCTGGATCAGATGGTCACTGCAGTCCCCCGGATCCAGTCCGCACCAGCTTAGATCATGGATCACCACCTGGAGATGACTTCAATAGCCGTGGATGTCAACCAGATGAGCTCCAGAGACGGATCATCAATGAAGACCTTGTCAACGGCCATCGGTGCCACACCACTTGATCCTGACGAGTTCTCTACAATCAGACATTGGTACAAACTGCTGGTTTGGTCTGGCCAGAGGAGAACTGGCCCCCCGACTGAGCCTGGTTTCTCCCAAGGTTTTTTTCTCCATTTCTGTCACCTGTGGAGTTTTGATTCCTTGCCGCTGTCGCCTCTGGCTTGCTTAGTTGGGGACACTTTCCAGCGATATTGTATACTATTTGAACTGAACTGGATGATATCACTGAATTCATTGATGAACTGCCTTTAACTGAAAACTGATTATTTACAATAATGCGTGACTTACACACTATTGTGCTGTTTAAATACTGTGCAGTTGCTTTGACACAATCTGTATTGTTAAAAGCGCTATATAAATAAAAGTGACTTGACTTGACTTGACCTATTGTGATGTTTTTATCAGACGTTTGGACTCTCATTCTGACGGCACCAATACACTGCAGAGGATCAATTTGTTAGCAAGTTATGTAATGCTACATTTCTCCAAATCTGCTCTGATGAGGAAACAAATTTATCAAATTTTTGAGAGAACTACTACTTCAAATCATGAAACACAGTCGAAATATCATGAAAATCTGACTTTTTCCGTGTTTAAGAAAAGGTAAAAAAAAAAAAAAAAAACAACCCAGTAAATTTTTCTGCAAGCTTGTGAAAAATGCGGGCTGCTTAGATTTTGCTCCCACATGACGTGGTAAAGAGATCTTATTATAATATTACCACCCCTTAATCTGAATGTTTACACCCACGGTGCTGTCATAGTGTGTTTGCATGCTAACAGTTCTGTCTTTGGCTGCACAGACGAGCACAGAACACTATTTAGAGTCCCAGTCTCAGAGGAGACAAGAGAGTAGTGGATTTATTGATTTATTTACTGTATATCACACTGCTGCCACACAGAACTAATATAAACATGCAATTTCTTTCCCAGCTGTTTACCGTCACAGACATAACCAACTGTTTTTGTAACTCATGTGTGTTTTTAACATAAACTTGTATTTGGCAGTTTTAAGCGCAATAAGACATGAAAGACAACTTAGTTTAGTAGTCACATGCCGTGTGACAGTTGCTTTCTGTGAGCGTGCTTCGGACGTTTGCGCTTAGAAAACCCTGCATCAGAAGTTTTGTGTTTCTGCTTCCACTCAAAATAAGCAGTTTTAAAATGATGTAATAAATGATCTGTGGGGTGTTTTGAGCTGAAACCTCACAGACACATTCTGGGGACACCTTAGACTTTTACATTACATTCAGACTATTACATTTTGTAAAAAGGGGCATAATAAGTAAATAGATGTACACATGCATTTGTTATTTTGTTGGTGAACAATATTACAACCATAACAAAAAAAAAAAAAAAAACATCTAGTTTTGTTCAAATAGTCCTAACGTTTTCACATATACATTGTCTGCTAAGAGCTTTTAATATACTTGACCCTGGGCCACAAAACCAGTCATAAGTAGCAGGGATATATTTGTAGCAATAGCCAACACACTGTATGGGTCGAAATGATCGATATTTCGATAAAGCTCATGTTCCATGAAGATATTTTGTAAATTTCCTACCGTAAATATATCTAAAATATTTTTTTCTTAATTAGTAATATGCATTGCTAAGAACTTAGTTTGGACAATTTTAAAGACGTTTTTCTCAATATTTGGATTTTTGCACCCTCAGATTCAAGATAGTGGTATCTCGGCCAAATATTGCCCTATCCTAACAAACCATACATCAATGGAAAGCTAATTTCAGCTGTCAGATGATGTATACATCTCAGTTTCAAAAAATTGACGCTTATGACTGGTTTTGTGGTCCAGTGTCATATATGTGTGTAATCAAATCCTGGAAACACGATATGCCACATTACCCAAGATATACATTTGACAGTAGACTTTTAGCAAATACAGTCTGCAAGGTTCCAAACTTTCAAAGCTTACCTGCTGTGAGATGAATTTATTTGCATGCTATCCTGAGGTGAAACTGTTGAACGATTTTTGACATCTCGGAAAACCCTGTGAGATGACATAAATAAGGTTAAAAAAGAGCTGTGTGTTTATAGTGTGGAAGCCCATCTCCGCCCCTGAATTTCAAAAAGTAACTTTTATTCTTTATTTGGACCTTTTGGAAAGTTCGAATTGTGAGATAAAAAGTTTTTAACTCGTGGGAGAAACAAGCTTCCATATTTTAGTTACAGCTATACATAACGTATACATGTACATTATAGGATAGTAGCATGCTAAGGTAACCTAACCTGAACCAAACACTACCACAACCTAAATAAAACTTGAATTGGGAATTGGACTGATTTATATGGAAACCCAGTTCCGCCACTGAATAAAAAAATGCAACTTTTTATCTTAAAATTCTGGCTTTTTTTTCTCGCAATTGCGAGTTCACATCTCACAATAACATTTTTTTTCTCAGAGTTGCATGATACAAACTCGCAAATGTGAGTTATAAAGTCAGAATTGTGAGATATAAACTCGCAACTCTGAGAAATAAAGTTTGAATTGCGAGTTACAAAGTTAAAACTGCAAGATATAAACTCAAAATTATGACTTTTTTTTCCTCATAATTGTGAGTTTATATCTCGCAATTCCAACTTTATAACTCACAATATCAATTATAACTCACCATTATAACTCACAAAACAGAGCAGACACTAGACATGAATGAAGCTTTCTAGAGTGCATGTGTTGACCGCCTGCGTTCGTATGGAAGCCTGTTTACACCAGGAATAAAAAAATAAAAAAAAAGTTAATTGAGGGGTTTTATTTGACAATTCTGATTTTTTTTTTCTCATTTGTGAGTTTCATCTAGCAATTCTGACCTTTTTTTTCCAAATTGTGAGATATAAACTCGCAATTGCGTGTTACACAGTAAAATTGCGAAACAGTAACAATAAGTTCGCAATTCTCAGAAATTAAGTCATATAAACTCACTTTTTTCTCACGATCGTGACTTTTTTTTTTAAATTGCAAGTTTATATCTCGCAATGGTGACTGAAATGTCAGAACTGTAAGATATAAACTCGCAATTATTTTTGTGGTTTATTTATGTGGTTTACACTCCTGTCTTTGTCTAAAACTTTTTTTTATGTAAAAACTCTAAGTCATGGTGCATTTTATTTGCTTAAAACTTGTTGATCTCTAACTCTGCACATCTACCTGGGTCATGTTGCTGTGACATCACACCCACATCCTGATAAAACTGGAGCTGTAGATTTATTCATGACTTATTCAAGTGAAGTTGCTGAAGTTAGAAATTCAGACTAATTTGACTGGACTGCAGCATTAAATAAAGAATTATATTTACACTGTATACAGACCACAGCTATAGCTGACTAAAACTGAAACTAAAAATAAAACCATAAAACAATTCTCATTACTTGAAATAAAATAAACAATAACTGGGAAAAAAAACTTTTTTAATAACATTGATACATTGATGATTTCTGTCTTCTGTTTTTTTTTTTTTTTTTGTGAACATTAAGGCTTGGATGTTGAACATTTAAATTCCAATTAAAAAAATATTATTATTATTATTATTATTATTATTATTATTATTATTATTATTATTATTATCTAATATTAAATATTAGCTATTATTGTAAAATAATGTACACTACCAGTCAAAAGTTTTTTAACAGTAAGATTTTACTGTTTCTCTTCTGCTCACCAAGCCTGAATTTATTTGATCCAAATTACAGCAAAAACAGTAAAATTTTGAAATATTTTTACTATTTAAAATAACTGTTTTCTATTTTAATATATTTTAAAATGTAATTTATAACTGTGATCAAACCTAATTTTTCAGCATCATTACTCCAGTCTTCAGTGTCACATGATCCTTCAGAAATCATTCTAGTATGCTGATTTGCTGTTCAAGAAACATTTAATATTATTGTTATCAATATTTAAAACAGAAAGATAAAATTAGCAAAAAATTGAAATTAAAACTTTCATTTAGCAAAGATGATATAAATTGATCAAAGTGATGATAAAGACATGTATAACGTTACAAAAGTTTGAATTTCAGATAAATGCTGTACTTCTGAACTTTTTATTCATCAAAGAAACCTGAAAAAACTCTACTCAGCTGTTTTCAACATAATAATAATAATAATAATAATAATAAATGTTTTTTTTTTCAGCTGCAAATCAGAATATAATACTGGAGTAAGGATTAAAAAAAAAAAACATTTTAAAAATCAGCTTTGAAATCCCAAGAATAAATTCCATTTTAAAATATATTCAAATAGAAAACAGCAATTTTAAATAGTAAAAAAAAAAAACAACAACATTAAGGCTAAACTAAAATGGACCAAAATGCCTGCTAGCTACTAACAATACCTGTCAGTCTCTAGCAATTCAATCACTGTCAGTGATGAAGTGAGTGTGAACATCCCTTTAGAGGGAGGATTTTCAATCAAACCCTTTATTTCTGGACTCAGAATGAAATGAGAACATTTCTACATTTCCATTAGTCCCGATTGAAAAGTTATCAAGGTTTTAATCCCTACAAAGCAAGCTTTGTTCAGCCTCCTATCGACAGCGAACAGAAGAGCTGGATTCTCATCACGAATAAACACTTCATCATCGACTTTCTCTCATAAGCGACTGCTTCTAACTGCCAGAGTGGTTTTCCACGGTGAGCTGAAAATTACATCAGCATCTGCTGAAAATCTCATCGTTTCTGTTCACACTCGCCAATAACTTTCATTGTTATTAACCCGTCTGGACAACGAATCTAAACCAGGCCGACACATTCTCACCCCTGCGGTCTCGGCCCGGCGGCTGAGCGATTCCCTCACATCTCGCGCCGGTGGCGAGGTGCTTTGACAGGTAATCAACTGTAATTTCATGCACTGCATTATTGCAGCCAGGATGTAACAACTGTGGCCACTTCCTGCGGAGTGCGAGCGAAGTGCGAGCCGAGGATTAGCCCACTGCCGATGGAGAGAGGGAGAGAGAGATGGGGAAAGGTGAACAAAGGCATGTGAATTAGGGGAAGGAAACATGAGGTGAAATGGAAGAAACAGCACTGGAGATGGTGTCAGACTAATCTCAGCCTCAGATGGCACATCCGTGGACCATTCACAGACCCCCTGACATGTGCTACTCTCAAAACTGCCAAAAGCTGACTAAAATTACCTGTTCCAATCAGGCCGGAAATATCCAAGAGACTGGACTTTGCAGAAATAGCGAACCTGTGCCTACTCAGAAATTGCATTGTGAATATTATATACCCGACTGAGCATGGAAAAACTGAGCTGCCAGTTGGACAGTCCAGGTGACCATTAGCAAAGAAAAAATAGCACAGAGCAGATCTGTTTTAGACTACTTGCATGCTAGAAGAAGAAGTACTGTGCAAAGGAAAATATATATATATATATATATATATAATTATATATAATTTATAGCCTATATATGATTGTTATTTTGTGTGTGACTGAATTAACTGATAATTTCATTAAAATGACAAAATGATTGAAAATGTACATTTTTATGTCAGAATCAGGACTTTTTATCTTATTTAAATTTTTATGTCTATAATTATAATCTGTTTCCACCACATAAGGGAAAAGCATCTTTTTCGTATTTTCTATGTCAGAATTAATTTTTATCTAATAACTTCAAGTAATCATAACTTTTACTTTTTTATGTAATAATTATGAGTTTTCTCTACTTCCGTCACATAAAAAAATCATGCTTTAGTAAATCATAATTAGCGATATAAACTCACAATTCTGACTTTTGTTCTTATAATTGCATAATATTAACTCACAAATCTTTTTTTTTTTCTCAGAACTGCGTGATATAAAATCACAATTTTGAGTTATAAAGTCAGAATTGCGAGATCTAAACTGACAATTCTGACTTTTGCTCTCAGAATTGAGCGATATAAACTAGCAATTCTGACTTTTTCCTCAAAATTGCGTGATATAAACTCATAATTGCGAGTTAGTCAGAATTGCGAGATAAAAACTTGCAAGTCTGACTTTTGTTCTTAGAATTGCATAAAATCACAACTGTGAGTTACAGTCAGAATTGCGAGATATAAACTCACAATTCTGACTTTTGTTCTTAGAATTGCATGATATAAACTCACAATTGCGAGTTATAAAGTCAGAATTGCGAGAAATAAACTCACAATTCTGACTTTTGTTCTCAGAATTGAGCGATATAAACTAGCAAATACTGACTTTTTTTCAGAATTGTGTGATATAAACTCTCAATTCTGTCTTTTTTTCTTGCAAATGCGAGTTTATATCTTGTAATTCTCGCTTTTTTTTCTCAGAATTGAGATAGAAACTCGTAACTGCGAGTTATAAAGTCCAATTCTGACGGAAAAAAGACATTCTCAGAATCTCAAATTTATATCTCACAATTCTGACTTAACTCACAACTGTGTGTTGCTTTGGTACATCATAATTATATATAAAATATTGATTATTTATGTCAGAATTAAGACTTTTTATCTCATAATTCAAACTTTTATAGAGTAATAATTATGACATATTGGAAAAAAGTAATGCTTTTGTAAATCGTAATTAGACCTAAAAAGTCAAAATTATTATATAAAGTCAAAAATGCAGCTTTTTAGGTTATAATTATAATTTACTGAAGCATGTTCTTTTTTTTTCTTATGTAGCACAAATAGACTTCCATATCCTCATATTATGACAGACTTTATTCTGAGAAACACAAAGATATAGATGAAAAAGTCATACAGTTTTGGACTTACTTAAGTCAACTTACTTATAGTCAAAAGTCTAGTTAAGCAAGACTAGTATCAGAGACTGAAGACCAAACGAAGGAACAGGCAGATTCTAGAGAGAGTTCACGAATCAAGGGAACTCCAGCAGGTTGTGAGCTCTGAGGTCAGGCCCAGCAGGTGTGTTCTGATTGGACAAGAGACTGCAGACTTCATTTAAAGTTGACCTCTGACACACACACACTCACTGCTGTCAGTCAAAACATCAGAGTTCACAACACATTGATTTAAAGAGAACCTTTCTCTTTGGTACACCGCAAACCAAAAGTTTTTCATATGACTTGTGGATGTAACCTGTGTTTGATGATGATTCTGATTGGCCAATTATGACATTACATGTTTTATTATATATACAGTAGAAAGCAGCCATTTCACAATATTACTGTTTTTACTGTATTTTTATTAACTAAATGCATCCTTTATGAGCATAAGAGACTTTTTTCGAAAGCAAAAAAAATATCTTACAGATCTTTTGAACAGTAATGTATCATCCTATCTACATTTATCATTGTTTCCCCTATAAAAACATACCTGTGACCTGTTTTATGAGCCGCGACCCACTAGTTGAGAAGCGCAGTTATTGAACGTAAACACACTCTTGCATCTGAGGCTCAGGCTGGATTTGATATGGAAGGGAAAGTGATTGTGTTTTTGCCGTTTAGAGATGGAGTTTTTTGTCAGGGCTTCTGAAAGCAAACACGAAAAGGAATGCCTGCAAAACACGACAAGCTGCAGCCAATAAAGCGCTGGGCTTTAAGAGCATCTCATCTCATCTCTCTTTCGCTCTTACACTCTTTTCATTTCAGCTAGTTGCGTGTAATTTTTTTTCTCCGGAGTATTCGAGGTATATCTCATTTGTGAGTTTCCATGGCCACTGCGAGAGGATGGAGAGTCTTTATTAGACAGAAGCGGACGGTGACTCGGGGACGAACCCCTGAATGAATGTCTGTCTGCTTTTCAGGAGAAGAATTCAAGACGCTGAGACACGATACAGCGAATTTCATTTCGAGGACAAAGAGTGAATTAAAGAGTGAATATAGTTTCTCTCAGCCTTAAAAATAAAGGTTTTCTGTTGTTCTTTAAAGAGATAGTTCAGCCAAAAATGAAAATTCTGTCATTAATTTCTGACCCTCATGTCAGCCCAAACTCGTAAGACCTTCGTTCATCGTTGGAACGATGAACTTTCTGTGCCTTGAACGTGTCAGTTGCGTTGCTGTCTATACAGGGTCAGAAAGCTCTCAAATTTAATCAAAAATATCTTAATTTGTGTTCTTCAGATGAACAAAGAAGGTCTTACAGGTTTAGAACGACATGAGGGTGAGTAATTAATAACAAAAATTTCATTTTTGGGTTTAGCAGAGAACTATTTTCAGTTTTTTTTTTTTTGAGAGAGAAATTAATAATTTTATTCAATAATCAAATAATCAAAAGTTACAGTAAGGACATTTATAATGTTTATAAAGGCAAAGAGTGAATTAAAGAAGTAGTTCACTTTCAGAACAAAAATTTACAGATAATGTACTCACCCCCTTGTCATCCAAGATGTTCATGTCTTTCTTTCAGGATTTCACTCCATATGGACTTATATGGTGTCCCCAAGTTTGAACTTCCAAAATGGAGTTTAAATGCAGCTTCAAAGGCTCTAAATGATCCTAGCCGAGGAAGAAGGGTCTTATCTAGCTAAATAGAGCCCTTTGAAGCCACATTTAAACGTCATTTCGGAGGTTCGAACTCGGGGGCACCATAGAAGTCCATTATATAGAGAGAAATCCTTAAAAGTTTTCCCTTAAAAAACATAATCTCTTTACGACTGAAGAAAAGACATGAACATCTTGGATGACAAGGGGGTGGGTACATTATCTGTAAATTTTTGTTTTGGAAGTGAACTACTCCTTTAAGGAGAACCTTAAAATATAGTTTTTGTTGTTGTTGTTGTTCATTAAGTTTGGCAAATATATCAATAACTATTTGGGGGGCTATACATCTGTTATTGTTACAATCACCAGCTGGAGTGCCCATGAACTCCATTAAAAGGCACTATTTCCCATGTGTCCCTTGCCCCTCATGTGATCTTGTCTGTGTTATGTTCTGATTGGTTCCTTGGTTCAATGTGTCCTGTTCTCATTGGTCGGTTTTGTCATGTGTTCGCCTTGTTTAGTATATAAGTTGCTCACTCACACCCAAATCAAACACAAGTTTGCTGATTGTTGTTAGCCTGTAGCTTTTTCGTGTTTTTGTGTTCCCTAGTTCTTAGTTTTCCTGCCCTGCCTTGTGTTTCGATCTCGGACTGTTTTCTGGTTTTTGCTATTGTATTGCCGCCTACCCTGACCTCTGCTTGTTTCGATTACGTTTGTAAATAAAGCTTTGCATTTGGATCCACCCCTCAGTTGTCCTGACACCCACGTTACAGATATATGGATTTGAAAATAATTTTAAAGAAAGGATCATTTTTATAAAAATATATTTGTAAAAACAACATTTGTTATGCTGCATTGTTTCCTGCGATTGTGATTTCTGCGTAAATACATTATGCTGGATCAAAAAGTCAGGAAATCCATCATTTTGTGGCATATCCTACAGTATATGTAATTTCATGCAAATTATGGAAATAGACACTTGTCCATAGTGGAAAATTGCACTTAGAATGTAAAAAAGCCATGCAAGCTGAGTCTGGAGGAGGGAGAAAATCTCAGTTTGCTGATTGCAAGAAAATAAACTTAAGTGTTTGCTTTTCGACGTTCTTGTAAAAACCTCTTCGCCCTCACTCTCTTGGTACACAACTATTCAAAAGTTGGGGTCAGTTTTTGACAGAAATCAATACTTTTGTTCCACAAGAATGCATTAAATTGATCAAAGGTGACAGGAGTTTTTTATAAGGATTTCTATTGTCAATAAATGCTGTTCTCTTTAATTTTCTATTCATCAAGGAGTCCTGAAAAAAAAAAACTATTTCCACAAAAATGTGAAGCAGCACAACCGTTTTAAACATTGATAATAATAAACATATAATAATAATAATCAGCATATCAGAATGATTTATGAAGGATCATGTGACTTAAAACTGCAGTAATTATACTGAAAACTTAGCTTTGCATCCCAGAAATTAATTATATTTTACAACATATTCAAATAAAAAACAGTTATTTTAAATTGTAATAATATTTTACAATTTAACTGTTTTTACTGTATTTTTGATCAAATAAATGCCCTTTTGGTGAGCAGAAGAGGCTGTTTTGTGCATCTATGCATCTAAAAAGTCCACTGCTGCCTCACCTGAGGCAAAAGTGACAGCGAGAGAGATTTGTAACGTCGAACTTTAAGTTCATAATCATGTTTACTGTTTTACAATCACCTCAGAAACAGGTCAAATGCTCTCATCTTCTGCAGGCCGCACACGTCTGCTTATCAGTTCACAGGCGTGTTTTTGTTTTCCCTGCCTATTGATTGAGTTTCCCTCCGTTTGAAGATTAAGACGCTGCGGAGAGGGAGAAAGAGAGGGTTATATGTGTTAATCAGAAATCCCTGACACTTGAGGCAGCAAAGCTCTGTGTGTGTGTGTGGTGATCCCTCACTTGTTGTTCAATAACACAAGCCTGCAAGTGAGTGTTTAGGCCGTCAGGGTGCAGATGCCTCTGTGTGTGTGTGTGTGTGTGTGTGTGTGTGTGTGTGTGTGTGTGTGTGTGTGTGTGTGTGTGTGTGTGTGTGTGTGTGTGTGTGTGTGTGTGTGTGTGAGAGAGAGAGAGAGAGAGAGAGAGAGAGAGAGAGAGAGAGAGAGAGAGAGAGAGCTTCAGTCAGAGATTACTGTGCCCTCCCTAACAGGGTCAAACATCACACATAACACAAACACAGGGAACATCAAAGTTCTGAACACACATGGCCAAAATGAAGCAAACAATACATGCACACAACATAATTTCTGCATTATGAGGCAATAACAAAACCAAACTGTCAACACGATACTAGATATACAGTGTCTAAGCCACTTTTGACACTATGCCGCTTGGTTGCCATCATCTAAAGAGTATCAAATGTGTGTAGTAATACTAACCAAATCTACCATGTTTATTGGACATGTACCATGGTATTAACATGAATGTCTGGGAATGTATGTGGTTTCTACATTTTTGGATATGGTCCAATAGTAATATTGTGATCCTTTAAACACATTGCCAATAATTACTTTTGAACATTTTACTATAAAATAATACACTGTTATAAAAAAGTAGTAAATAAACAGATTGAGTACATTTTATGAGAAAGTACTTTTCAGCATTTCCACTTTTTTATTTTATTTCATAGTTAATTCAGTGTTACTTGGAATTGTTTCTACACCATTTTTAGGGGTTCAAGTGCATAGTTCAAGCACATTTTTTCGCCCGGTCGGAACCAAACCGGAAGATTCTCTGGAAAGTGAATACAAAATAATTATCAAAAAAAGTTGAACTTCCGACTTATCATCGCAAAGGGAAGCCAAAATGTTCAAACTTTTAGTAAAATGCCTATAACTCCTAAACTTAATGAGATATCCTCGCCAAACACTTATGTAAGAGCTCAATCTGAGATCACAGGGAAAAAAAATTGCAAAGCTTAGCCACTTGGTGGCGCTATAAGAGCGAAGAAAAAAAAGACTATAACTATGCAACCATTTGTCCTATCAAGTATCAACATAAAAATAGCTGTGCACGGTCTTGGTCCAAAGTGCCACAAATGTCTATAAAGACTTTGCGCAACTCAAAAAAACATGGCCGCCATTGGCCGACGAAGTTTGAGCACCTATTAGACATGGTTAACAGAGGCCATTTGGAATGAAACTTGGTGGGTCTGTTTGACTCATGACCCCAAAGGTCTATGAGAAATCTGAAAGAAATCGGCCACTGGGGAAGGCGATATCGCATTTTTCAAAGCTGTAAACAATTGTACATTACGTGTTTTTTCACACATACACACAGTATTCATATCATATGATAGGACTCCTCATTCTGAAAACTTTGTTTCTGGAACCACTGCTGTCAAACAAATCATTTGTTGAATGATAGAGTAGAGGTAAAGAACCTACTTTTGCGAACTAGTCCTAGGTTTTCGCTCAATCTGAGAAAAAACACTGCAGTACAATTCTCTGGACTCTCTAGGTCAATAATTATCAAAAAAGTTTGCAATTTACCCTTTGGGAAGCTATAACGGGGTCGTTTAGAAAAGGAGCCTGTCTGAATTTACCCAAAATCCTATTAGGCCTAAAGAAAAAGCTCAAAACTTGAAATGAAAACAAAACCTGGTGAGCACATGAGACAGGTGATTCTAAACAAGCATGCAAAGCTGGCGCTTAAACAAGTGTGCTGAAGTCTGAAGTGTGCTGCTGCCACATTAATTTTGTAAAAGTTGTTCAACATTTTGAAAACTTTAAGAAGAATAGTAATCCACAAGTATTGTTTCTGTTTCCTGTCACACCGTGGTATTACCATCTGCTATCATTATGTAAGTCAACACAAACAACAGCAAGAAAAAAAAAACTACTCAATGCAAAGTTTTAATTTTTTAAAAACATTTTCTTAGTCAGTATTGTGTTGTTCTTAGTCAAAATATTAAGTATGAGCATTAGTACTAGTGATGCTTGACTTGCACTAATGAACAGTGTTATTTCACTTATATACTATTGTCATTTTTTGTTAATATTTTTAATTAGATTTTATATTTTCTGTTTCAAGTTTCAGCTTTAGTTTTTTAATTTTAGTTTAACCATGATCTCATGGAAATGTCCACTGAGTGGTGCTAAAAGAGTGTCCTTTTTTTTCTCAGAACAGATTAACGTACATATGGTATGTTTTATGTGACGTTGGTTTTGTAGGTGTCACCGCAGTTCTGACTTGAAATGTCTGTTGAGTGGCGTTATAACTCTAATACCCATGTCATTTTAAAATAACATACCATCTGCACTACACCTAAACCTACCCGATAAACAAAAGCAAATGTGATGTTAAAACGCAATCGCAAGCATGCCATTTTAGCTTGTTTATCCATTTTTCATCTTTTAGCTCTTTCATCGTGAGTCATGTTTTTCACGGGATTTGTACCCAAGGATTCTGTATCCTAAGTCCAGTGATATGTACTTATTGGTAGCTACACATTTCATATCTTGCAAAAAAGTTCCCACAGGTACGTTTTTTAATGAAAATGTCTTATATTTTTAGTTGCCGTTAACAATATGACCCTGTTAATGATGTAGTGCAGTTTGAGTCACACCGACTGACTCTTTTTCTCCTGCATGTTCACACTCACGTCTCTCCTGCTTGCTCAGATCAGCTGACTGGATTCAGCGTGTTGTTTCTGACACAGGTGTGGTGGGAAACAGCTCTTTGATGCTTGTCTGAGTAAGAGAAGTAAGAGAACAAGACCATCACCAGGAGTGTGTGCATGTGTGTGTGCGTGTGTGTGTGTGTGTGTGTGTGTGTGTGTGTTAAACATACCACAGGAGGGTGAACCCTGTTTTAGGGGAGAGGCAATGGTAGACAGCATGAAAACATACGGGAGATGCTCCATCTCACAGCCTGCTGTATGCAGTATCTAGACAGTCAATTTTTTTATTTATTTTTTTCAATTCAAATTGCTTTATTGGCATGACATACTGGGTACATATTGCCAAAGCATTGTATACAACAGTCTCTCTCTCTGGAATCAAGAAACACACTCCATTCTGGAAGAGAGAGAGAGAGGCCCTTGTGATGTATCAAGCATTTCATATGTAAAACACTGCAGGTGTGTGACAGTATCACACAAGACATGAACAGATGCTTAGGTGATGAGAAAACTCTGTTTTTACCAGAGAAATAAAACATTCAGTCAATAAACAGTCATAAAAACTGCACTAATTTAATGCAGGTGATAATGATTTAATTACGGAAAAATAGCAACACCTTATTATTCCAATCCTATTTTGATTACAGTTACTATTTCATTACTTCTCATTCTAAAGTTTCTTCACATTCTGATTTTAATTTCATTTCTTTAATCTGATTCTAAATTAGTGGTGGGCATAGATTATTTTTTTAATCTAGATTAATCTCACTGTAATCTTGGAATTAATCTAGATTAATCTAGATTAAAATGGCTAATTTGAATTCTGCCGAAGGCATTCAGAATATGTGTGCTACCCAAATAATGACTAAAAGTAAGTCTTTGAGAACGGGTTTCTCAAGCCAGGTGGCGCAGTAGACCAGGGGCTCATCTCCTGTTTCCAAAATGCATCACAAACTGCTTGACAATTGCATTTATAACACAATTAACTAGGGGTGGGACGATACAGGTAACTCACGATTCAATTCTGTGGCGATATGTGGCCCACGATATCGATAATATCGCGATTCACGATATCTACGATATTCAATATATTGGAATAAATTTCATCAACGATATATCACGATATATGTGACTGAAAAAGAAAAAAATACCCATAATAAGGAAATCTTATGCATTTATTAATGCCAACATTTCCAACACTGTGCAAAGAAATATGCATTTGCATAATAACTCACTGCCTCCTGGTCTTAAATGTAAACAATGTACAGCTAGACAGATAAAAGTGCCTGAACATTAAAAAACAACATGAACATTAACTAACATGTGTAAACCATGATACTGAAACGTCAGTAGTAAGTTACTGTAAAGTGCTTTATGTTAACCTGGACAGTGGTCACATCAATGCATATTCTTCTTGAGGAACACTAACGCCTGTTTCACACATACTCCGTCTGCAGTGTGTATGCAGTCCGTGTGCGTTACGTATGCGATGCAGAAGCAGCACGGACTCATTTTGCTTTCACACAGGACACGTTTGCAGTCCGTTCCTGATCCGCGGCTGTTTACCACAAACACACCATTTATCCGTTATTTTGATTTCAAATACAAACGTGCTTTTTCAGCATTGTGATAATCTTTTATCACAGTACACTAATACAATTCTAGATATATTCACGTTTAAACTCAACGTATAATAAACAACGTATTATTCAATGCACTTGCACAGCAACCGCGTGCAGTGTGAACGCTTATCCGTTAACAAGGGTGCGGAAAAAAATACTCAACGCATAAGCACTGCAGACGGAGTATGTGTGAAACATGCGTAACTGATCAGCATGCTCAACTAGCGGGTGCGTCTTTGATTTGTTTTTCGTTATCTTCCGCCATTCTTCTCACTTCTCTTTTTTTCTGCGCTTCTTCTCTGATGTTGGCTGCGTTCGAAACCGCATACTCAATGAGTAGGTACTTAATTTCAATAAGTACTTACTTAACGAGCGCTAAAAGAGTACGCACTCTACAGCCAAATCTCGTTGAGTATGGATGTGATCTGCACGTCTTCCGCCATGTGGACGTTATCATGTGACCAACGACGTCATAACAAGTGCAACAACTTAACATATAGCGACAGGTTTAATTAATCTTTCTATAAATATCTTGATATTGATGAAATTTGTTCATTTTGTGGTCATGTTTAAGAAACAGCTGTTCTTTTATTGTGATTGTAGTAGATACGTTTTGGGTTCATTTAGGTTTTTGTATTTTTTAATTCTTAAAGAAATAATTTTTGTCAGGAAAACCCAAATTCTTAATTTTTTGAATAAGTTATTTCTTTTGTTTTGTATTCAAAATTGTTTATCCATACGCAAAGCTAACTTAAATTCTTGTTAAATTTCTCTTTTCATCCCTGAGGCTTATCAATAACAAAAACAAATCCAATTTTTGATAAACGATGATGTGAATATTTTGATTATTCAGAGATATTTAATCATATTTCCCTGTGTATATAATTGCATACTATGATGTAAGCAAGCCTAATAGTTATGTTTTTAGTTTTTCTCATTATGATTGTTCATTGTTAAAGATAAATACCATCTTACCCTGAGCCTGTAATTGTAAGTTAGGTAGTATTAGTAATAAAATGAAAATAAGCACAACAGGTGCTCAAACACCTCATAGCATCAGTAACACAACGACCCTACCTAGTACATCTTCCTCCATGTTTGCAATATCTGCACAAAAGAGACGTGGATCAGCTGCTTGAAGATCTTGTGTTTGGAGGTGTTTTTTGAGGATTTTACACTCAAAAATGTAAGTATTTACATTTATATTTTTTAGTAAAACAAGCATGTTTTTTTTTAAATCAAGTAATTAATTAATGCATATGTTAATGAAACTTATATTTTATTTACTGATAACAACATGGATATATGAGTAAAATAATAAAATAACCATGAACATAAATAAAGACACATGGAACAAAGCTTTATTCAGACATATTGGTATTTTAGTCTTTCTCTAGATGCTCTCGCTGGCTCTTTGGTCTCTGAGGATGAAGAGACCACAGCAACATCTGGTCCAGATGAGACAAAGAGCAGGTGGAGTGATGGAGGGTCTCATCGATGGCATTTGACCATTTCCAGGATGCTGCTGTGGATTTCTCTTTTCTCACTGCACACACCAGTCTGCAGCAGATATTTCAGATCATACAAAGATGCACAAATACAATACAAAAGTTGTCATTTTAACAGCACAATTTCATTAGATCTCTGTATTAGAAGTAACACAATTACCAAACTTTATATTAAGTTACAGATTTAACTTTTTTCCCCACAAATGCTGCTTTCACCTTTCCTTTCAGGTCCTGCTCCACTGCAAAATATCTGCAACAAAGGCACAGAAATCTAGAATCAGAAAAGTGCTTAAAGTTTTTTTTATTATTAAAAAAACTGCAACTTAAGGTTTAAATAGATGTGTGTAGTGTACTCACTCAAAGTCTTTGATGGCAGCACTGCTTCATCAGTCACTCTTCACCAGACAAGCAAACTTTCTCATCTGTCCCTGTAACATACAAACAAGATTCAGTTCCCTCTGATTCATGTGCTCAATACTAAATTTATGAGGTAGCTGTTGTGTTCATTGGCTTTTTATCCAATACAAATGCTCCTGAATTTATCAACAGTACTATTAGACAAATGAAATAGATAACTCATGTTTAGTTACTATATGTACACGTGTTTATTTACATTACATTAATCTAAAGCAGTGTTGACAACAGAGAATTCTACATAAACTCACATAACGTCCATCACTCATTTAGATGTCTGTTTGGTGTTGTGATGTGCTCATTTAATTCTCTCAGAGCATGTTCCTGTCAGTTGTTAAACATTTAGTAATCATCTTTAAGATGCTACGGTCGCTATACGTAATAAAACGTGTTTTACAGCGAAATCACAAATATACTTTAACGTTACACGTATTGACACCTTATGCAAATCATCAGTTTACGATACAGCTCAACAAATACGATTTTAAGACAGGGAACCGTGTTTTAGTTTGTAATACTCACATTTGTAAACACTCTCGTTGCGGTTCCCAATCACATTCGATGATGACGTTTTAGCCTCCTGTGGCCTCCTGGGATTGAACAGTGTGCATCGGATGAACACTTCAGAATCTGGGCTGAAGCAGTAGGACATCCGGGGATTTCTCGCCTACTCTTTTATGAATACTGAGGTTTCGAACGTACTTCTTTCTTCACGTACTCTTTTTTCCTACTATATAGTAGGTAAGTAGGCATATTCGAACGCACTTTAAGTAGACGTTCGTCCGAATCTCGCGAGAATTAGTGCACTCGCCTACTGATTCTCGCCTACTCTTTTATGAATACTGAACATTCAAACATACTTTTTTGCTCGCCTACTGCTTTTTGCCTACTATATAGTATGGAAGTATGCGGTTTCGAACGCAGCCGTTGTAAGATAACTTGTGTTCTTCACTGGCCGCTGCTTCCGCCACTTTACGCCTATTTACTCGAACAGCGCCCCCCGCAAACAGAATGGTAGATATTGGGTAGTGACAGTGACACTGACGACGGGTAAATTAATAATTTGTGTTGTAATAAAATATCGATATTGGCCGTTAGTGTATCGATTATTTATTGCGACAGAGAGCACAACAATATATTGCAATATCGATTTTTTTTCCCACCCCTACAATTAACTATACAAACTTGTGTAACCAACTATTCCTACACTGCATGTACTTCTGCGTAAAAGGCTGCGCGACATGCGCGTTGCAGTTAAATACACAGACTGAATTGACGATTCTAAAAGCAACGCAGTTTAACCGAAGCCTATGCATGCAGATATCCATGCCCGTGCGCGTCTGTGTATTTAACTGCAACGCGCACTGGCGTGGATATCTGCGTGCATAGTCTTCGGTTAAACTGCATTGCTTTTAGAATCGTCAATTCAGTTGTTACATATAGTTTAATGTCTTTATTTCGGGATTATCAAAGTAAATCATAACTCACACACGTGCCCCAGTAAAAAGGGTCTAGCAACGCCCCTGCCCTGAAGCAAACCCGGCGGCTTCATAGCTGCATCCATGTTTGCACGTCTCGTTTGATGTGGTAATTTCACAGTAGGCATACACACAGGTTCGAAGACTCGTTCTCGCCCCCTACAGTGCAATTCGGCTACGTATACATCCGCGCTAAAATATCAAGGTGAAAGTCATCATAGCTTGCGTAGTATAGACCCAGCTCCCAACCCAACTTTGAGAATAGATTAACAGCGATATTTTTTTTATCGCCTGATAAGAGTCTCATGTTAACGCAGCACGTTAACGCCGATAACGGCCCACCACTATTCTAAATACTTAAATGGATAGTTCACCCAAAAATTTAAATTCTGTCATTAATTACTCACCCTCATGTGGTTCCAAACCCGCAAGACCTTCGTTTATCTTAAGAACACAAATTAAGATATTTTTGATGAAATCCAAAAGCTTTCTGACCTGCATAGACAGCAACACATACTGACATGTTCAAGGCCCAGAAAGGTAGTAAGGACATCATTAAAATTGTCCATGTGACTTCAGTGGTTCAACCACAATTTTATGAAGCTGTGAAAACACTTTTTGTGCTCAAAGTAAACAAAATTATGGGCTGTTTTACTGATGTACTTACTATCTCTCTCTTACTACCACCTTGAATGTGGTAGTTGCCTTGCCGTCTATGCAGGGTCGTAAAGCTCTCGGATTTCATAAAAAATATCATAATTTGTGTTCTGAAGATGAACGAAGGTCTTACGGGTTTGGAACGACATGAGGGTGAGAAATTAATGACAGAATTTTCAGTTTTGGGTGAACTATCCCTTTAATTATGCTCAAATTTTAATTCTAAACCCCTGAAACACGATATTAAGCTATCTCACAACTATATTGTTTTACCAGGCAATAAAAATGGCAATAAAAACTCTGATAATTATGAAAACAACATATACAGCACTATCATTATTTGCATTGTTAATCATTTGGGAACCATTGGTTCAGCTGGTTTAGCCATGGGTTCATTTTCAAGACAACACATGTATTATAAAATGCATTATATACAGTATCTCACAAAAGTGAGTACACCCCTCACATTTCAGCAACCATTTTAGTATATCTTCTCAAGGGACAATACTATAGAAATGACACTTGGATATATTTTAGAGTAGTCAATGTGCAGCTTGCATAGCATAGATTTACAGTCCTTTGCAAATAACTCAACATACAGCCATCATTGTCAACAAAAGTGTGTACACCCTAAGTGATAACAGCAGTATGTTGTTTAACCATGCAAAGCCACATGTCCTATTCATCATGTTTATGTTTTTGTCTGCTTGTCAGGACCATACAAAGTTGTGCATCTTGTATTAGAGCAGTTAAAATGTGGTGCTTTAAGTACAATTCTCTCATACTGACCATTTGATGTTCAACATGACATCTCACGGCAAAGAACTCTGAGGATTTGAGAATCAGAAATGTTGTTCTCCACAAAGATGGACAAGGCTATTAGAGGTTCAGTAACACCCTGAAACCGAGTTACAAGGTTTTCCAAGATGGGTTCCATCTCAGACCATACGCCGCACACTGCAACAATTCAGTTTGCATAGCATCGTCCCAGAAAGAAGCCTCATCTGAAGCTGGCTCACAAGAAAGCCCACAAACAGTTTGCTGAAGACAACCAAAAAAAGGAAAAATGAAAAAGAAAATTAGCTGAAAATGTAGTTACACTCAGGCCATCCAAGGTGGAGTTTGTTTCTTCATGGGAACAGATTGAGAAATCAATCATTATATCACTTGCTCACCAATGGATCCTCTGCAGTGAATGGGTGCCATCAGAATGAGAGTCTAAACAGCTGATAAAAACATCACAATGATCCACAAGTAATCCACACCACATGAAAACAGAACAAAACAGATCTAAACAAGTATGTTGGTGGATTTTGATGTGAGGAAAACAGGAGATTAACTTTTCAATGATTTATGGCAAAAACACCAGTTTAAATTTAAAATCTCTAAATAATGCATTTGTTTCTTACAAACACGCAACTTTTACCTTTTTTTAGTCCTGTTTCGCCTGGTTCCTGGGCTGTCTTATGCTGCAAAAACATACTTTTAGATCATTAGTGACAAGTCATGGCAAACAATGACCAGCAGTGACCTACATGTCTGGACAAAGAGTGTAGATCTAATGAAACGTGAAAGGACATTTGGTTCATTTGGCATTGAAAAAAAATTGGAGAAATTTTGCATTTCATCACTTGCTCACCAATGGATCCTCTGCAGTGAATGGGTGCCATCAGAATGAGAGTCCAAGCATCTGATAAAAACATCACAATGATCTACAGTAATCCACACCAGTTCAGTTAATGTTTGTGAAGCTAAAAACTGTGTGTTTGTAAGAAACAAATCCATTATTAGACATTTTACATTTAAACTGGTGCTTCTGCCATAAAACAGTGAAAAAGATAATCTCCTTTTGTCCTCGCATCAAAATCCACCAACATGTTTGTTTAGATCTGTTTTGGGCTGTTTTCGCTGTAAACTGTGCTTGATCTGTTTTTCACAAGCTGTTCATTGATGGATTGGAGTGGATTACATGTGGATTATTGTGATGTTTTTAACAGCTTTTTGGACTCTCATTCTGACGGCACCCATTCACTGCAGAGGATCTACTGGTGAGCAAGTGATGTAATGCTAAATTTCTCAAAATCTTTTCAATTTCAAGTGAAAGAGCCCTTTCATGTTTCATTATGTCTACACTCTTCACCCAGACATGAAGGTCACTGTTGGTCATTGTTTGTCTCTTCAACACTTGACTTGTCACTGAGGATCTGAAAGTATGTTTTTGCAGCATAAGACTCTTTGCTACTCTGGAACCAGGAGGAACAGGACTAAAAAAGCATTGTCCCTCCTGTCATCCCTTCCAGCAGGAATCATTCTGATCTCTGGAAACTGGCTCCGACTGTTGTGCTCCTTATAATACCGACCTCTAAATCTGCCAGACAGAGAGACACAAATCACACCCGATATGACTCTGGACAGCTGTGAAGATCTAGCAGCTGACAGAAACAGAAAAACAGAACTGTGAGACAGAGTTGGACAGCAGCAAACCTGTTCATGTTCTGAATGTGAGTGAGTGAGTGAGTGAGTGTGTGTATGTGTGTGTGTGTGTGTGTGTGTGTGTGTGTGTGTGTGTGTGTGTGTGTGTGTGTGTGTGTGTGTGTGTGTGTGTGTGTGTGTGTGTGTGTTTGTTTGCAATAACTCACAGAGAAACAACAGAATAATGTAGAACAACAGCCCTAGACCAGGAAAAGCAAGTGACACAAAACACTTTTGTAGCTTGTGTCAGAATTGTTCCTCTGCAGACCATGGTCATGCAACATCTTCTCAGATTTTAGCCAAAACTCTGATAATCTGAAGTCACAGTCTAATCATTTCAGAACAGTTCACTGTAACACTTAGAATAACAAAAAACAACAAATCAAATCAGTGTTACTTATATGGAAGCCCATTTCAGCAACTGAATAAAAAATAAAATGTTAAAAATATTGCAAAATTGACTTTAGTGACTATAACTTGCAACTACACGGTTATTGCTTTTTTCTTGTAATTCTGAGTTTATATCTTATAATTGTCTTTTTGTCCACCCAATTCTGAGTTTATCTCACAAATTTGATTTTTTTTTCTTGTAATTCTGAATTTATATCTTATAATTGTGACTTTTTTCCTCACAATTCTGATTTTTTTCCCCACACAATTCTGAGTTTATATCTATCTTTCTCGTTATATTTTACAATAGTTTATATCTCTCAATTCTGACATTTCTGAGTTTATCTTATAATTGACATTTTTCCTCACAATTTTGAATTTATATCTCACAATTCTGACTTTTTCCCCATAGTTCTGAGTTTATATCTCACAAACTTTTTTCTTGTAATTATAGATTATATCTTATAATTCAGACTTTTTTCTTCACAATTCTGTTTTTATTTCATAACAGTTTTTACCTCGCAATTCTGACTTATTTTGGCTTTTTCTTGTAATTCTGAGTTTGCATTTTGTAATTATGACTTTATTTCTCAGAACTGTAAGTTTATATCTCGCAATTCTGACTTTATAACTCACAATTGCCAGGTTATTCTGGCTTTCTTCTTGTAATTCTGAGTTTATATCTCACAATTCTGACTTTTTCCACACAATTCTAAGTTTCTTTATTGTTATAATTTAAAATTGTTTATATCTCTCAACTCTGACTTTTTTTCTTGTAAGTCCATGTTTATATCTCATAAATCTAACTTTTTTTCTTGTATTTTTTATATCTTATAATTGTGCATTTTTTCTCACAATTCTGAGTTCATATCTACCATGATCATTTTATTTTACAATTGTTTATATCTCAATTCTGACTTTTTTGAGTTTATATTTTATAATTGTATTTTTTCCCCCTCACAATTCTGAATTTATATTCAAGGTTATTCTGGCTTTTTCCTTGCAACTCTGAGTTTATATCTCACAAATCTTACTTTTTTCTTGTAATTCTGAGGTTACATCTCACTATTCCCTAATTCTGACTTTTTTCCTCACAATTGCAAGTTTATATCCTGCATTTTTTACTTTATAACTCGCAATTGTGAGGTTATATCACGAAATTTTAACTTTATTTCACAATTCAGAGAAAAAAGTCAGAACTGCAAGAAAAAAAAGTCAGAATTCTGAGATAAATTACCTTTTACACAATTACCTTAAAAAAAAATAATAATAATAATAATAATATATATATATATATATATACATATATATATATTCAGTGGAGGAAACAGGCCCCACTGAATATATAGTTACTTTCTATTTCTTTGTAATTAATTGTGAAATTTACTAGCAATTTCTGAGGGAAATTTGTTCCTAAACCAACTTTTTTCAGCATAATTATAATAAAAAACAATAGCAACAGCATTTTCTAATTCAATTATCATTCCATTTCTTAATTTTGTTTCTAAATTGCATTCTGATTCACATTCTGATTTTTAGTTAATTATGGTTACAATTCTAATATAAATCTCATGCCTACTTTTTGTTGTTGTTTTCCAAAACAACACTGTTTTAATTTATGTGAAGAGGTTAGTCAATCGTAACAGAGGTAATTTGAATATGTAAATGAGTGTGGCTTTTGTATGTCAATGCCTGTTCAGCTTAATGCTCAACGACAACAAATACGCCACGCTATGTAAGCTTTGGTACTTATTTCACAGCATTACTTACATAGAGAAGCCTTTAAGGTACAGTAAAACCATCCTGTTTAATTCCAGAAAATTCCTGCAAAAAACTGATTATTGATTAACATTTAGAGGGGGAAAATAAAATGCTACAAAAGTGCAGAACATGACACCTATAAATTAGTATATGCTAATGTTTTGTCTGCTGAACTAGATGTAAACAGAGAGCGCCTGTGCTGAGATTATGTATTAGTCGATTTTCTGTCTTCATGAAATTATCACAAGTTTGCATGTCCTGCCCTTCAGATGTTGTCTGTAGATTTATCAGTCATCTTTCCAGCATATGCACACACATTTCTTTGCCTTGGTTGATTCTGTTTATCATGCAGCGGGTGGCATGTGGAGGACCTTCAGAGCCGCAGACGGGTTCTCCTCTGGAGGATTTCATATGCTTCAAAGACAGACTCTCCCACTCACTGGACTAAACAGATTCATACATACGATTCATTACAATAATATATTCTACTGGTCTCAATGCAAAACCTGTAACTTTAGGATTTTGCTGACTAAGGATATAAATGGTCACGAAGAAAGAAAAAAAAATCCTTGATCTAAAAGTTCAACATATTATATTAAGAACTATGTAATATATTATACTGTACTATATACTACTGCTCAAAAGATTTTTTTTAAAGAAATTATTACTTCTATTTATTAAGTAATCAGTCAGCTGATTATAACAGAGGTTGTTTACATAAAAACAGCCTGTTTCATTTAAAGGGTCAGAATGGTTTTTATCATGTTGCTATGCTGTTATTAACTGGCTTAAAGTCTAAAGGGTGCACTTTCAAGTCTCTGTGATATTAAGGTCTAGATATGTCTTAAGTCTCTCTTTTATTGCAAGCTAATGGGATTTTACATCCATTTAAGAAATAAATTAATTGCTTAGATTTAATACATAAGATTAGTCCTAGATATAAGCTATATAAAGAGTGATGCACTATTAATTATTGCTGTTAGGCAAGAAACCTTGACTTACATTTTAAGTAAACATTAATGTAAAACAAAATGCTAACAAACTGCATTTCCATGGAAGCCTGTTTTTGCCACAGAATAAAAAATAACAATGGTAACTGTGACTTTTTTATCTCCTATTTCTTTTTTGAGTTTACAACTCACAATTATGTTTACATGTTATAATTCTGACCTTTTCAACTCACAATTCGGACTTTTTCCTTGTAATTTTAAATTTATGTCTCCCAATTATGACTTTTTCTTGTAGTTCGGAATTTATATCTTACAATTCTGACATTTTCCTTCACAATTCTGAGTTTATATTTCACAAATCTGACTGAGTTTGCATCTCACAATTTTTTTTCCACATTTCTGAGTTTTTTCTTGTAATTCTGAGTTTATATCTCACTGTTTTTCAGATTTTTTTTCTTGTAGTTCTGAATTTATATCTTTTAATTCTGACATTTGTTCCTCACAGACTTTATATATACATTTTTTCTTGTAATCCTGAGTTCACATCTCACAATTCTGACTTTTTTCTTCAATTCTTTTTTTTTTCTTCACAAAGTTTATATCTCACAAATCTGACTTTTCTTCTTGTAAGTCTGAGTTTGCATCTCACAATTTGACTTTTTTTCACAATTCTGAGTTTATATCTTCTGACTTTTTTCTTGTAATTCTGAGTTTATATCTTACTGTTTTTCTGACTCTTTTTCTTGTAGTTCTGAATTCATATCTTTTAATTCTGTCATTTTTCATGTTATTCTGAGTTTACATCTCACAATTCTGACTTTTTTTGTAGTGCTAAAGTTATATCTTAGAATTCTGACATTTTTCCTCAAAATTGTGACTTTTTTCTTGTAATTCTGAATTTACACTTCACAATTTTGACTTTTTCGCTCAACAAATTTGACTTTTGTTCTTGTAATTCTGCGTTTTTATCTTAGAATTCTGACTTTTTTCTGTAACTCTGAGATTATATTTCACAATTTTGACTTTTTCCCTCAATTCTGAGTTTATATTGCACAAATCTGACTTTTGTTCTAATTCTGACTTCTTTTATCACAATTCTAAGTTTATATCTCACAATTCTGACTTTATGTAATTCTGAGTTTACATCTCACAATTCTTTTTGAATAGACTTTTTTTCTTGTAGTGCTGAATTTCTTAGAATTCTTAGAATTCTGACTTTTTTCTTGTAACTCTGAGTATATATCATAATTCTGACTTCTTTTCTCACAATTCTAAGTTTATATCTCACAATTCTGACTTTTTTATAATTTATAAATAAAAAAAGTTTATATTTTACAGAGCTGACTTTCTCACAATCTCACAAATATGACTTTTTTCTTGTAGTGCTGAATTTCTTAGAATTCTGACATTTTCCTCACAATTCCGAGTTTATATCTCACAATTCTGACTTTTTTCTTGTAATTCTGAGTTTTCCCCTCAATTCTCAGTTTATATCGTACAAATTTGACTTTTGTTCTTGTAATTCTGAGTTTACATCTCAAAATTGTGACTTTTTTTCTTGTAATTCTGACTTCTTTTCTCACAATTTTAAGTTTATATCTCACAATTCTGACTTTTTTTAATAATTCCAATTCTAATTTAATTCTCAGAATTAATATAAACTAGTGACACAAACTCACAATTCAGAGATAAAAAGCTGGAAAGATTTAGAATTGCAAGGAAATGTCAAAATTCTAAGTTTATATTTTGCAATTCGAAAAAAAAAAATTACCTTCAGAAATGTGAGAAACCAAATTGTGGGATAAAAAGTCTTAATTTATTTATTTTTTTATTCTCTTAGTGGAAACAGGCTTTCATACATATTAACCATTAAGTACAGAAAACTACAGAACTGGTTTCAAGGTCACCCTGCAACACCCTGCAGCCAGAGGACAGCGCTCTCTCTCTCACCAGCTTCTTTCACTCCTTCCGCTTGCTTGTTTGTGAAACACTCAGAAGTCATTTGAATGCCAAGTACTGCATTCAAAACGGGACAAACTTTGTCTTTTTTCACTCATCTTTCAGCGTTTCTCTCTGAATAACAATGTAGACCGGAGCAAGCCTGAGAGACGTGTTGCGTTACCGAAAGCCCTTTGGATTTGACCGCCTGGGATGAATATTCATGCTTGCTACTTTCCTCCTACACGCTTTCTCTTCTGCATCGCATTCTCTTTTCTTTATTTTTAGGTCAGAATCTTGTGGGAGGCGCTGAGGACAAAAACAGCCTCCATTAAGTCTGAACGATCTTTCACAAATATACAAGGAGGTGCATTAGAGAGCAGACTCCTGACTTTGCCGTGTCAGCCCGTTTTCGTCCAGCGAGACGCCTGTCCGCTCTGTGCTATTGTCTGGCGTCTAATGAAAGTCCACCAGTGGGTATGGAAGAGGTTTTTGTTGGTTTGTTGGAGTGGACAGAGCACTGAGAGGGTTTGTGATCTCAGGTGTGCCTCAGCTCTGCAATGGTTGCACTTTTCTTATGCTTCTTATAATTTAGCCCTATTCGCTCCTGCTGAGGAAAGCAGCGGCCCGTTGGGTATACAGCAGGTTTATTCTCAGTGTTTTCTTCACTGAGCTTTAATGTGATAGTTTTATGAGCGCCTCCAGTCGTGATGTACACTCTCAGAAATAAAGGATCCAAAAAGGGGTCACAGCAATGCCATACACTTTTATATAGGCACTGTATTGGCATTGCAGTTCCATGAAGGACTTTTAACATACTGTAATATTTTCTCAGTGGTGAATGAGACATGAGGTAATCTGACAGCGTTGCATTCAGCATTCTTTCTTATAATTCAGATCTTATATCTCACAATTCTAAGTTTATATCTAACAAATCTGACTTTTTTTCTCACAATTATGTTTATATGTTTATATCTCACGATTTTGACTTTTTGAGGTTACTTATAATTCTGCCTTTTTTCTTGTAATTCTGAGATTATATCTCACAATTCTGAAGTTATATATCACAATTCTGACTTTTTTCTTTTAATTCTGAGTTTATATCTTATAATTTTAACTTTTTTTTTTGTAATTCAGATTTTTTCTTGCAATTCTAAATTTATATCTCACAATTCTGACTTATTTTTCTTGCAATTCTAAATTTATATCTTACAATTCTGACTTTTTTCTTTTAATTCTGAGTTTATATCTTATAATTTTAACTTTTTTCTTGTAATTCAGATTTTTTTCTTGTAATTCTAAATTTATCTCACAATTCTGACTTTTTCCCTTGCTTTTCTAAATTTATATCTTACAATGCTGACTTTTTTCTTGTAATTCTGAGCTTTTATCTTATAGTCTAATTCTGAGTTTATATCTTATAATTCTTACTTTTGTCTTGTAATTCTGAATTCATATCTTACAATTCTGCCTTTTTTCTTGTAATTCTGAGTTTATATTTTATAATTCTGCCTTTTTTCTTGTAATTCTGAGCTTTTATCTTATAGTCTAATTCTGAGCTTATATCTTATAATTCTTACTTTTGTCTTGTAATTCTGAGTTCATATCTTACAATTCTGCCTTTTTTCTTGTAATTCTGAGTTTATATTTTATAATTCTGCCTTTTTTCTGTGATTCTAAGTTAATAGTTTATAATCCTGATTTTTTTTCTTGTAATTCTGAGCTTATATCTCACAATTCTGAATTTATATACCACAATTCTGACTTTTTATTGTAATTCTGAGTTTATATCTCACAATTCTGACTTTTTTCTTGTAATTCTAAATTTATATCTTACAATTCTGACTTTTTTCTTGTAATTCTGAGCTTTTATCTTATAGTCTATATCTTATAATTTTTACTTTTGTATTGTAATTCTGAGTTCAAATCTTACAATTCTGACTTTTTTCTTGTAATTCTAAATTTATATCTTACAATTCTGACCTTTTTCTTGTAATTCTGAGCTTTTATCTTATAGTCTATATCTTATATTTTTTACTTTTGTATTGTATTTCTGAGTTCATATCTTACAATTCTGACTTTTTTCTTGTAATTCTGAGTTTACATTTTATAATTCTGCCTTTTTCTGTGATTCTAAGTTAATTTATAATCCTGATTTTTTTTCTTGTTATTCTGAGCTTATATCTCACAATTCTGAATTTATAAATCACAATTCTGACTTTTTCTTGTAATTCTGAATTTATATCATATAATTCTGACTTTTTTCTTTTAATTCTGATTTTTTTCTTGTAATTCTATATCTCACAATTCTAAGTTTATATCTAACAAATCTGACTTTTTCCCCTCACAATTCTGACTTTATATGTCACAGGTCTCACAATTCTGAGTTTATATTTTCTTGTAATTCTAAGTTTATATCTTACAATTCTGACTTTTTTCTTGTAATTTTGAGCTTTTATCTTATAGCCTAATTCTTTTTCTCACAATTCTGACCTTTTTTTAAATTCTGAGTTCATATCTTATAATTCTGACTTTTTTCTTGTAATTCTATATCTCACAATTCTGAGTTTATATCTCACAGTTCTGACTTTTTCCCACAATTTTGACTTTTTTTTCTTGCAATTCTCAGAACTAATATAAATTAGTGATATAAACTTACAATTCTGGGAATAAAATATGGAATTGTGAGATATAAACTCAGAACTGCAAGAAAAAGTTTAAAATTATGAGTTCATATCTTTCTAATTCTAATTTTTTTTTTTTTTTTTTAGAATTGTAAACTATAATGGACATTGGCATTAACTATGTTTTATGAGGTAATGTCTAAATAAATTGTTCTAGTAAAGCTAGTTAAACTGCCTACATTTATAGAGAGCTGCCTTAATAATAAACACAAGAAACTCAATTGTGTCCTTAAGCATGTTTGTTACTGCATCAGTAGTGGAAGATTGCTTGTTAAGCACACAAATATATATATATACATAATGATTTTGTCTAAAAATTCTCATCTGTGTTTATGTTTGTGTGCTGAATATTCTTCTGACCTTATATTGCCACAAATATCCAGGTCCACCTGCAAAACCAGCTTCAAACCAGCACAAACTAGCCAGACAAAGCAAAGAGATGGAATCCCGCTGGTCTAAACTGGTCAATTCAGCAGGACTGTCTCAGGGAAAAAAACAGTATTGATCTAAGATCCCAGACTCCTTCATCAGGATGAAAACTGATTCTAAATCAATACTCACCTCAGTCCAACTTGAGACCCGATACAGCGAAGCGCTTGCATTTTCCTGTTTAGCTGTCCATTACCACTGAAGTCAGCGGTGACCTTTGACCTGAGATCTTAACAACATACTGGGTTACAAAGGAGAGGTCAGCAAAAAAAGAAAAGTTTGATTCAAATTCAAGTCATTATTCCCAGAAAATGCCAAGTCATGCCAGGTTTGAATATGCTATTGTATGACTTTTCGCTATCACTATATCACTATATCCAATTTATACAACTCATCATTCATGGTTAACAAATTAAATGTATTTTACTTTTCAGTGCCAAACATCATTACCTCAGAATCAGTCTCAAAACATTACACTTGCTATTTACTCTCTCCATACTGTCTTTAGTCCATTTCTCTGCTATTTAAGGTAGGATGGAGTGTGTTTAAAGTTTGAGCTGAAGGTAATTGCTCAGCTGTGGTGATTTTCTGGCACTACATTACTCCTGCTGATGTACACCTGTACTGAATAGGATTTGTTTCGCCTCTTATGAAGCAGTCTAGGACGTTTCATAAGCTACTATTAAACTGTAGCTCTAAACAAAAGGCCTAAAGAGACCCGATCCATCTTCTGCTTTAAATGACTCCAGCAGGCAAATTGCTCCTTCCATTAGATGCCTGTGGTAGCAGGCAGTCTCCAGCTTTCTCTCATTCTTTCTTGGTTTTTCTATCACATCAATCTCTCATCGACCCGCATCCACCAGTAATTACAGAGGAAAGCCACGCTTGGGAAAGCAGGTGCTTTATTTGGGAGAAAGGTTCAAAGATACTCTGCTTTACAACACAATGAAGACGAAAGCATCTCAAAACAGGAGCAGAATAAATATTGATCTTTGATAGAATAGTATAATGACTGCTTTCAATCACAACATTCATCCTATTAGAGAAAAACTAAAGACTGAACTGTCTTTAGGGAACGTACATAAAAAAGAAAGAAATAAAAACCACCAACTATGTTACTGATAAAAGAAAGACTGTTCAAATCAGGATGAAACTGCATTCACAAGCCATTTTACTTCTATAACGTGAGTTTAGGGTTGGTAGGATTTTTAATGTTCTTCAAAGAAGTCTTTTGTGCTCACCAAGGCTGCATTTATTTGACCAAAGACAGCAATTTTGTGAAATATTATTTTAGTTTAGAAGAACTGTTTTCTATTTGATATATTTTAAAATGCAATCTATTTCTGTGTAGAAAAGTTGATTTGTCATTTTTGGGTGAACTTTGTTGGACCAAAAATAATAAAGCTGATTTTAATGTTAATTTTAAAGTTCGTGGGACATTCTACAGAATTGGATCAAGGTCAGAGTTATAAACATCTTTAAAAAAAGTCTTTTTTCCACAAAATTTGTGTGTATTCAAATTGTATAATCTCCAGGGTACACATTTCTAGTAACTGTGCAGTTAATTCTCATATTGTGTTTTCAGAAACTTTTGGAATAATTATCATCTTCCCAAATTTGTCATGTGAGTAATATATAATTTTATAAGAAGGGTTATACTGACCTATTAAGATTTTCCATGTAAATATATTTTTTTCTATTTTATTAAAAAGTTTTCAGAGGTAAAGAGGTAGTCGTGACTGTTTTGGTAGTGACAATTTTAGATACTTTTGAACCTAGCTCAAAGAAGCTAATCAGCACGGTTAGCTAGCACAGTTCTGAACAGTTGTACACATATAAAAACTAAATGTTATAGTATAACACTAAAAAAGTGTGTTTAATTTTAGAAAAATAATGTTTGGTAGTAACATTCTTTAAAGTTACACACAGATTTTTCATACTTTTAAACACTTACCTCAAATGTGTTCAAAACATTTACCTTGAGAGAGGATGACAAATAAATATTTCCTGAATTAAATAAAACGAAAAAATGATTTTAATATCATTCTGATAAGTTGAAATTTAGGGGTTACAGTTCGGGACAGTCACCTCTCAATTGAAAGCACTCAAGTACAATGGGTGATATTAAGCTATTTTAAATATTATTGTGGGTTTCAATAGATAATAGAAGAATCAGCAGGTGCAAAACTCTGTGAGTTGTCTAAACAAATTATGTACAAGCATCTGATCCAGAAAGCAAAACAAGAGGGTTGCTTCATGCTCAGCTATTTCCAGCCGCGGTCCGACACGCACAAACAACAAGAAAACAAATAAAATCAAATGGATGAAAACAGACCGGATGGAACGTGTCCAGAGCTCCTCGGTTCTATTACGCCGTGCGTTTACAGCTGCACTTCTTGCAGATTTTAAATGAAGTCACGGGTGGCTGCGCAGAGATGTTCGCCTACGTCCCGGCCAGCCCATCTGCACACTGAGCTCTGCTTAAATGAGGGATTAAATGAGGGGAAATCACTATCTCTACCTGCTATCCACTGCAGGTGAGCCGCGACACTTCTATAAGCTTCATTCTCCTTGTAAACACAAACCTTTGGCTCCTTGACAGCCCCATTATTACACTCGCAACACACACACTACACAAACCTATCCCATAAATCCTGCTGAGGCTGGGAAAGCTGAAAGCTTTTCCAGGTGCTTAAACCTACAAACACACACAGAGTTCAAAAGCGCGAATTTAAATAGAGAAACTTTATCCACGGAGAGAGAGTGAAAGAAGCGTGGCTCACAGCACGTCACGTGACGCTTCAACTCCGGCAAGAAAATATATCTCTGTGGGAAAGTGAAGTAAACATCCATGAAAGTCAGAGAGAGAAGCACGGCAGTCAATCATTTTCTTCAATCGCTTTCTCGCTTTGTTTTTAAAAACAAGATGTATTTACTCAAGAAGCGAAATTGCATGATATCAAGGCTTGTTTCCAGAGAATACATACAGGTGCATCTAAATAAATTAGAATGTCGTGGCAAAGTTCATTTACTTCACACAGACTGAAGTAGTTTAAGTCTTTGGTTCTTTTAATTGTGATGATTTGGCTCACATTTAACAAAACCCCACCAATCTCAACAAATTAGAATACTTCATAAAATCAATAAAAAAAGGATGGTCAAAAGTATGTTCATTTACTGTATGTACTCAATACTTGGTAGGGTGTTCCTTTTGCTTTAATTACTGCCTCAATTCGGCACGGCATGGATGTGATCAGTCTGTGGCACTGCTGAGGTGGTATGGGAGCCCAGGTTTCTTTGACAGTGGCCTTCAGCTCATATGCATTTTTTTTGGTCTCTTCTCATTTTCCTATTGACAAGGTCTGGTGAGTTTGCTGGCCAGTCAAGCGCACCAACACCATGGTCATTTAACCAATTTTTGGTAGTGTGGGCAGGCGCCAAATCCTGCTGGAAAATGAAATCAGCATCTTTAAAAAGCTGGTCAGCAGAAGGAAGCATGAAGTGCTCTAAAATTTCTTAGTAAATGGGTGCAGTGACTTTGGTTTTCAAAAAACACAGTAGACCATCACCAGCAGATGACATTGCAACCCAAATCATCACAGACTGTGGAAACTTAACACTGGACTTCAAGCAACTTGTGCTATGAGCTTCTCCACCCTTCCTCCAGACTCTAGGACCTTGGTTTCCAAATGAAATACAAAACTTGCTCTCATCTGAAAAGAGGACTTTGGACCACTGGGCAACAGTCCATTTCTTCTTCTCCTTAGCCCATGTAAGACGCCTCTGACACTGTCTGTGGTTCAGGAGTGGCTTAACAAGAGGAATATGACAACTGTAGCCAAATTCCTTGACACCTCTGTGTGTGGTGGCTCTTGATGCCTCAGTCCATTCCTTGTGAAGTTCACCCAAATTCTTGAATCGATTTTGCTTGACAAGCCTCTCAAGGCTGCAGTTCTCTCGGTTGGTTGTGCATCTTTTTCTTCCACACTTTTTCCTTCCACTCAACTTTCTGTTAACATGCTTAGATACAGCACTCTGTGAACAACCAGCTTCTTTGGCAATGAATGTTTGTGGCTTACCCTCCTTGTGAAGGGTGTCAATGATTGTCTTCTGGACAACTGTAAGATCAGCAGAATTCCCCATGATTGTGTAACCTAGTGAACCAAACTGAGAGACATTTTGAAGGCTCAGGAAACCTTTGCAGGTGTTTTGAGTTGATTAGCTGATTGGCATGTCAGCATATTTTAATTTTGTCAATTGGTGAATTTTTTTTTAAATGTGAGCCAAATCATCACAATTAAAAGAACCAAAGACTTAAACTACTTCACTCTGTGTGCATTTAATTTAATTAATACACAAGTTTCACAATTTGAGTTGAATTACTGAAATAAATTAACTTTTCCACAACATTCTAGTTTATTGAGATGCACCAATAGATATAATCTCTCAAAACAAGTTTTATAACTTATTTCTCGCTGTAAAAAAGTGTTTAAGTGTTCCTTAAAGGAATAGTTCACCCAAAAAAAGAAAATTCTGTCATTCATTACTCAACCTCAGGTCATTCCAAACTCATAAGACCTTCGTTCATCTTCAGAACACAAATTAAGATATTTTTGATGAAATCCAAGAGCTTTCTGACCTGCATAGACAGCAATGTAACTGACAAGTTTAAGGCCCAGAAAGGTAATAAGGACATTGTTTAACATAATCCAAGTGACTTCAGTGGTTAAACCGTAATGTTATGAAGCTACAAGAATATTTTTGTGCACAAACAAAACAAAAATAACAACTTTATTCAACAATTTCTTCTCCTCCGTGTCAGTCTGACGCACATTCATGAGAGTACGCTGCCAATGGGAATGCTTACAGATCGCTTCCTCCAAGTATTATAGACCTGTCTTAATTAAAATACTAAAAAACACATCAGCTGCCTGTGTAGGCAGTAGACAGCAAGACAGCTCAGTGCGAGAGGAACCGAAAGAAGAAAATAATGGAAACAACTCACAAGTGTGAGGAAAAAGTGGCACAGAAAAACTCAGACTATGAAGACAGTATAAGAATGGGACGGGAGTGTGTCCGAATGTCATGGAGTGGCTGAGCTCTGCTCAATGGCTGATAAGGGCTCTGAGAGCAGGACAGCAGCTCTGGCAGAGGACACAGTCTTTAAGGACACCGGCAGGAGACGGATGGACAGTAAACCACATTAAAAATGAACTAACTCTCCTGCTCGCTGACAGAGAGAGATGATGACGGACGGGTAACAGAGAGTCAGTCTCGGGGCTTTAATTCGAGAGGCTTTCTCATACTCTCTCACATCTGCTGCTCGTCCTTGACCATTTTTCACCCACTGAGTAGAAAGAACCGACCCACGACTGCTTCAAAGCAAGTACTGAGAGAGTTAGTGAACCCTGGTTAGTCTGCGATTTATGCTGGTTATCACACACCACAGTCAACACTGAGGAGGGGTTTTAAAAAAAGAACAAAACACAAAAAATAAACAGATGGCCGGGCACTGTCCTTCAGGATTTTTTGGTAGACAGCATTCATGTTTCCATTTATCACAGCAAGTCTTCCATGTCCAGAAGCAGCAAAACAGCCCCAGGATCATCAAGGTGTTTTTTGGCAAAACTGAGACGAGCCTTTATGTTCTTTTTGCTCAGCAGCGGTTTTCGTCTTGGAACTCTGCCATACAGGCAATTTTTGCCCAGTCTCTTTCTTATGGTGGAGTCATAAACACTGACCTTAACTGAGGCAAGAGAGGCCTGCAGTTCTCTAGATGTTGTTGTGGGGTCTTTTGTGACCTCTTGGATGAGTCGTCGCATGGGGCAATTTTGCTCAGCCGGCCACTCCTGGGAAGGTTCTCCACTGTTCCATGTTTTCGCCATTTGTGGATAATGGCTCGCACTGTGATTCGCTGGAGTCCCAAAGCTTTAGAAATGGCTTTATAACCTTTCCCAGACTGATAGATCTCAATTACTTCCTTTCTCATTTGTTCCTGGATTTCTTTGGATCTCAACATGATGTGTAGCTTTTGAGGATCTTTTGGTCTACTTCACTTTGTCAGGCAGGTCCTATTTAAGTGATTTCTTGATTGCGAACAGGTGTGGCAGTAATCAGGCCACACAGGGCCATGTTGTGTTTACTTGTGTTATCTTTGATTAATATTTAAATTTTTTTGATGATCTGAAACATTAAAGTGTGACAAACATACAAAAACATAAAAAATCATTAAGGGGGGCAACACTTTTTCACACCACTGTATTTAGTATGCACATTCAACCAACAAATACACATATTTACTTAAATTGGTAGTACTATGGTACTATGGAGACTGGAGAATCTCACTATGATGTTTGACGAAAATATCTTCTATCTGCAACGGTCTTCACAAGTTCTCACAATAAGAGATGTTGAGAATGTGATGTTGTTATTGAATTGATTCAACACATTTTTTTAAGTTGAGGGGGTAAATACTCTAGTTCCGTAAACTTACAAACTATTTGAGACAGTGACTTAAAATGTTAAGTTGCATGAACAAATTCTTACAAACACACGGCTTTTCACTTCACAATATGTTAACTGATGGTGTAGATTACTTGTGCATTATTGTGATGTTTTTATCAGCTGTTTGGACTCTGCAGAGGATCTATTGGTGAGCAAGTGATGTTATGCCAAATTTCTCCAAATCTGTTTTGATGAAGAAACAACCTCATCTATATCTTATATGGCCTGAGGGTGAGTACATTTTAAAAATATCAGTTTTTGGATGAACCATTTTTTTTTTTAAATTAAATAATAAGCTACCAGATATTTAATAATTTGCTTAGCAAATTTGTAGATTGGGCATATTTCCAAATTTTGTGGAGAAGCTCAGCAAGATGCCTGACGAATGTCTTCTGTCTGCAACTGTCTTCATGAGTTTGTGCAATAAGTGATGTTGAGAATGTGATATTGTTATTGAATTGATTCAACACATTTTTTTTAAGTTGAGGGGGCAAATATTCTAGTTCAGTCAACTTACAAACTATTTGAGAAAGTGAAAACTTTAAACGACAAGTTGAATGAACAAATTCAGAAACTGCAACTTGTGTCAACTTGAAAATATATATATATATTTTTTACGGTACGCAAACATGAATTTTAAAGAAAGTAGTTCACCCCCCCCAAAAAATCGGTGTAATAGTTACTCTTCATCAGGCTATCCAATTTAAGATGAGTTGGAGAAATTTAGCATTACATCACTTGCTGACCAATAGATCATCTGCAGTGAATGGGTGCCGTCAGAGTGAGAGTCCAAACACCTGATAAAAACACAATAATCCATAAGTAATCCACAATTTATTACAAACATTTACAAGACATTGATGGTGTGGATTACTTGTGTGATGTATTGTGATGTTTTTATCAACTGTTTGGACTCTCATTCTGACGGCACCCATTCAATGCAGAGGATCCATTGGTGAGCAAGTGATGTAATGCTAAATTTCTCCAAATCTGTTCTGATGAAGAAACAACCTCATTTACATCTTAGATGGCCTGAAGGTGAGTACATTTTTAGCAAATATTATTTTTGTATGAACTATTCCTGTAAATTAAATAAGAAACTGCAAAACATCTAATAATTCACCACACAAAATCTCACAGCAGTAATTAATTAATAATTATCATACGGCTCTCTGAAACACTTGATTCTAATTAGTCAATCATAGTATTACATGGTCAATTTTATTTTTTTTTCATGACTCTAATCACTCCACACTCTAACATAAACAAGTCATTTGAACTCAAATGAATATTTAATGTGCATTTATTTATTTATTTGCTTAATTAATGGATGTATTTAGTAAGCTGCCCTGCAATAAGCCGAATAATGTGTAGTCGTCTAGTCATGATTGCAAAATAAACACCCTCAGGATGAAGCAATACTTGCTAGGACTTAATTAGCCATAATGACCAGCTGACTGAACACTATCCCTTATATAAAATGAAGGGTAATCAATCAAATGTCAAATATTGAGCGTTTTTACCCTTGGAAAGGTACAATTAGTCTACTGCTTGAGCTCAGTAGTCTCTAAATCAGATTCTCAGTGTGATCAGAACTGAATCCCAGAGTTTAAACTAAACCTCTAGACTGCATTCGCTCCAGTGGGAGAGACTCTATGCTCTCTTCTTTCCATGGAGGACACTTGCAGTTCAAAAAGGCATTGGGTTACAAAATCAACTTCTCCAGCCAATAAAAAGGTTAAAGCAGAGTGTGAATCACTGGGAGGAAGCAGACATCTCAAACGCCCACTTCTTCACGATATCCGCTACGGTTAGAGAAGGGAATCGTACAGAATTTACCAATTCAAATGATTCTAGAATCCTTTAACAGTTCTAATTTAGAACAATTTTTGGAAAAATAACTGAATCTTGCATCAGCATCCTGATGTTAAATAACATTATATACTTCAACATAACAGTAAGAATAATAAATATAGCTGCAAGCAGCAATTGGTGAAAGTGAAAGTAAAATGAAGAGCTAATTAGCTGACTTTAATAACTCAGTAAAGACCAGGGTTACCTTCCTGCAGACTTAAGTTTCAACCCTGTCTACAATTAAGTACCCCTGAACACCATGATTAGCTGGTCAAGGTGTGTTGGATTAGGGTTAAAGCTGAACTCTGCAGTATGGTAGCTCTCCAGGAGCAGGGTTGGAGACCCCTGGTAAAGACATTTGTTAATACAGAATTCTATAAAACTCAAAATGGCAAATGCCCAAAAAGGCCAACATAGGAAAATTAGATGCTGTTTGATTTGGTATGCCATTCCGAATCCAACAATTAACCAGTCTTGCAATTATTAGCCAAATTGATCAGAAGTTATTGCAGAAATGCCAATATTTGGTCTTTTGACCAGTAGGTGGTGTAAGATTGTAATAGGGATTAATTACATAATAATTTATAATTTAGCTCAAAGGGAATCGAATATGATTCAATAGGGAATTTGAACAGAATCGCTGTTTTACGGCTGTTTCAGAGTCGACGCGCGATTCATTCACAAGTCGTCTAACAGAAACTCTGCAATGGATATTACTATCCAGAATATAGTGAAAACACTATATATAAGCACAGTAGCAAAATCAGCAGTTTAAGGCAATAACTTGTAAGCACGAAACACAAGATACTTAATAAAAATATGAATTTATTAGATAAACCTAACACATACAAACTAATCTAACATAAACACGCATACACACAGGTTGCAGAAAGAGAAAATGAGGAAAGAATGAGTTTAAAGGAATGAAAATATGAAGTCCCAAGTTATAGCAATGTGCATTTGCTTAGACCTGAACAACCATCAATCACTTAATTAACCCTCGTATTGAGTCTCTCAAAGAGGTTATTAAACTTTATATCAAAATGCACCAGTTCAGTAAGATTCTAGAGGTTACTTGCGCATTGCCTTTGGGAATTCCTTTGGTTGCGTCGCTTCAAAAAGGGGGCTTTCCCGAGGTTGCTGATTGGTTGGTGGTCGGTCAATGTGATGTCTTCTTGGGCGTTGGCTGGATATGAGAGTTGTGAGTGCGCTGATAAAGTTCGGGTCAACGAAGACGTTTAAGTCGGTCGCGGCTTGCACAAACTTAACTAGACACGAAACTCTCAACGGAAAGAAATAAAAGTATTAAAGTAAAAGATAGAGGTGTGGTGATCTCCTCATGTTTCCTTGAGGTGAGGAGGCTGGCATGCAGGCCAGGCGGCGTCGAGACGCGGCGGCGCGAAGCACGTGAAGAGCGTTGTAAGGAGTGAGAAAAGTTGCAAGAGATAAGAGAGATTTGAGGGTGTCCTTGAGTTTTTAAACTCAGCCTTTGGACACCTCCCAAAATGATGTCTTGACCAATTAGAACATTGGCTGAACTCCGGTGGGCTGCTGGTTTCACCTTCCAAACCACAAATCACAATGTTATCTTATTAGTCCCGTGATCCCAAATTCCCGCTCTTTGCAGAGATAAATTTGGACATGATTTCTATAACAAGACAATAATACATTTCGCAAAGAATTGAATTACAGGAACATTTTGAGAATGCGATTTCCAGACCGTGCATATCAAACATCAATATAAACCATTAAACTATTCAATAGTTATCAAAAGGGACATACACAATGAGTGATTAAAACATAATAGACAAATGTGTGGGTTACATATATGATAGGAAGTTATACATAGAAATGAGGAGTTGCTCCTTAGTTCTTTAGCACATTTTAGGCGCATATGTACATCAATAGACAGTTTTCTGTGCCCTTCTGTGAGGGTCTGTTCTCTAAGCTGGGAGGTCAAAAGTTTAGGGAAGGAATTTCCGTCGTGTCCTGTGTGTGGGGGAAAACCAACCATATCGCTAATGACTTTAATCATGTGATGTTCAAAATGTGCATCTCTTTGACCATTAATCTTGGTTACTTGCTCCAAATTTGACAATCTCCTTATTCGAAGGATTTGATTATGAAGAAGTGTCTTTGTGTTAATTTTGCGAGTTCTTGGTTAGTTAGGTCTGCTTCAGGCTGGCGTTCTGGCGCCAGCTATGAAACGTCAGATTTATGATGGGGGGCCTCTTGTGGAATGTGAGTCTGTAGTGTTTTTACTTCTAATCGACTCTCCCAAATTGTTTGATTCGCGCTGATATACTACATATCCCCCTTTCGATCGGTGATGTGTTGTTGGCAGAAGACATCGACGAGCGCTGGAGAAACACAGGCAGAAGAAGCAGACACAAACACAGCAAACAACAAGACAACACTTCCAGGACAGTTACTGTACCGGTGCATGGCATTACGCTATTCAGGTACATGTAGTACCTGGAAAATGGTCGAATTCACCTAGATATTGTTGTTCAAATTTGTTTTTGTATGATGATCCTTTGATCAAATTTTGTGATTAAGTTTGTTTGTTTATTTTAGGTATTAAATTTAGAGACGTTCACCTTAGTTTATGGTGACATCATCTGTGGTAAAATGAGTTGACCTATCTTGCATGGAGCTCTCTGGCTCCCATTCAGTTCAGAATGGTTTGCGGATATTAGGTGTGGCAAGTCAATCCTAATATCAGACCTTTGACCCTTGTAGGGTGGCTAGGAGTTTCACCTGCTAAAGCAAGAGGGGAAGGAAAGCGATAGGCAAGAGGAAAAAAACAAAACAAAGAAAATTAGCTGCGGGTTTTCCTAGTCAGGGTTGCGAGTACTATTGAGCTAGGATGGCAGGTGCAGCTGATGTGTCATGTACCTTAACATAGTGTCAGGTGTTCTACCTGGGGTGAGGATAGTTGCATGTTCCTTCCTGGTGGATGTAAAACTATGTTAAGCTGAGATTTGAATATTCTACTCGTGGAAAGAATAAGTTTGTCAAATGTGTTATCAGTAGGTGTGGTTACCTTCTGGGTTGTGAATGTTAATTGTGTAGTGTATGTATGGTCAGATCTGTTTCAGTCTGTTTTGGCTCCCCCTTTTCTTGTAGGTCGGTGAAGATGCTCTCTGCATCCTTGGCTTGGATGAGGGTGTGTTCAGATGGGGGTCAGTCCAGCAAGGCAGGAAGTTCTTTAGCAGACAGTCGGAGGTAGTTTGGCATGGCTGTGTGAAGCTGGGGTGCAAAACTTTGTCTCCTATGTTGCATTTCACTTGTGATGCCTTCTGGTTGTGGCAGACTTTCTGACCTTCTGTGCTTTAGTGGTTGCTGTTGCACAGACATGAATGTGGTTCATGGAGTTGAAGTTCATTTGACAGTTTCTTTGGAAGTGATGGGTGACTGAGGTGATGTTCTTTGGTACCTCAGAGTTTTCATCAGCGGTTGGCCGTGAGAGACTTGTTTGTTCTGGGTGGTTGTTGAACAGGTGCTTGTCATCTCTGATGCGGTGGTGTACCAGGTGATTGTCGGCCTTCCGTTCTGTCGCTGGTCACAGCGAGCATGACTTCTGTTTCTAGTCATTCGTGTCTAGCTGGTTTTCAAGGAACTCTTTCAGTTGTTTCATGACTTGTTCCATGTCTTCTGAGGGTGAACAGTCTTGTTCTTGTGTAGACTTAGCACTGTGGGTGTCTAAGTGGTGCTGATGTGGGTTCTGTCTTTGCTTACCCACTCTAGTTGTTGTTGGACAAGCCGGTCGTTTGGCTTTGCACGTCCAGTTAGGTTTCCAGCTGATCCTTTCTTTTGGGCTTCTTGAGAAGTGTGGCTGGTCCCATGGCTTTTCCCAGCGGTTGGGCTGATAGCTGTTGTGGACATGGGGCTCACGTTCTCTTTGCTCTTGATGGAAGACTCGGGTGTTGTGATGCCACTGGGTGTCGTCCAGTGCAAGGCTTGAGTCTTCGGTTACAGAGTTCAAGAGTGTGGAGGTTTTGTTACCTTTCTTTGAGGTCAACTTTTGCTTGGTGTAGGCCTTCTGTGTTAGATCGCGCAACTGTTGGATGGTCATGGAGCGCGGACAGGCCATGACGCCGAGGTGACGACTGACTCCAGGGTGCAGATTTTTCAGGAAAAGGCTTTTGAAATTCACCTCTTCTTCAAGGTCAAGTTTGTTGTGTGCACCGAAGTAGGCTTTTCGGAGTCGGTTGTAGTAGGTTTGTGGCGTCTCTTGTCGACCTTGTTTGGTCTCCAAGGCGGTTAACAGTCCATATTCAGACTCAGGGTCTGTAAACTCTTTGATCAGGACCTCACAAAGTAGCTGGTAGTTTGACTTTGTGTGACTGAGTTGTCGATCTATGAAGTTTCGTACCTCGACACTTGACGTTGCTCTTAGGAGGTACAACCTGTCTCTGTCAGTCACGTGAGGTCTCATTTCTAAATGAAAATTAATATCTTGCAGGTGGGCCTGGATGTCGTGGCCCTCTTTGGAGTTCGGGTCAAACTGGCTGATGCTTTTAGACAGCTTGTTGAGGTCTTTGATGGTCAACCCAGGTGCAGTTCCAAGGTCTGCTTGGATGGGGTTTCTGCTTTCAGTGGCAGGAAAGAGCTGTGTGGCGAAGGCTAGTGATGTTTCGGGAGGTGGCCCTTCGCTTCTTTCATTGGATGCCAGTTCTTGGATGTGAGACTTAGCTCTGCTCAGCAGTGGTGAGGCTGAGATATGCTTCGCTCTTCTTGGCTCTTGTTCCAGCTCATAAGCATATTTTAACTCTTTTCTGACCACGTAGAGCTCATTGTTGGCATCGTCTAGATGTTGGGTCAGATTGTCTATGTCAGTGCTGTACCTTTCAAGGTGGTTTTCTAAGGCACTGATTTTAGCATTCTTGTCGCTGATGTCGTTCTTGGCTTTCTCTAGTAGCTGTTCGGCATACTGGAGTCTGTTTACCAGGTCTCCCTGGGCAGCCTTTGCTTGTTGCTGGTCAAGTTGAGCTGTTGCCAGGGCTGCTTGGAGCTTTTTAACTTGTTCCGTTGTTTCCTGCTCCCTCTCGTTGGGTGCTTTGAGTTGATCTTGAACTTTCACTTCCAGCTTGTCTATGCGGCGTTGAGCACGTGACAGCTCCTCTTGAAGATGGGTGATGTGCTTGTCGCTCAGTTTCAGCTGGGTTGTGAAGGCATCGCTTAGGGAGCTGGTGATTTTGACTAGCTCCTCGTGGTTGTTGTTCTGGCTTGAATCTTGTGTCAGGAACCTTCTCATTAAGAATAATAACAGTTCAAAGGTCTTGGGGGTGAGGCTGTCCGTCATGCCTCTCAGCCAAGTGTTCACATCTTCCCCGTGGGCAAGGGGGTCTGCAGTCTGCGGCATGTTTGCACGCTGAGGAGAAGGGAGACTGACACAGATCTGTGTGAAGTAGAAGCCTATGTGTGGTGGGACAACTAAGTGTTGTGTCAGTGATTGTGAACCCCTAATGAAGTGTGGCGATGATAGTGTTGGTCTCAGGGTGTCTAGGTAGACTAGGGATGTGAAGACTTCGTCACTCTAATGAGGAAGAGGAAAGAAAACAAGAGAAAAAGGTGAAAACACTTCAGTGAAATAAAACAATTCTCTTTTCCAATGGGAGGAATGTTGCTTAGATTTTGTAAAAAGGTAAACAATATTATTATATCTCTGTTCGAGACGTGAGAATATAATAATAATGCTGGTATCTCTTTTCTTAGTCTGACAGGATTGACACCAAAACACCTTACAGTTGGACCGCTTACTAAGGAGGCTTCGAAAGCGACTGGTGTTCAACACTTAACTCTAAAAATTGATCTCAGTATGGGATGAGATGCGAAAATTTGGAATGCGTTTTCAAATTCAGGGAGGTTAGGAAGAAGAAGGAGGGTTTGATTACAATCAAATTCATAAGGATGATTACTGTTCTTTGACAAGATTTTGCATTTCATTCACTTAGAATCGATTGATGGTTCTTACAGGTCCCTGCAAATGTGAGGAGTAAAGAAGAAAGAAAGAAGGAGAGACTTGGGTAGAAGGGAAGGGAAGGAGACTCAGTAAATTGAGTGGATCGGGTCCACTCACAGGCTGCGTGGCTGTTATACCCGACTACGAGTAGCGTGTTGTTTATAGTTGCTGCACAACTAATGAAACACCGATAAAATTTGAGTGAAAGAGAGTTGTCTTTCTAATTTATTTGAACTGTAGCGAGGGATAACAATGTCTCCTATTAAAGCTCAGGTGTGTCGTTCCCAAGCTAGGATACAAGGAGGTAAAGGAGAAAGGTAAAGTAGAATGAAATTAAAAGTAATAAATGGCAAAATAATCAAAATGAAATTAAGTGCATGAGGAAAAACACAAAATAAATAAACAAATAAAATAAAATAAAAATGGAGGTTAATTGTATAACCAAGAAAGGAAGCAATAGGGGTAAAAACGCAATTAAAGAAATGAGTAAGTGTGATTCTGAATAGAATCTGTTGATAGGGGTAACAAATCAATTAGGTAAAATAAGTTACCCTTAACTTTCAAAGTTCAAGGCTTATTAGTACCTAAAATGATTGACCTAAAAGAGAGAATACTAGAAATAATGATCATATGAAATGACCAGATGAGGAAATTCAAATGAGTCCAAATAAATTTAATGTTTGAATTAAATTTCAATTTGTCACAATTAATAATTGTGAAGTAATATTCCCCTTTCTAGTAAAATGCATATAAAGTGGTAAAGTTAGAAAATTGAGAAATAGGACAGAAAAATAGACCAACAGGTGTATTAGTTCAGAGGTTTAAAGGGTTAAATAACTTTAGCTTTGCCCACACACACACTGTATTCAACCACTGGATGTTAATGCTAACTGCTAACCTTTGAGGCTAATCTTTAGCATAGACTTCAATGTAAAAGCAACAGTTTCGTTAGCTTAGCAACACCGTGGAGTTTGTTTATAGTATGACGTCAATGTGCTGCGCGTGCGCAGTTCAGAGTTGCTCCGGAAGTAGGTTAAGACTTCCGAGTCACCACCGTAGCTACGGCAACCAAACAAACAATAGTGGGCTACGCACATGGAACATTACATTGCAAGTTCAGTTAAGCATGTTACATGAAATGGCAGCGCATTTCAACACTATATACATAACAACATCACTTCTAGTTGGTTTTGCGATGTGGCGCTTTAAACTCTTAGTTCGTTCAGAGTTGGATTTAAACTTTATTTAAGTGGCAGCTTGGCGCTGCAAATGAGGAAACAAAATAATAAATGATCTCGGCGGATCATAAATCTCCGTGCCAGTTTCTCTGAGCACGTAGACACAACAGGTTTTATTCGCTGTTGTTTAGAGTTAAACTTTACTTGATCAAGATTTAAAACACTCCCGTTTAAATCGCACTGTTTCACTTAGTGAACAGACACAAACAGGCAAGCATTATTTCTAATGTTTAACCAGGGGAGTCAAATTACATAGTTGCTTTGACAATGGAACACGCATCGACAATTAAACTATGAATAATAAGGCCTTTAAAATAGATTGAGGGACACGCTCAAACTATCCTTTATTCGTCGATTTATTTCCCTTTTAATTACTGCAGTTTAGTTCCGTTCAGCTAACAGTGACTGAGATTCCCTGCCGGGATTATAGCAATTGAATGGCACTGGAACACGCAATGACATTAATTCAACTATAAATAAGGCATTGCAGAAAATGAGGGACGCGCTCAATTTCGACCTTATTGTACGATCTCAGACGTTAACTTTAAACTAACTTACTACAGTTTAAAAAGTAGAGAGACGTTCTCGAGTTACCGTCCTCTGCATTCACTCTAGGTTTCATTCATTCAAGCGGGCGGCCGCGCTGCTTACGTCACACACACACACACGCACATACAGTCTAGACTCAGACGCTCTCATCCACAGAAATAGAAAATATTAAATAACTTGGTTGTGCTTACAATTTAGATTAAACTGTCTCGCGTTCTCCACCAATTATGTAAGATTGTAATAGGGATTAATTACATAATAATTTATAATTTAGCTCAAAGGGAATCGAATATGATTCAATAGGGAATTTGAACAGAATCGCTGTTTTACGGCTGTTTCAGAGTCGACGCGCGATTCATTCACAAGTCGTCTAACAGAAACTCTGCAATGGATATTACTATCCAGAATATAGTGAAAACACTATATATAAGCACAGTAGCAAAATCAGCAGTTTAAGGCAATAACTTGTAAGCACGAAACACAAGATACTTAATAAAAATATGAATTTATTAGATAAACCTAACACATACAAACTAATCTAACATAAACACGCATACACACAGGTTGCAGAAAGAGAAAATGAGGAAAGAATGAGTTTAAAGGAATGAAAATATGAAGTCCCAAGTTATAGCAATGTGCATTTGCTTAGACCTGAACAACCATCAATCACTTAATTAACCCTCGTATTGAGTCTCTCAAAGAGGTTATTAAATATCAAAATGCACCAGTTCAGTAAGATTCTAGAGGTTACTTGCGCATTGCCTTTGGGAATTCCTTTGGTTGCGTCGCTTCAAAAAGGGGGCTTTCCCGAGGTTGCTGATTGGTTGGTGGTCGGTCAATGTGATGTCTTCTTGGGCGTTGGCTGGATATGAGAGTTGTGAGTGCGCTGATAAAGTTCGGGTCAACGAAGACGTTTAAGTCGGTCGCGGCTTGCACAAACTTAACTAGACACGAAACTCTCAACGGAAAGAAATAAAAGTATTAAGGTAAAAGATAGAGGTGTGGTGATCTCCTCATGTTTCCTTGAGGTGAGGAGGCTGGCATGCAGGCCAGGCGGCGTCGAGACGCGGCGGCGCGAAGCACGTGAAGAGCGTTGTAAGGAGTGAGAAAAGTTGCAAGAGATAAGAGAGATTTGAGGGTGTCCTTGAGTTTTTAAACTCAGCCTTTGGACACCTCCCAAAATGATGTCTTGACCAATTAGAACATTGGCTGAACTCCGGTGGGCTGCTGGTTTCACCTTCCAAACCACAAATCACAATGTTATCTTATTAGTCCCGTGATCCCAAATTCCCGCTCTTTGCAGAGATAAATTTGGACATGATTTCTATAACAAGACAATAATACATTTCGCAAAGAATTGAATTACAGGAACATTTTGAGAATGCGATTTCCAGACCGTGCATATCAAACATCAATATAAACCATTAAACTATTCAATAGTTATCAAAAGGGACATACACAATGAGTGATTAAAACATAATAGACAAATGTGTGGGTTACATATATGATAGGAAGTTATACATAGAAATGAGGAGTTGCTCCTTAGTTCTTTAGCACATTTTAGGCGCATATGTACATCAATAGACAGTTTTCTGTGCCCTTCTGTGAGGGTCTGTTCTCTAAGCTGGGAGGTCAAAAGTTTAGGGAAGGAATTTCCGTTGTGTCCTGTGTGTGGGGGAAAACCAACCATATCGCTAATGACTTTAATCATGTGATGTTCAAAATGTGCATCTCTTTGACCATTAATCTTGGTTACTTGCTCCAAATTTGACAATCTCCTTATTCGAAGGATTTGATTATGAAGAAGTGTCTTTGTGTTAATTTTGCGAGTTCTTGGTTAGTTAGGTCTGCTTCAGGCTGGCGTTCTGGCGCCAGCTATGAAACGTCAGATTTATGATGGGGGGCCTCTTGTGGAATGTGAGTCTGTAGTGTTTTTACTTCTAATCGACTCTCCCAAATTGTTTGATTCGCGCTGATATACTACAGTGGTGCTATGCCAAAACTACTTATGTGCCCTTAGGTCATGCTTGTTATAACACATACAGTACCAGGTTTGGTCAGATTCCGCTAAAGCGCTGCAGAAATATAGCCTCATGTCCTCTTTTGCACAAACTTCATTAATTTTGTTAGGTCGCTTAACAAAAACAGTTTGGTAAATCAAAAAAGCTTTCGATAACTTTTTTGATAACCATTTTTTGTGAAAATTAGACACTAAGACAAGTTTGAAAAAGTAGATATTTTAGGAAAATTCTAAATGATGAAAAATCTTGACCATAGAAATTAAAGTTTTAATATGCATTCAACTAGGTATGAGCCAAGGAATCAGAAGAAAACATTTTGCTTTTAGACCTTACGGTTCAAAAGTTATTAGCAGAAACATGAGTGCAAATTTGGCCTGTTGGTGGCACTAGAGAGTTTGAGTTAGAAATTTCAAATTTGGTGTGGTTAATGATGAGATTGTTCTCTATCTGTGCCAAATTTCATAACTTTCTCGCAAGTGAAAATTCATAAGATTCATAACAATACACTAAAACATTTGAAAAAACAACAACAACAACACAGTTTTAATACAAAATGGATCACGCACAAAATGGCTCACATAGGAAAATTTGGTATTGTTTGATTCGGTATGCTGTTCCGAATCTAACAAGGTCACTCTCGTGATTTTTTTGTCAAACTGTTCAGAAAATATAACCAAGTCTTGAATGAATCTGCTAAAGCAGAGATCTTCAACCCTGTTTCTGGGGACCCACTATCCTGAAGAGTTTAGCTACAACCCTAATCAAACACACCTGAAGTGGCCAATCAAGCTCCTCAAGATTGCTTGAAAATTGTAGGCAGGTGTGCTGAAACCGGTTGGAAATAAACTTTCCAGTAGAGTGGGTTCTCAGAAGCAGGGTTGAAGACCTCTGCTCTAAAGTGTTGCAAAGATATAGCCTTCAAAAGATATTAGCATAAATATTTTGACCAGTAGGTGGCACTGTGCAAAAACTACCCTCAAGTCATACCAAGCACCATATCTGGTCTGAATCCGCTAAAGCGTTGCGAAGATATATCCTTATGTCCATTTTTGTGCAAATTTCATCAAATTCTTTAAAGCACTTTACAAAAACACTTTGGTATATCAACAAGCTTTTGATAACTTTTGACATCATTGTATGAAAATGATCTGAGCCAATTTTGGTGAAAATCGGACAAACCGTCTAAACTCAAAATCGCCAAGAGCCAAGGAATTAGAGTCGAATAAAAAAAGAATTGCAAATTTGGCCTATTGGTGGCGCTAGAGAGTTTGAATTAGAATCTCCAAATTTGCTGTGGTTATTATTGAGTGTGTCAAATTTCATAACTTTTCCGCAATCTGTAATAGAATCCCAGAGCGCAAGAAGTAGCAGTAGCAGAAGAATAAGAAAAAAAAGAAAGCGCTTGGCCCCTAATAAGAAACATAAAAAATGTATGATCCCTTCACATTTATTCAATATAGCAAAACAAAAATGTCATCCATTTTCATTGCAAAAAATCACATATTGCATTAACCTTGGCATTAAGAGAATAAGTTACATTTTCGAACAGAAAACGGTTATTTTAAATGTAAAAACATTTCACAATACTACTGTTTCCTACTGTATTTTAATCAAATAAATGTAGCCTTGGTGAAAAATAAGACACTTCTTTCAAAACTATTTAGAAAATCTTACAGATTTTGATCTTAAACTTTTTAACGGTAGTATATGTCAATAGCAAAGATGCATCAACAAAAGAAATTAAACAGTCCATAACCATTAATAGAAGCAAAACCTAAAACATTAAAACTTACAACATAAATTTGCTATTTATAACATGTTTGCTTAATATGTAGTTGTGGAGCAGATTTTTCAACCAGTAAGATTTCACTGTAGGCAGAGCTCCTAAACACATTGTAATAAAGACAGAAACAAAGCCAAAGACAAAAATTCTTGTGATGTACAATATGCACACAGCAACTGTATCAAAACAAATCAGAGGCAAAACTGAATCACACATTTAAAAGCATGCAGAAATGAATTACTCTCAATCAGAAAAGGATTCTTTTTATTATTAACCAGATCTATGCACTGAAATAAAGACAAACACTTACCAAGATAAATCAGTTTATAATTCACATTCCCAAAAAGGCGGATTAAACTAAAATGGCATACGTAGCTGTGTTTAGATATGATTTAAAAGAATTTTAAGATCCCTTAAAGCTTTAAGTGCGAGAGGAGTTTACATCTGCTGTGATTTCAGCGTGGGGAGAGTTATTAATGATGTATCTTATCTCGTATTATTCTAGAGGTGAAGCAACGGTCAGGGGCGGAAATTGCAAGATACAAAAAGAATTACACTCTCCATTATCTGTAAAGCTTTAGGAAGAAAAACTGCATAGAGAATGAGAGGGACTATCATATGTACGCCCACAAGTTTCGTCATACTTTATCTGCACTATCAAAGACCTCTCAAAAATATAAAAATAATTTAATCACATACACACAAATGAGTAAAAGTCAATAGAGCGAGTCAAACCTCCATGTAAGCTCTGGATTCTCAATGTTGACCTCATAGTAGTAGAATTACCTAGAACCTTCTCCCATTGTTTTTCCTCTCTCCTTTTGGTGCACTAAACTCAATTGCACCGTGTACCTGAGTTTGGTTTGGTTCTGGTTCTGCCTTGGTGTTCATGGTCTGGCTGAGCGTTCCTGATCCATAAAGGTGAAAAACAGACACACGGCGGTGGTGATGAGGGTGTGCATGGCCTCGTACAAGAGTTTTGGAGAAAACACACTCCAGATGAAAAGGTGGTATCGGAGACTGGTGACCAGAACCACGTAAAACACGGCTGGGATGGACCGCAGGAGCGCGAAGCAGTAGCTGCCATGACCGAGCCCCATTACAGCCCTGAAAGAGAGAGAAAAAGACCAGAATTAAGATGTTATGATCTGGTGTGAGTCTATGATATGTGTCACTACATAATACTGTAGTCATAAAACCATCAGGTCTCATTGACTGTGGTTCATTCCTCATTTAATGCTAATGGAAAAGGTATAACTTCCTTTAATAACCTATGATTATGCGCTATGTTTCAAGGCAAATGTCTATTGTACATTTATCAAGACAAACGCCCCCTGTCATGGTCTGATGACAAAGCTATCACCAGGTCTAGACGCAATAATCCGACGCTCTAAAAGATAATGGGACCTTAATGGAATGAACAGACTGGATCAAGCAGGCCCAGACTGCATTAGACTGGCAAGTGCTTGACTGGGCTAGATGGAAAGGACTGGAATGGACATGAACTGAACTAGAGTAAATTTTCTGGAAATTACTCAACTACATTTCACTTAACTGGACAGGAGTTGATACTAGACTGGAATGGACTACTTTAAATCAAATTGGACTGGACTGGGTAGGACTGTACTAGTATGGACTGAATTGTGTTAGGTTAAATTGGATGCCCTCAATTTATAAACTGGACTGGATTTGATAGACTAGACTGGGCTAGATTACATTGGAATGAATTGAACTAGACTGGACTAGTAGGGATTGAACTGGACTAGAAAGGACAGAACTGGACTAGCATGAACTGAAGTTGGCTAGGCTAGATTAAATAACCTCAACCTATAAACTGGACTGGATCTGATAGACTAGACTGGGCTAGATTACTTTGAAATGAATTGGACTGGACTAGAAGGGATAGAATTGGACTAGAAAGTGCAGGACTGGACTAGCATGAACTGAAGTGGCCTAGGCTAGTTTAAATGACCTCAGCCTATGACCTGGACTGGACTACATTGCACTGAATTGGACTAAGTTGATAACAGACCTCAACCTTTGGAGTTGATAACAGACTAGAAGTAGGTTAGGCTAGATTAGATGGCCTCAAACTATAACTGAGCCAACTATACTACAGTGAACTGGACTGGAGTTGGTTTTACTGGACTAGACTGACAGGGCTAGACTACATAGAATGAATAACATTGTACTACATTGAATAGGGCTGAAATGGGCAAGACTGGACTAGTATGCAATGAAGTGGGTTAGACTAGATTAGATGGCCTCAACCTGTAAACTAGACTGGAACTGATGATAGAATAGATTGGTTTAGATTCCTTTGGACTGAATTGGATTGGACTGCACTAAAATGGACTGAAGTTGGTTAGGATAGAATAAATGGCCTCAATCAAAAAAATGGACTGTACTACATTTCACTGAACTGGACTGGAGTTGATTTTACTGGACTAGATTGACAGGGCTAGACTACACTGAAATGAATCAGACTGGACTACAATGGATGGAACCAGACTGGGGTAGGAATAGACTAGTATGGACTGAAATGGGTTAGGCAAGACAGACTGGATTTGGTTAGATTACAGTGGACTTTGATGGATAGAACTGTTCTAGAATGGACTAAAGTGGGTCAGGTTAGTATTAAATGTCCTCAATCCATAAACTGGACTGGGCTACATTTTACTGTACTGGACTGGAGTTGATTGTATTGGACTAGATTGACAGATCTAGACTACACTGACCTGAATTAGAATTGACTAAAATGGACAGAACCAGACTGAACTGGACTATAATGGGCAGGAATAGCCTAGTATAGACTGAACTGGGTTAGGCTAGATGGCCTCAACCTGTAAACTAGACTGGAGTTGATGATAGGCAGTATTGGTTTAGACTACTTTTTGGTTTAGATTACTAAATTGGATTGGACTGGACTGATTGTTTAGGCCAGATTAAAAGTCTGTTTATAAATCTATAAACTGCACTGGACTACATTTTACTGAAATGGACTGGAATTGATTTTACTGGACTAGATTAACAGGGTTAAACTACACTGAACTGAATTAGATGGCACTAGAATGGCCTAAACCAGATTTAACTGGACTATAATGGGCAGGACTGGATTAGTATGAACTGAAGTGGGTTAAAATAGATTAGATAGCCTTAACCTGTAAACTAGACTGGAGTTGATGATAGACTGGATTGGTTTAGACTACTTTTGACTGAACTGGATTGGACTGGACTAGAATGTCCTGAAGTGGGTTAAACTAGATTAGATGGCCTTAACCAATAAGCTGATGACGGACTGGACTGGTTTAGATTACAATGAACTGAAATTAATTGGACTAGACTACAATGGATTTAAGTGGGTTAGGCTAATCTAATCTTAATCTATAAACTGGACTGGACAACATTTCACCGAACTAGAGGTGATTTTATTAGACTAGACTGACAAGGCTAGACTACATTGAACTGAATTACACTGGACTATAATAGACTGAACCAGATTCAATTGGGCTAGAATGGGCAAGAGTGGACTAGTATGGACTGAAGTGGATTAGCTAGATTAGATGGCCTCAATCTATGAACTGGACTGGAGCTGATGACAGACTGGATTGGTTTAGACTACTTTGGACTGAAATAGATTTGACTTGACTATAATGTATTTAAGTGGGTTAGGCTAGAATAAATGACCCTAATCTATAAACTGGACTGGACTACATTTCACTGAACTGGACTGGAGTTGATTTTACTGGACTAGATTGACAGGGCTAGACTACACTAAACTGAATTAGACTATAATGGGCAGGAATGGACCAAGGATTAGGCTAGATAAGATGGCCTCAACCCTTGATCTACAAACCGGACTGGAGTTGATGATACACTGGATTAAATCTGGATAGATTACTTTGGACTAAAATGAATTAGACTGGACTAGAATGGACTCAAGTGGGTTAGGCTAGATTAAATGGCCTCAGTTTATAAAATGGACTAGACTACAATTCACTTCACTGAACTAGAGCTAATTTTACTGGACTACACTGACTGGGCTAGACTACAGGTCCTTCTCAAAAAATTAGCATATTGTGATAAAGTTCATTATTTTCTGTAATGTACTGATAAACATTAGACTTTCATATATTTTAGATTCATTTCACGCAACTGAAGTAGTTCAAGCCTTTTATTGTTTTAATATTGATGATTTTGGCATACAGCTCATGAAAACCCAAAATTCCTATCTCAAAAAATTTGCATATCATGAAAAGGTTCTCTAAACGAGCTATTAACCTAATCATCTAAATCAACTAATTAACTCTAAACACCTGCAAAAGATTCCTGAGGCTTTTAAAAACTCCCAGCTTGGTTCATTACTCAAAACCGCAATCATGGGTAAGACTGCCAACCTGACTGCTGTCCAGAAGGCCATCATTGACACCCTCAAGCAAGAGGGTAAGACACAGAAAGAAATTTCTGAACGAATAGGCTGTTCCCAGAGTGCTGTATCAAGGCACCTCAGTGGGAAGTCTGTGGCAAGGAAAAAGTGTGGCAGAAAACGCTGCACAACGAGAAGAGGTGACCGGACCCTGAGGAAGATTGTGGAGAAGGACCGATTCCAGACCTTAGGGGACCTGCGGAAGCAGTGGACTGAGTCTGGAGTAGAAACATCCAGAGCCACCGTGTACAGGCGTGTGCAGGAAATGGGCTACAGGTGCCGCATTCCCCAGGTCAAGCCACTTTTGAACCAGAAACAGCGGCAGAAGCGCCTGACCTGGGCTACAGAGAAGCAGCACTGGACTGTTGCTCAGTGGTCCAAAGTACTTTTTTCGGATGAAAGCAAATTTTGCATGTCATTCAGAAAATCAAGGTGCCAGAGTCTGGAGGAAGACTGGGGAGAGGGAAATGCCAAAATGCCTGAAGTCCAGTGTCAAGAACCCAGTCAGTGATGGTCTGGGGTGCCATGTCAGCTGCTGGTGTTGGTCCACTGTGTTTTATCAAGGGCAGGGTCAATGCAGCTAGCTATCAGGAGATTTTGGAGCACTTCATGCTTCCATCTGCTGAAAAGCTTTATGGAGATGAAGATTTCATTTTTCAGCACGACCTGGCACCTGCTCACAGTGCCAAAACCACTGGTAAATGGTTTACTGACCATGGTATTACTGTGCTCAATTGGCCTGCCAACTCTCCTGACCTGAACCCCATAGAGAATCTGTGGGATATTGTGAAGAGAAAGTTGAGAGACGCAAGACCCAACACTCTGGATGAGCTTAAGGCCGCTATCGAAGCATCCTGGGCCTCCATAACACCTCAGCAGTGCCACAGGCTGATTGCCTCCATGCCACGCCGCATTGAAGCAGTCATTTCTGCAAAAGGATTCCCGACCAAGTACTGAGTGCATAACTGAACATAATTATTTGAAGGTTGACTTTTTTTTGTATTAAAAACACTTTTCTTTTATTGGTCGGATGAAATATGCTAATTTTTTGAGATAGGAATTTTGGGTTTTCATGAGCTGTATGCCAAAATCATCAATATTAAAACAATAAAAGGCTTGAACTACTTCAGTTGTGTGTAATGAATCTAAAATATATGAAAGTCTAATGTTTATCAGTACATTACAGAAAATAATGAACTTTATCACAATATGCTAATTTTTTGAGAAGGACCTGTATATTGCACTAAATTATGGTTCGGCTAGATTAGATGCACTCAATCTATAAACTGGACAGGTTTACACTACTTTGGACTAAACTGGTCTAGAATGAGCAGGACTGGACTAGATGGCCCCAACCTATAATAAAATAGCTTTCTGTCATTGAAACTCTTGTTTTAAAAAATGTTTCAGCCTGAAGAGCTGTTACTCATACGATAGACACCAGAATCTGGTTCTTGGATTGCAGGCGGTTGTATCAGAAATCTTTTCTCTAGCCCTGGGCAAATCAATGTGCAAGCAGTCCGGCCAGCCTTTGACTCCCACTGTGAGAGTTCGGCTTCTCCAAGGAACAAATGCCCTCATTCCTTGTTCACAAGAATTTGGATGTAGGGCAGTTTCTACAGCTGCAAACAGCAAAAGCCCCACTATCTGCGGACACAAGTCAAAGACATTCCGGCACCAGCCTTGCATTAAAAATGGAAATTTATTGTTATGGCGACATAAATATTGATAGCCCAATTCCCCAAAGTGGTAAACACAGTGCTTTCTGTCAATACTGATATGACAAGTGAAACATTAGGAGAAAATAATCAAGCATGCAGCTCCCATCTTTCACAAACAGCGAGCTGGATCGAGCCGGCTGAAGATGCTCCCCGGATGAGCGAGATGGCCTGGCATGCTTTGTTGTGAGTTTAAACTCCTTCATTCTTCCACCCAAAGGGACTGCCGCAGTCTGGCCTATAAAAACCCCTCTCACAGGGTGAGAGAGAGAGAGAGAGAGACTCATTCTGGGAGATTTCCTCTCCGGCGTAATTACGCTCACAGATTTTATGTGACAGTGAAAGAGAACCAGACAAGGATAAGTGAGATAGCGGTGCAGGGTTCAACCTGGAAACTAATCAGTGAATTTAAATTGCGTTACGAGACAAACAAGCAAAAGCCGAAGACTGACAAGAGAAATCACTACCATAAAGAGGACACAACACATTTAAAGAGACAGTGATTTGCTCATGACTTTCTTTCTTCTGTAGGACACACAAAGCATTTGGACTACATTTATGGTAATTTAATGGTGTTTCTTCTTTTGTGTTCTGGAGAAGAAAGAAAGTCATACAGGTTTGGAATGGCAATTTTTTTATTTGGAGTGGACTATCCTTTCAAGTTTGTTTGTTTTTGCTGTCGTAACATACAAAAATCCCAAGCAATCTTGGCGAGATTCTACTACTTCTGCAAGTTTTAAAAAATAGAAATGTGACAGAAACGACAATATAGTTTACTAAGAGTAGACAGAGTGAAAAAGAAACTGATCTAGGCAAAAACACAATGCTCTCTGCTCTGTTGGACACACTACAGTATAGATCAACACTTGTGTTAAACACAATACAACAACAGCAAACCACATTTAATACTGAATTGACTGAGAAACAGTACATTTTTCTGTCCAGTTTTGACTGCCCCATCATTTTGACTGACAGGTCACTTGTCTAAGCAGACAGGCTGATTTCCAGACCTGCGGAGCTGCTCGTACTCGCAGTGAATCTTCTTTAAACTCTACAGCCACATCACGGTCCCCGCTGCTGATTCCCGACAGCACTGCCTAAAATCATTTTCCCGCGTCTGTCACAAATATCTCTGCGAACAGAACAGTGGTCCTTCTCCGCCTCACGAGGAGTTTGCCGGCGGATGAAGGCATTTGCAATTCAAATCCACACCTCAGACACTCGGGTAGTAGATTGTTCGCAGGATTCAATATCCCTGAACACAAAGCACCTGTTGCCTTGGAGGAAATGAAATATCTCCTAACAAGCCTCCGTATTTCTCTCTCTCAAATGGATTGTGTAAATGCTCGGCTCAGACGGGGGACGGGTCAGCCGGGCCTGCTGGGATTCCAGAAAGCGGAGTATTGATCAAAGAGCATTTCCTGGATCTTGTGCATGTGTGTGTGTGCTGTAGTGACACTGCTGACTGAGCATGCTGAATTATATATGTCAGACTGAACGTCTGACCACTTAAGGCACTCATTTATCAGGCTGTAGTCGGACAGCACTTTAGGGGAAATCTTCTAGCCTCACAGGGACAGACTTTATAATGAGATAAATAAAGAGTGGGTGGTTCACACAGACAGAGTTTGATACTCTGCATTTATGTGGGATTATGGGATATGTAGAGTTCATCTATCAGGGTCATGTGAATTACGAAAGGCTTTTAAAGTCCAATTTAATTCCTGAATTTGAATTGAGCAAGTAAAGTGGCATGTAGCAGTTTGAATGTAAATGGAAGCAACATTAACTGAAATTCAAAGAAACTCATTTGTAACTAGAAAAGCAAAGTTTTGAAGGTTTGAAGTTTGAAGGATTCAAATTTTAACAGACAGAATAGACAGATAGATAGATAGATAGACAGACAGGTAGATAGATAGATAGACAGACAGGTAGATAGATAGATAGATAGATAGATAGATAGATAGATAGATAGATAGATAGATAGATAGATAGATAGATAGATAGATAGATAGATAGATAGATAGATAGATAGATAGATAGATAGATAGATAGATAGATAGATAGATAGATAGATAGATAGATACTGCCATCCAAAGGCAAAGTACAATAACTACGGGAACACTGAAACTGAAAAAAAATGCCTTTAAAGTTTTTACAACAGCTAGTCAAACATGTTGACACTCTCGTTTCTCTGAACGTTTCTCTGAAACGGGACAAAATTGAACCAGGAGACTTTGCCACAAGACAAAACAGTTGTCTCAAAGTTCAGTTTAAGCCTTAAAGGAGAACTCCGGTGTGATATTGACCTAAAGTGTATTGAATAATGATACCGAGTGTGAACGTACCTTGCATATTTCATCTCGGTTTGTGTACAGCTGTCCGAAATCTGGGGTCAGTTAGCCGATGCTCACAACAGGCTGTCTATGAGAGTGAACAGGGCATCGGAAAAGCCATGTAAATAAATCACTGTTTTACGCCATTTACGAGGCACAAAGTAGCTCCACACTTCATCGGTAGACTTCCTAGGGCCCTGACATTTAAAACGAGACATTGAGAACTCAGAAAAAGCACCGGTAGTTTATTTACAAGAAGATTTATACAGACATCTTCCACCAGGAACAGAACGGTGGCCGCCATCTTAAATGTAGTCACGATAAGTCGAGTGTCGAGCACGAAGGAAACTACAACCTGATACGTTGATAACCTGATAAATTCATTGGTGCTCGACACTCGATTTATCGTGACTAAGTTCAGGATGGCGGCGACCGGATTTTCTTTCCCAGGTACTGTCTGTATAAATCTTCTTGTAAATAAACTACCGGTGCTTTTTCTGAGTTCTCAATGTCTCGTTTTAAATGTCAGGGCCCTAGGAAGTCTACCGATGAAGTGTGGAGCTACTTTGTGCCTCGTAAATGGCGTAAAACAGTGATTTATTTACATGGCTTTTCCGATGCCCTGTTCACTCTCATAGACAGCCTGTTGTGAGCATCGGCTAACTGACCCCAGATTTCGGACAGCTGGACACAAACCGAGATGAGATATGCAAGGTACGTTCACACTCGGTATCATGATTCAATACACTTTAGGTCAATATCACACCGGAGTTCTCCTTTAACTCAATTTTGACCAAATGTGTAGTTACTGTGCTTTGCCTTTGGAGGGCAGGATAGATAGATAGATAGATAGATTAGATAGATAGATAGATAGATAGATAGATAGATAGATAGATAGATAGATAGATAGATAGATAGATAGATAGATAGATAGATAGATAGATAGATAGATAGATAGACAGACAGACAGACAGACAGACAGACAGACAGACAGACAGACAGACAAATAAATGGAGTGATAGAACAACAGAATGTCAGAAAGACAGACAGACAGACAGACAGATAGATAGATAGATAGATAGATGGCGTGATAGAACAACAGAACGTCAGACAGACAGATAAATGGAGTGATAGAACAACAAAACGTCAGATAGATAGATGGAGTGATAGAACAACAGAACAACAGACAGACAGACAGACAGACAGATAGATAAACTATAGATTAAATAAATGTAAATTAACCTACAGTATGTGGATCTGAGTGGAAAAACTATTTTCTCAGGATCCATCATATGTTAAACTTATTTTTATAGCTAATGCACACAGACAGACAGACGATATATGATTCTTGTCATCCCAAATAAAATTCCAACTTCCATTTTATAATTAATTTGAAGCAGTTATTTTCTAATTCTTCCAGTTCTTTAATTCCAAATTTTGCCCCATCCTGACTTTACTGACACAATGCAGCTGCTCATATTGATTCATGAGGGTCCAACGAGTGCAATTCAAACACTCCCAAACCATGCAAATAGTTCCACTCATGCAGGATGCTGCTCAAACACTGCCCATCTATCACACAAACATCCTGTTTCTATCCCATACATTATACTGTTATACTGCTGTCACTTTGTACTTGAGGGAGCAAAAAATAGAGGAAAAAAAATTGTTGTCGATGTTGTTGTTGTTATTCATACTTCAATAAGTAATACCACAAAAATTCAAATACTTCATGATCCAATAATTAATACTATAATATTTATAATAGTAAATAAATCAAGACTGTCATCAGAACTGGCATAATATACTATTGAAATGAGTGTTTACACACACTTCTATGGACAGTAATGGCATACATGTAATGTAATTATCTCAAAATTGCAGGACACAATGTACCATTCTCAGGCATACCTGAAAAAAGATGATGCAATACTAAAGTGCTGGTGTAAAAGCAAATAAATAATGCAAGCATCCATTGTTTTAAGATAATCAGATATGAATTCCATCATGACCACACTATTCTACACACTAAAATGGTTTAAAAATCATGAATATTAATATTTTACTTAAACATGATGAAAACAACAACTCTCAAACCCCACCTAAGACTGTCGTGCCTTTAAAACTTATAACAGTATGTAAATGCCCTCTGTGTTTGCATGCAAAATGAGAAACAGCTCTAATAAAATGCAGCACCACGCTTTAACATTGGGATCCTTCCGAAGGATCTGCAGCTGCTACACAAAGGCCACGTACACACTGCAGCTAAATTTGGTTGTCAATTCACCTTTTAGTGCTTAATTCTGTTCTGTCCACACAGTTCAGTCATTTACAGGAGTCTACAACCAAATTAACTCTGCAGTGACAACTGCATTTACAGAAATTCTACACAGTGAATTCAAAACCGAACTGAACAACTAGTTGTTAATGATGAATTTAAATGCATATGAGAGTTGTGACTTTTCTGTATGTGGTGTACGAAATCACAGAGCATGATATGACTTTGACTTGAACTGGTGTTGCCAGATCTTGCTAGAAATAAACAACAACAACTACAGTACAACCACAAAGAAGGCAAGATAAGTAATGCCAGCATGGCTGGCAGGCATCAGACCAACTACATCAATGAGCAATTAAAGATATTTATGATTTTAAGCAAAACAGCTGAAAAATCAAATGCAGTCACTATTATTGTGATTGAAAGATTTATCACTGTGGACCAGTAAGTGTCGCTGTTATCAAATTGATATGGTGTGGTCAAGGGAGATACAACCCCAAAGTCATTTTGGCATCATGCCTCAAATTTGTTGTGGTGCTGTATGAAATTTGGTCTATCGACATGACTTTTTGTCACAACAGACTTGAATTTGGTAAAATCAGACAAATGGTCTAGGAGAAGTTTTAAAAAGTAGTTTTTTAAAGAAAATCAAAATGGCGGACAGAAAGTTCGGCTAACTATGGCAAAATTGGTATTGATGCTCTCGGCATGACCCAATGATTATTTCATTACAATAGGTTTATTTCCTCAAAAGAATTTTTTTTTTTTTTTTTTTTTTTTAAATTTAATTATTGATGGTTAATGGATGGTTTATCACTTTTGACTAATAGATGGCACTGTTACCAAATTGATGTGGCATTATCAGTGTGAGGTGGCAATGACACATACAAAGTTTGGTGTCATTATGTCAAAGCTTTGCAAAGCTATAGATGCAGTCTGGCATCATTCCAGCAAAAATAAATAATAACTGTTTTGTATATCTACACAAAATCCATAACTTTTTGCCAGAATGTTATGAAGATGATCTGAGTCAAATTTGGTGAAAATCGGATCAATAGTCTAGGAGGAGTTTGAAAAAGTAGTTTTTCAAGATAAATCAAAATGTTGGACAAGAAGTTCATCTAACTATGGCAAAATTGGTATCTGTTCTTGGCATGACCCAAGGATTATTTTGAGCCCAGTCATTACAATTTCCTTAAAAGTTATTAGCATTTTTTTTTAAATTTCATTATTGATGGCTGATGGATGATTTATCACTTTTGACTAATAGGTGGCACTGTTACCAAATTGACGTGCGTGGTCAGTGTGAGGTGACAATTGCACATACAAAGTTCAATATCTCAAAGCTTTGCAGAGATAAAGACTCAGATGCAGCTTGGCATCATTCCAGCAAATTTGTTGATGCATTAAACGATAGCCATTTTGTATATAGACACAAAATACATACATTTTTGCCAGCAAAACTGACTTTGGCAAAATTGTTCCCAGAATGACCCAAGAATTATCCAGTCCAGTTTAATTTACAATAGGCTTATTTTATCAAAAGTTATTAGCATTTTTTTTTATTTCATTATTGATGGTTAATGGATGGTTTATTACTTTTGACTAATCAATAACTTTTTGCCAGCATGGTCTGAAGATGATCTAAGTCGAATTTGATGAAAATTAGACCAACAGTCTAGGAGCAGTTTGAAAAAGTAGGTTTTCAACATAAATCAAAATGGCGGATAGGAGGTTTGGCTGACTATAGCTGTGTCTCATTTAGAAGGCTGCGCCCTCCGGAGGTCAAATCCTCTGGAGGTTGCATCCTCTGTAGGATGTGTATACGAATTGTCCTCAACCTAGAAATAAACGAGACGGCATCATTGCACTCTCACACTACTTAAATGAAGGAAATTTATTTCTAAATTTGAAAAGTAATTTGAAAAAAAAAAGCTTGTTTTATTTTGTTCAATGTTTGAGGAGCTGCAGCTTATCAGCTTAAAAATAAGGATATGCAAAGAATTGTGGTTTATCTGTAGTAGCAAAGGATACACCTCATGCATCCTCCAAATTCCTGTGAAAGGAGGTTGTATTCGAGGGTCGCATTTGAAATTTGAAGTGTCCTACTTGCTTTTCTTAAATGAGACAGCCTTGATGATGTATGCAGCCTTCGAATGTGACCTCCGGAGGGTGCAGCCTTCTAAATGAGACACAGCTTATGGCAAAACTGGTATCTATGTTCCCGGAATGACCCAAAGAAAACATTGACCAGTTTCATTACAATATGCCAATTTAATGAAAAGGTATTAGCATTTTTTAAAATTTCTTTATAACTTTTGCCCACATGGTGGCGCTGCCCCAAAATGTCTAAATCTGGCCAGGGCATGGTGCCGAAGACACATGCCAATTTTCGTTACAAAATTTCAATGCGCTTGTGAAATATAACATTTTACGACAAAATCCAAAATGGCCGACATGGGAAAATTGGGTATGGCTCATCTCGGCATGCTGCCCCTGCTGAAAAAAACAGCATATGCTGTAGGTATGTTTTGGTGCTGGGATGCTGCTTTTAGCTGGTTTATGCTGCTCCTTTGCTGGTTTATGCTGGTCCTTTGCTGGTTAATGTTGGTCCTCAGCTTGTTAATGCTGGTCCTTTGCTGGTTTATGCATACCTAACCATCATATGCTGTTTTTTTCAGCAGGGGCACCGAATCTACAGAGACTAGTTTGTGATTTTTGGCCAAACCATTCAGAAGTTACTCCTTTTTTCAGGGGAAAAAAAAATGTTTGGTCACACTTTAAATTAGGTTGTCTTAACAACTATGTACTTACATCATAAAATAAGTACAATGTACTGTACAGTCGTGGCCAAAAGTTTTGAGAATGACACAAATATTAGTTTTCACAAAGTTTTGCTGCTAAACTGTTTTTAGATCTTTGTTTCAGTTGTTTCTGTGATGTACTGAAATATAATTACAAGCACTTCATACGTTTCAAAGGCCTTTATGGACAATCACATGACATTTATGCAAAGAGTCAGTATTTGCAGTGTTGGCCCTTCTTTTTCAGGACCTCTGCAATTCGACTGGGCATGCCCTCAATCAACTTCTGGGCCAAATCCTGACTGATAGCAACCCATTCTTTCATCATTCTTTCATCACTTCTTGGAGTTTGTCAGAATTAGTGGGTTTTTGTTTGTCCACCTGCCTCTTGAGGATTGACCACAAGTTTTAAGATTTGGGGAGTTTCCAGGCCATGGACCCAAAATATCAACGTTTTGGTCCCCGAGCCACTTAGTTATCACTTTTGCCTTATGGCACGGTGCGCCATCGTGCTGGAAAATGCATTGTTCTTCACCAAACTGTTGTTGGACTGTTGGAAGAAGTTGCAGTTGGAGGGTGTTTTGGTACCATTCTTTATTCATGGCTGTGTTTTTGGGCAAAATTGTGAGTGAGCCCACTCCCTTGGATGAGAAGCAACCCCACACATGAATGGTCTCAGGATGCTTTACTGTTGGCATGACACAGGACTGATGGTAGCGCTCACCTTTTCTTCTCCGGACAAGCCTTTTTCCAGATGCCCCAAACAATCGGAAAGAGGCTTCATCAGACAATATGACTTTGCCCCAGTCCTCAGCAGTCCATTCGCCATACTTTATGCAGAAGATCAATCTGTCCCTGATTTTTTTTTGGAGAGAAGTGGCTTCTTTGCTGCCCTTCTTGACACCAGGCCATCTTCCAAAAGTCTTGGCCTCACTGTGCGTACAGATGCGCTCACACCTGCCTGCTGCCATTCCTGAGCAAGCCCTGCACTGGTGGCACACCGATCCCGCAGCTGAATCCTCTTTAGGAGACGATCCTGGCGCTTGCTGGACTTTCTTGGACGCCCTGAAGCCTTCTTAACAAGAACTGAACCTCTTTCCTTGAAGTCCTTGATGATCCTATACATTTTTGATTTAGGTGCAATCTTAGTAGCCACAATATCCTTGCCTGTGAAGCCATTTTTATGCAACACAATGATGGCTGCATGCGTTTCTTTGCAGGTCACCATGGTTAACAATGGAAGAACAATGATTTCAAGCATCACCCTTTTAACATGTCAAGCTGCCATTCTAACCCAATCAGCCTGACATAATGATCTCCAGCCTTGTGCTCGTCAACATTCTCACCTGAGTTAACAAGACGATTACTGAAATGATCTCAGCAGGTCCTTTAATGACAGCAATGAAATGCAGTGGAAAGTTTTTTTTCGGGATTAAGTTAATTTTCATGGCAAAGAAGGACTATGCAATTCATCTGATCACTCTTCATAAAATTCTGGAGTATATGCAAATTGCTATTATTAAAACTTAAGCAGCAACTTTTCCAATTTCCAATATTTATGTAATTCTCAAAACTTTTGGCCACGACTGTACTTATTGTGGTCATATTGTATTCCAAAACACTTTTGCTTCTATTAAGGTGGGATATGGGTAAGGTTAGGGACAGGTTTGGTGGTATGGGTAGGTTTAAGAGTTGGTTAATGTGTAAGGGATGAGTCAACAGTGTAACTATTAATGTAATTACTGAAATTAATTACAGATGTAATATACATACATACAATACATATAGGTATTTTTAAAAAATATAAGTACAATGTAAAAACATATATGTACACATTAAGTGTACTCTACCAAATGATTAATTTAAATGTAAGTATATAGTAGTTAAGGCCACCTAATGTAAAGTGGGACCGAATTTTCCTTCTATACCTTACAAAACCTTACAAAAGTTATTAAGCATAAAGCATGAGTGAAATTTTGTATAAAGTGGTGGCACTATGAAGAGTTTGAGTTAGAGACTCCAAACTTGCTATGGTTAATGTTGAGACTGTCCTCTATCAGTGTGCCAAATTTCATAACTTCCCACAAGCGGTTCTATGGGCTGCCATAAACTCAAGAATGCCAGTGAACGCCTTTTAAGAAAGTTCTTCAGCTGTTCAGTAATAACAGTATCTATCTTACAGTACTTGCTCCTTATTACCTCATCATGATTGGGTGGACAAAGTTTCTGAACACTTCAAATGCCACTGAGGATGTGGGTGGTCTTGGTCTGACGTCAGAACATTTTTGTAGAGTGCGGAGGAAGTCTTGAGTGCTGAACGTTACAGTATGTTTTGATAGCACATTGAACTCTTTTAGCTCAAAAGATCAAGGAAAATTTGATTCCTCCTGGAATGACCTCTTTAAGAATAATTTCAGCGTGTAAAAATCAAGAGGCCAGTAAAATCTCTGTGAGTGTGTGTGTGTAAGTATCTTGGGTGAAGTCTGATTGTCTCGGCATGATTTCCATTATTCATTGTTCTGTGAGTGGCTCTAATTGTACCATCATTACCAGCTCGAGCTCTAATAACTGCCCCCGATTCCTCATTCGCTCTGACAGATCACTTCAAGCGCCATTAAAACAATTATCTTAAGAAGACTAGCACTGATTAATATTGCCATAATGCTCTGTAATTACGCATCACTGATATGCGGATGTGGCATGAATCTTTGAAAAAAGTCTTTTTGTGTGTTTTCTATTTTTAAGTAACACAAATGTTGAGATTTTTTTTTTTTTTTTTTAGAAAAAATGCAGCACAAATTTATAAAGAAAATGAAAGAAGAGGCTTGCTGTGAGAAAAAAAAGAAAGATTATAGACGGCCCTATTACAGTGAACTACAGAAGCGTTATTGCCTTATAACTCACAAGTCATTTTAAGCTTTCTTACTGCACTGTGGTATTTTTAATAAAAAAAGCATCACATCGGAAGGCTGTTGCAGCATTATTGCATAAACTCTATTTTAAGGGGCAATGTTGAGTAAAACACAATGTTCTTTGACAAACTTTGTAGAAAAACTCTAACTACGGCAATACACAACAGTCCTAAAAACTGCAAAAACATGTGGTTATTTTAGCATAATTGAGATACTATTATAGTTTGTATTTATATTTAGCTTTTTTTAAAATTAATTTAATTTAATTTAATTTAATTTTTCATTTTAGGTAAAGTTTTATTTTTTTGTGATTTATTTAATTTGAAATGTCTATAGATTTTATAGATTTTTATTATTATTATTAAAACAGAACGAAAATTAAAAATAAAATAAGTTTAACATCACATAATCCAATCAGAAATTATTTATTTACATACATATACAGTACACATAGGAGGGATAGTTCACCCAAAAAAAACAAACAAAAAAAAAAACGCCATGATTTACTCACCCTCAAGCCATTTTAGATGTAGATGACTTTCTTCTTTCAGACAAATATAATTGGAGTTATATAAAAAAAAATACTGGCTCTTCAACACTTTATAATGACAGTGAATGGGTGTTGAGATTTTGAAGTCCAATAAAGTGCATCCATCCATCATAAAAAGTACTCCACGCAGCTCCAAGGGGTTAATAATCGCAACATCTCAACAGCTTTATAAACTTTATACTTTATAAACTGCCATTATAAAGCCTGGAAGAGCCAGGGCATTTTTTAATATACCTCCAATTGTATTTGTGTGAAAGAAGAAAGTTATATACACCTAGGATGCCTTGCAGGTGAGTAAATCATGGGGTAATTTTTTTTTTGGTGAGTTATCTCTTTAATAGTACACCAGGAAAGCCTGTTTATTTCTAAGGGTCAGTGACAAGTTAGAAAATGGACAAAACAATGATGTAGGATTTACTTTGTAACAATTTTTACTCAGTAATTCATAGAAATAATTACAAAGAAAATCAAGTAACATCTTGTGCACCTTGTGTGAAATTTAATATTAATATTTTTTTTTAACACGACTAAATCCTGAAGAACTAAGAAACCCTGACTAATATTAGAAGTGGATGTGATCAATGCAGTGTCTCTCGCTGAAACTACTACAGAAGGCAAAAGCGAAAAACAAACTGCGGTCACCAGTACATAAAGATTTTGATAAGCACTCTAGATGAGAATAACAGGTTGTTTGTGTTTGTTTAGGACTAGCTTTTGCCGAAAGTTTAAATACATTTAATCAGAAACCAGTTTTGAGCTTCGAAAGCTCAAGAGGCCTGTTTGGAAGTCAACCATGTTCAGTATGATTACTGTATTTTTGTAAGGCAGCATTCAGCTCGAAACACTTAACCTACAGGCTCCATTCAGACCGTCCTCTAGCGTTTTCTGCATTGTTACTGGTCCTGTAGATCAGGTAAATTACTAACCTTGACACTAGCAATGCCAATGTCATGGTTTTTGGATTCCTGATTAAACACATGCTTCAGATACAAACATCTACTAAACAAATACGTAAATACACTGCAGTTCAAATGTTTGGGATACGATTTTTAGAATGTTTTTGAAAGAAGTCCTTACATTCACCAAGGCTGCATTTATTTGATAAAAAAAAATACAGTAATATTGTGAAAGATTTTTTTACATTTAATTTTTTTTTTAAATTTTCATTGTAACAACATTCTAAAATGTAGTTTATTCCTGAGATCAAAGCTGAATTTTCAGTATCATTACTCCAGTTTTCAGTGTCACATGATCCTTCAGAAATCGGCTTAAGAAATGTTATTTTTTCAATAAGAAAAAAATCCTACTGAGCCAAACTTTTGAAAGGTAGTGTATTTTCAGTCGTAAAATATTCAACACTATTCTTTTTCTCTATTTATATTTACTTATTATATATGCTACTTCAGCTTTTTTTCTTTTGCTGCCTTGTTAGCGTTGGTATTCTGTTAGGAAAATGCAAATCTCATTTTATTAGCATACCCATGGAACAACGTTGAAATGACATACTATATAAGAACACTATAAAATCATATAACACCAGTCCTACAGTACAACATTACATGAGCTTGTGTGTGTGTGTGTGTGTGTTACCTGTCTCTCTGTGAGCTGAGGAAACACAGCAGATGACAGGCCCAGAGCAGCGGTCCTGCGTAGGTGCTCAGGGCCGTCAAGAAAATGGCAGGTGCTTCCACATAACTCTCCAGACCCACAAAACCCACAGAGATGTCCACTGTCCCGATGTTATTAGAGTTTCCCTGAAGAGACCATAAAACATCAACATACACAGTTAACATACGTTTTGACATTTTATAAAGCTCTCAAAAAATGAATGTGTCATGGCTGTCTTAAGTAACATGAGAACGAAGGGAATTAACATTTTCCTTTACTACTTTGTGCTAGGGGCTTTGAAAAGCCCTTAACTGTAAATATATGCTAAATAGGGGTTTGTGAATTGATGAATAGCTAATAATCGATTGTTAAATTAAAATAAATAAATGTGGATGGATATCTCAATAAAACTCAAATCTTGATATAGTATCTCAATATAGTATAGTGTGATTATAAAACTGAAATCTTTATTATTTCCAACATTTCTGTGGATAGAAGTTTATGTTTATTACATGCCTAGGGTTGTCTTGATATTCCAGTATTGACAATAATCATGATATTTAAATAATGGAAAATAGCTATTGTGTTAATTAGGGGTGTCGCAATATACTGGTATTAGTGATATTTGAAAATTAATAGTGCACATACAATAATATGACACATACTAATCCAGCACCAGCTCCATTATATAGCATTAAACTCTATGACTCAAGCGTTATTTATTTCATTCATACTCGACACCGGAGGGCGCCCTCGTGCAGAAAGTCCACAAGCGAGACTCAGAGGAGTAATAAAACAAATTACTTTCCAGAAAATCCATTATATGGACAAAGGCATCCTATGGAAATGCGTTTCCACTATTGAATAAAAAATAAAAAAAGGTAATTGCGACTTTTTATCTCACAGTTGTGAATTTTTTTCTCAGAATTGTGACTTTCTCTCAAAATTGCGAGTTTATATCTAACCACAATTGAGACTTTTTTCAGGATTGCGTGATACAAACTCACAATTGCAAGTTATAAAGTCAAAATAGTGAGATATAAACTCAAAATTCTGACTTTTTTTCTCAAAATTGAGAGTTTATCTCGTAAAGTGATTTTTTTTGTTTATATCTTACAATTGTGAAGTTTTTCTTAAAATTGTGACTTTTTCTCAAAACTGTGAGTTTATATCTCACAATTCAGACTTTTTTTCAGAATTAAAAAAAATCACTTTTCTCTCTCAGAACTGCGTGATACACACTCACAATTGCAAGTTAAGTTAGTACTGTAAGATATAAACTCAAAATTCAGACTTTTTTCCTCAGAATTGCAAGTTTGTCTCAATTGTGACTTTTTTTCTCAGAATTGCAAGTTTATATCTCAATTGTGACTTTTTTTTAATAAAAAATGAGTTTATATCTCACAATTGTGACTTCAAAATTGCGATTGTATATCTCACGTTTGTGACTTTTCTCAAAATTCTGACTTCTTTTTCTTTCAAGTTTACATCTTGCAATTCTGACTTTTTTCAGAATTGCATGATACAAACTCACAGTGGTGAGTTCTGACTTTTCTCAATTTTTACTTGTTTTAATTGTCACTTTTTTCTCAAAATTGTTAATATCTCACAATTGTGACTTTTTTTCTCAAAATTGCAAGTTTCTCACAATTGTGACATTTTTCTTAGAATTACAAGTTTATATCTCAAAATTCTGACTTTTTTCTTGCAATTGCAAATTTACATCTCACAATTGACTTGTTTGTATGAAACAAACTCACAATTGCGAGTTATAAAGTCAGAATTGTGAGATATAAACTCAAAATTCTGACTTTTTTCTCTCAAAATTGCGAGTTTATCTCGTAAAGTGATTTTTTTTGTTTATATCTTACAATTGTGAAGTTTTTCTTAAAATTGTGACTTTTTCTCAAAACTGTGAGTTTATATCTCACAATTCAGACTTTTTTTCAGAATTAAAAAAAATCACTTTTCTCTCTCAGAACTGCGTGATACACACTCACAATTGCAAGTTAAGTTAGTACTGTAAGATATAAACTCAAAATTCAGACTTTTTTCCTCAGAATTGCAAGTTTGTCTCAATTGTGACTTTTTTTCTCAGAATTGCAAGTTTATATCTCAATTGTGACTTTTTTTTAATAAAAAATGAGTTTATATCTCACAATTGTGACTTCAAAATTGCGATTGTATATCTCACGTTTGTGACTTTTCTCAAAATTCTGACTTCTTTTTCTTTCAAGTTTACATCTTGCAATTCTGACTTTTTTCAGAATTGCATGATACAAACTCACAGTGGTGAGTTCTGACTTTTCTCAATTTTTACTTGTTTTAATTGTCACTTTTTTCTCAAAATTGTTAATATCTCACAATTGTGACTTTTTTTCTCAAAATTGCAAGTTTCTCACAATTGTGACATTTTTCTTAGAATTACAAGTTTATATCTCAAAATTCTGACTTTTTTCTTGCAATTGCAAATTTACATCTCACAATTGACTTGTTTGTATGAAACAAACTCACAATTGCGAGTTATAAAGTCAGAATTGTGAGATATAAACTCAAAATTCTGACTTTTTTCTCTCAAAATTGCGAGTTTATCTCGTAAATTGATTTTTTTGTTTATATCTTACAATTGTGAAGTTTTTCTTAAAATTGTGACTTTTTCTCAAAACTGAGTTTATATCTTACAATTCAGACTTTTTTTCAGAATTAAAAAAAAACACTTTTCTTTCTCAGAACTGCGTGATACACACTCACAATGGCAAGTTAAGTTAGTACTGTAAGATATAAACTCAAAATTCAGACTTTTTTTCCTCAGAATTGCAAGTTTATATCTCAATTGTGACTTTTTTTTTATTAAAAAAATGAGTTTATATCTCACAATTGTGACTTCAAAATTGCGATTGTATATCTCACGTTTGTGACTTTTCTCAAAATTCTGACTTTTTCTTTCAAGTTTACATCTTGCAATTCTGACTTTTTTCAGAATTGCATGATACAAACTCACAGTGGTGAGTTCTGACTTTTCTCAATTTTTACTTGTTTTAATTGTCACTTTTTTTCTCAAAATTGCATGTTTCTCACAATTGTTTTTTCTCTGAATTGCAAGTTTCTCACAATTGTGACATTTTTCTTAGAATTACAAGTATATATCTCACAATTGTGACTTTTATTATCAAAATTGCAAGTTTATATCTCACAATTGTGACTCATTTTTAAAAAATGTGAGTTTACATCTCAAAATTCTGACTTTTTTCTTGCAATTGCAAATTTACATCTCACAATTGACTTGTTTGTATGAAACAAACTCACAATTGCGAGTTATAAAGTCAGAATTGTGAGATACAAACTCAAAATTCTGCCTTTTTTTCTCAGATCTGAGTTTGTCTCACAATTGACTTTCTCAGAATTGTTTCTCACAATTGTTACTTTTTCTCAAAATTGTGAGTTTATATCTCACAATTCTGACATTTTTCTCAGAATTAAGAGTTTATATCTCACAACTGTGACCTTTTTTCTCAGAATTGCAAGTTTATACCTCACAATTCTGAGAAAATAAGTCAGAATTACGAGTTTGCAGACCTATATATAAATAACTATAATAAAAACAAATAAAAAAAATATATATAAAAAACATTTTCATGTCATTTGACCATTAAACAACTAACACCAGAGAACTTGAACATAATAATAATAATACATTAATAATAATTATAACATTCCCTATATATGTGCAGCCCTTTATATAAATCATTTTAAAATAACAACAAATCAAAATAAAACACTAACTAAAAATAGATTTTCAAAAAAGCATTCATGTCATTTGACCATTAACCATGAACATGTGAATTTGTCATTAAATAATTTAAATATGAACCCAAAATTTCAGGGGGACTTCAGGTAAATATTTTACGTGAAAAAGTTTGGAAACGGTTGATATAAACAGTAGTGAAGTGATGTAGCAGAGGTTTGAGGCATCCTGCAGTTATTCAGGTGAGGTGAGAGAAGCACTGTGTTTCTAGTCATTGCTGACAGACTCCAGTCTGAGGGTCCCTCGGCTGATGGACGGATGAGGAAGAGGGGGAAATAAACGAACAGATCCTGCTTTTTCCACAGCTCACAGGACGCTGTGTCTGTCACTCCAGTTGCTCCTGTCAGGACCAGGAGATTGGAAAATCCTCCTCCTCAATCGCTTTCCTCTTGCCTCTCTTACTCCCATTATTTCATGCTAGTTTGCAGTGTCAAAGTGGGTGGAAAAAGGGCCTGGCCTGACAAAACGAGCTAAATCAATGTGACAATTTACAATTAACAATCACTTCCACCCTGCTTAATGACTAGAGAGAGGGAGAGGAATATATCCATCCTTGGACAGTTCAGCTGCATTGACCCTGACTGTCCCTCAATGATGATGTCATTTTCAAGCCCATAATTCCATGCTTGGGTGCTTTAAATGATAATTGGCCAGTAAAGCACCATTTATGACCCACACTTACACACACACACACACACACACACACACACACACACACACACACACACACATCTCAGCTCAGCTCTGACTTGATGTACTCTCGATGTCTCATTATAAAACTGATTCCTTTGATCAGGTTTATAAACAGTCCATCCGTCTGGCATTGCTCTGACAAAAAAGTTTTGTTACTTTTATTCCACGCCTGTCGGTTTTGAGGTCATTAATACTAATGGTCAAAAGTTTAGAGTAATAACAAATATACACTTTATTAAGTAAAAAAACAGTAAAACTGTGGAAAAATTTTCTATTTTGAATATTTAAAAATTTGTCTTTAATAAATAAATACAGTTATAGTCGAAAGTTTACATACACCTTGCAGAATCTGCAAAATGTTAATTATTTTACTAAAACATTTCACATAAAAATGTTTACATATAGTCCACAAGAGAAAATAATAGTTACATTTATAAAAATTACCCTGTTCAAAAGTTTACATCCCTTTGATTCTTAACACTTTGTTGTTACCTGAATGATCCACAGCTGTTTTTTTGTTTAATGATAGTTGTTTGAGTCCCTTGTTTGTCCTGAACAGTTAAACTGCCTGCTGTTCTTTAGAAAAATTCTCCAGGTCGCACAAATTCTTTGGTTTTCCTGCATTTTTGTGTATTTGAACCCTTTCCAACAATGACTGTATGATTTTCATATCCATCTTTTCACACTGAGGACAACTGAGGGACTTATATGCAACTATTACAGAAGGTTCAAACGCTCACTTATGTTCCAGAAGGAAACTCAATGCATTAAGAGCCCGGGGTGAGAACTTGGAAACTTAAATTTGAAGATCAGAGTAAATTGAACTTATTTTGTCTTCTGGGGAACAAGAAAGTATCTTTTGTAGCTTCTGAAGGGCAGTGCTAAATGAAAAAAATATGATATTTAGGCAAAATAAGAAAAATGTACACATCTTTATTCTGTCAAAAGTTTTCACCCCTCACTTTTAATGCCTAGTTTTTCCTTCTGAAGCATCAGTGAGCGTTTGAACCTTCTGTAATAGTTGAAAATCAAAAGTTGAGTCCCTCAGTGTGAAAAGATGAATCTCAAATACACAAAAATTCTGAAAAACCAAAAAATTGGTGGAACCTGAAGGAATTTTCTGAAGAACAGCAAGAAGTTTAACTGTTCAGGACAAACAAGCTACTCATGACAACTATAAATAAACAACACAGCTTTGAATCATTCAGGTAACAACACAGCATTAAGTCATTTTTATAAATTAAATCATTATTTTCTCTGGTGGACTATATGTAAACGTCTTTTATGTGAAACATTTTATTTAAATAACATGCATTTTGTATGATCCCTCTTATTTTGCTAAAATAATTAACATTTTGCAGATTGTAAACTTTTGACCACAACTGTATAAAAATAAAGCAACAAGCTATTCAAAATGTCTCCAACAGCAGCAGCAGCCGATGATTTTATGGTTGAATTGATAAAATATGTAAAGAAAAGTCCTGCACGTTTTGCTGAGTCAAGATTCTATAATGGAAATCTGTAATGAATGGAACAATTCTGCTGTCGTCATTGCTTGTAATACTAAAGGGCATTTTTACACTTAGGTTTGTTTAAACTTTTCATATGAATCAATCTGCTTTAGGGTAGGATGACAATTCTGTTCACAAGCCAGCCCAAAATTGAAAATTCACCCAAAAATTACAATTGCCCCATGATTTACTCACCCTCAAGCAATTCTAGGTGTATATGACTTTCCTCTTTCAGACGAATACAATCTTGAAAATCTTAACACCTATTCACTGCCATTATAACGCTTGGAAGAGCCAGGAGTTTTTCTGTATATATCTCTGATTGTATTCGTCTAAAAGAAGAAAGTCATGTACACCTAGGATGGCTTGAGGGTGAGTAAACCATTGAGTAATTTTCATTTGTGGGTGCACTATTCCTTTAGCTAGTCTCAATGGTGGTATTACAATGCTTATAACGCAAACATACCAAGGTTCGGTGCCAAATAAGTACAATTAATCAAGGTAAATCATTTATAAATCCAGTGTGGAAAGTGTTTAAAGTTTTGAAGGAATCAATCTTGGGTTTAGGCCAAGCGATCGACCTCAACGTGTGAAAAACGTGTTCCTGAGAACAATAGCACTGCAATTACATAATCGATATACATTAATGGAGGAAACAAGGCCTCTATTGTCTTTACTAAGCCATTCTTAAAGATGTTCTCCTCTCATCATTACCTGAAAGTAGAAGAAGGCCTGGCCGAACCAGTAGTGCATGATGGTGGTCTGGGCGGCATCGTAGTGCAGTTTCTTCCAGATGAACTGAGCCATGATGGTCTGGATAAGCAGACAGCAGGCCAGCGTGGGCAAATTATGAGCTCTGAACAGCAAAGCCACCAATAACACCACACCACTGTACACTTCCCACAGTCCTCTGCTCTTCAGCCGCCCGCTGTCCACCGCTGACGACATCACCTGCGAGCGCAGCAGGTCCTTCACGCCGGTGAACAAGATACCGAGGACGAAAACGTAGACGAATCGTGCTTCAACGGTTCCTCTGAAAGAGAACGTGAGAAACACAGAAAGAAATATTCTTGTTTAGGCTCATCAAAGACACTTACATTTTCACCTGCTTTCTATCTTACACACGGAAGAATCAATATCGACAGCGAGCACCCTTTTGTTTGAAGGCTTGTCTTCATCTCAGGCAAAGCTTGTGAAGTCAGAAGAGAATCAATAACAGCGAGGTTTGGTGCTTCGCAGCAGAGAGCAGAAGTTACTTATTATAGCCCACAGGAGGTCAGCGGGGTCACCTGGCGGAAATCAGCAGAAACCGCCTGAAAGGACCACCTTCTCACTTTTGACAATGTAGTAAACACAGCAAAACTGCTGGGACAATATCAGGTCAACATCAGAGATGCAGAGACACCACACCGTAAGCGAAACAACTCAAATAAATACTCCTACTGTCAGCACAAAGTATACTGAGGCTATTTAGGAGGCAAATATACAGTACCATATGCTAAACTAGATCAGAATGTAGTAATGCAGAAAACGTGGACAGAATCATTGAATACTGTCATAAAAATGGAATTTACTGTATAACATGGATTGTGTCGCAGTGTCAATTTGGTGAATTTTGGATGAATAAGTCAAAAGTTGGTCATTACACTTAAATCTAAATGTGATATGAACTAGTGTCTGTGAATTTTAAGCCACAAAAACACTATTTAAATATCAATCCTGCATGCTCTGCATGTCTCTGTGTGAATGAATGGCGTAGATGCGTGGTATTGTTTAATACACACATACTAAAGCGCGCCTCAATATGAACACATGAACACATAAACATAATCTGAACACATAAACTGAATTGAGAGTCTATTCATGAGCATTTTACCATATCTTTTGAGAAAACTATTGTCATATCATATACAAACAAAAACTTAAAGGGGTCATCAGATGCAAAACTCACTTTTACTCACTTTTTTTTTTTGTTTGAACATTAATGTGTGTTGGCAATTTGTGTACACAACCACCGTACAATGATAAAAATTTACCCATTGGTATTTTTTAATCTTGAAAAGTAATATCCCCTTTTTTAAATCAGGTCATTCTTAGCTTCTTGTTGGTGTGATGACACACCGACAGCGCCTTACCTTAGACCCGCCCTCACCGAGCTGAAACTGTCCGACTTCGATCGCCATTGTGTGACTCAGGTGCAGAGGAAGACAAGAATGTCTGATTGAGCGACTGAGGTGTTCTGTTGTTGGATGTAATAATGAACATAGCAGTCGTCATTTACTCCTAACATCTGAGTCACTGAAGAAGCAGAGGATTAATGTTACTTTTGTTTTTGAAAGGAAAGCGCTGATCCCGATCTACACATGTGTCTATGTTCATGCGAATCATTTGTAATGCAGCTTCACCCACAGCAGTGAGCATAAGGGTTTTTTATGCATCTTTGCAAACGGCCTTTCTTAATAATGTGTTGGTTAGCAAGTTTCACAGCTAAACACGGCTAAATGCGTCTAAAGTAAACATTACTGCTCGTCATCCCATGGCAGAGAGAGGCGGGGCAAGCAGAGCTCATTAGCATTTAAAGGAACATGCAACAGAATAGCTCGCTTTAAAAAGGGCTGAAATTGAGTTATTTTTACACTACCATTGAGAAATTTTCATTAGAACCCTAAAGAATCATATCATATCATATATCATATCAGCTTGTGGAAAATAGGCATCCGATGACCCCTTTAAAGGTTTTCACAGCAACCCATCAAAATAAAAGTTTGGTTTACCTTGAAAAACTTCTGAAAAAAAAAAGTTATATGTTGTAATAAAAGCAGTTAACGAGAGAAGCTTTGAATATTAAAATAGTAATTGTAATTATTAAAATAACGTATTTCATGCAGCCTTAACAATTACATATTTGTTAAACTTTTAATAAATTCCTCTTAAATTGTTTAAGATTCATGATTTTAATTAATTAGACGTGATTTTTGATTAATATTTTTTAATCTAACCATTAAAGTGACAAGAAGTGACAAGAAAAAACTAAAATGGAATTTAGAAAAAAAAAATTCCTTTGTATGATTTCAAGGGGATTTAATGGTCCTAAACTATATTTATGGAATAGTTATGATCCATTTAGAATCTGTGCATAGACCTAAAAAATTTAACTTTCAACTTAAACTGCCATAAATCTTGAATGCTTGACATTAGGTGTCTCTTTAAATACGACGCTCAGCAAATTAAGTTAAAGTAAAAAGTGAATCTACAAAAAGTTATATACGTTTTTTATTATTATAGTATTATTATTGTGATAAAAATGTACAAAAATACTGTTTTAAATTTTAAACAGCTTTACTCTAAAACTGCACAAAAATTAAAGCCATACATTTAAAGTTGTGTTTCAAGTTTGAGCTTGGGCTTTTGGGATTTTGAGATGCATTTCCCATTCACTTCCATTGTGGCATTTTTGATGTCATGACCTTTTTTTTTTTGTGCAAAAAACTCAAAAAATGTTTAACCTTGAGAAACATAACATAAAAATCAGAAACTGCATTTCATTATACACTGTTCCAGTTAGTAGCGTGAAAACCATCTGAGGAGCGTGAGCCTATCAGCGCCAAAACTCCTGTTACACTGCTCAACAGGTCTCTTGTTTATATCATGTTTTGACTTTGTTAGTTAAGATGACAGTATTTGTGAAATGGCAGAAATCATGTTGCATTATTGCAATCATTGTGTTCTCAGTAGACATAACTGTTGCACCGTGAGTAGATTTAAATATAATGCTAAATCAACTGAATTATTTCATCTTGGCAACTGTCATAATAAAAACCCAATAATACTTTCTCGAGTTTTCAAGAGAGTTCCACATGTACTCATTTTATATTCAAAGATAATAGCCAATCACAGCAGTGAGCGTCAACACTGAAGTCTCACAGTCGACACGCCCCTTCCAACAGAGCCATCCAATCAGATTTATATCTTCGTTATGACCATTTTTGCTGAGGAAAACGAAAACTACGATTATAAGTGTGAACTTAAGGAAACAATTAAAACTAATAATAAAAAAAGCAATTTATTACCTTTTTAAACTTAACTAGATAAATGTGTACTAAACACAACAAGAAAATTTGAATATAAAGTTGAAAACAATAATTAACAACAGTGTTTAACTAAGTATTTTCATATAAAAAAGACATTTTAATAATTTTCAAACTAGTCTTTTTTATGGTTTCAGCAAAACATCTAAAACACAAAAAAACAGGATAAATTTACTTGGGAAGAGATTTATTTTCATAGATTGTATCTTGAATATCTTGAATATAAATGTACTTTGTCTTACTGCACTAACAAATCTTTTGGCTTGTTTTTAACCCTAACTTTATTTATACATAAAACAAATGAAAATATCTGCCTGTGCAGCAATACAAAATACAAAACAGATGAATTCTCTGAAAACACGACTTAATATATTATGCAGTGTTGCTTCTCAAGTATGTTTTCTTTTCTTTAAATTGGAAAATAAAATGGTAATTTGTCTTGTGCCACAACAACAAGCTACAGACTTTTTAACAAAATGATCAAATTATCAATTATCACAGCTAACTAAAGTTAACTAATGTCAAAATAGTGCAGCTTTCCAATAGGGTTCAACGGGGCTGAAGGCACACCCTAAGAAAAAAAAGTGCTTTTCACTGTGCCCAAAGTGTATGATTGCAGAAAAATATTTACGTTTGTATTAAACATTTATGGAGCAACAGATTTTGTGTGAAAATAAATCATACAAGTTGTTTATTTTATTTACAAATTTTATAAATGTATAAAGTGGCAAGGGAGGCCTTTTACCCCACACACAACGTAAAAGGCACACAGTACTGATACAAATACTTTATTTAAAATAATGTTGTTGTTTTTTGTTTTTTTTTGTTTTTAATAATGCAAAGTTTGTACTATTTCCTGCTTATTTTGATAAATAAAATAATATTTTTTGTTCAATAAATATAGTCATTAAAATATGTTAAAATAAAACACATTTTAAAACACAGAAACAAAATCATTTAAAAATGTAAAGATTCTGAAAGCATTGAAGGAGATCCCATAGTAATTTAATATAGATCTACAGTAGTAACAACAAATAATATTTTATCATATGATATGATTAATAATGTTCTTAAAAATGATGGTTTCATTCTAAACACTGTGATTATCTTTAAGATGGACACCCAACATAATATATGACATTTACCATCTGAATCTAACCCTGACATGTCAAAAAATAGAAAGCTAGTTTTTTATAGGTTAATTTAGAAAAACGATTGGAGCGTTAAATATATATTTTTTTTTAAACGAACAGCGCCCAGCAGAAAACTGATCATAGTTTGATCAGCCTTGTCAGATCATCATGACTTGCCTAAAATAAAATATATAGGTATAAAACAGTTCAAGTATAAAACAATGTTATTTTAAACGTTAACGATAAAAGTGCGCTATTAGGCGCATATCCAATAGTTTGTGCAGAGAGTGGCAGCTAAAGCCGCTTTGCAGGACATGGAGGTGCCAGCGCGATCACTTCTTTTTCAGTGTAAGCAAATAAAAAGTATCCATTTTATTTGTATGCACTCAACAAAATGTTACAAACAGTGCTTTTATAAAATAAAGAAAACAAACATGATGTGCTTTCTGCCGTCTCGTTCTTGAACAGGAGCGCTTCACAAAAATTAACCGAAACTTAGCGAATGCATGTCTCACAGACATGATAAATATATCTATAGAAAGCTTTAAAGGGGTCATCGGTGCAAAACTAACTTTTACATGTTGTTTCAACATTAATGTGTGTTGGTAGTTTGTGTACACAACCACCCTACAATGATAAAAATCCACCCAGTGGTTATTTTTTTTTATCTTTAAAAGTAATATCCCCTTTTTAAAATCAGTTCATTCTTAGCTTCTTGTCGTTGTGACGAAACAGTTGATTGACATGAGCGCCTTACCTTAGACCCGCCCTCACCGAGCTGAAACAGTCCGAATACGATCCTCACTGTGTTAACTCTAATAGAGCGATGGAGGTGTCCTGTTGTCGGATGTAATAATGAACACAGCAGTAGTCATTTAATCCCGACATCTGAGCCTCTGAAGACGCAGAGGATTAACGGTACTTTCGTTTTTAAATGGAAAGCACCAATCCCGATCTACATATGCATCTATCTTCGTCCGAACCGTTCCTGATGCAGCTTCACCCACAGCAGAAGTGAGTATAAGGGTTTTTTGTGCATCTTTGCAAATGGCCTTTCTTAATAATGTGCTTGTTGGCAAGTTTCGCCAATAAACGCAGCTAAACGCGGCTAAGGTAAACAATCCCAGAGAGGGGCGGGGCGAGCAGAGCTCGTGGCATTTAAAGTGGCCATGTCTTAAAATGAGCTGAAATTTTGCAGAGCTGATTTTGACAAGGTAAAGGGGTGTTTTTTTTACACTACTATTGAGAATTTTTAATCAAAGTATATTAGAGACTTTTCATTAAGACCCTAAAGAATCATATGAACTTGTGGAAAATGGGCATCCGATGACCCCTTTAAATTATTACTTAATTTCTCTCTAAAGGCGTGTCCAAAAAGGAGATTGCAATTCAGGATCTTTGTGAGACTGGCTCAGAATACACTAGTTTATTAATAAATAATTCAAATATGTCCTTACTCTTTCGCCCCGACACATTTATTGTTTTTTTTTTTTTTTTGCCGGTGCTTTGTGGCAAGTTTCAGCCTATTGTGTGCTTGAACGCGGATCTCTTCCAGCTGCGCTGAAGGACACTAAACGCAGTCCGAGCCGGTCTCAAAAGTGATAGCGAAAGTGAAGTCTTGTTTTGTTTCCACCAGCACAGCATTTTTTCTTCACTATAATTAATGGATGTCTAAAATATAAAAATAAGGAGAAGCCTAAAACAGGCCTGATGCCCGGCCCGCGTCTGAACTATGACGTGAAAATTGGTCCGAAGCCCAGCCCCAGGGGTGTGAAGAAGTCAGGGCCCAGGCTAAAATGCAGCACTCTTATTGACTGCTTTGATGCGCTGCAATACGGTACGACATTGTTGTAATGCTAACAGCCGAAAAAGTTTTTTTTTTTTTTTTTTTTTTCTTGCTCCCCCCGACTCAAGAGTCAAATGTCGCCCATAGAAAGCGCTATGGCATGTTTTTCTGGCATCTAGTGGTTTAGAGGAAAATAATATCAAAGGCGCTTTTTACCCCAGGGGGCCTTTAGCCCGTCATACCCTACCAATTACTGTAGCGTGACAAAACTACAATAGACATAGCTGTTATATTGTCTAAGTTATATTGTAAAGAACCTCACACATAACATGCAAAAACAAAAACAGATATGATGACCACTCATTTTAGTGAATCGGTTCATTCCAATGATTCATGTAAACGAACAAATTCAAACTGAAAGGATTCAACGGTTCATTGAAAAGTTTTAATACTAAAATAATTTGTTAAACACTGCCATTCATCATTGTACATAACTATATTCTAGTTTTTTTTTTTTTTTTTTTTTTTAGTGTTTTTAGTCTACATTTATCTTTTCAAGTGTAATGCTGTCAGTCTAATCAAGATCTATTCATTTGAATCCCTTGTTCTTTAACCAAAAATACTCCTCTGATTAAATTACATTATATAATCCAATTATGATGATCTGATCTAGTTAAACATAAAGTACATTGTCCCCTTGAACAGCTTTAATGCACTTTGTGTAAGTTGCTTGTACAGTGCAGTTTTTCAAAAGCTCTTTCTCCAACGGGCAGCGTGACTGTATGTTGTTTAACTATGTTAAATCACGGGTCGCTTGTAGCTGGAGACTCTACAGTTTCACAGTACACTGGATCAGTCACATTAAATGTGATTAGAGCAAAACAGGCAAGGGATTTCAGCAATTTCCCTGGAGAAGAAGGAAAATCTCATCATTTTTATTGCCACTGTGTCTCTGTTCCTCTTCACTGTAAATAAGCTCCATCAGAGAGCAAACCACATCTGCACAAAACACTTTAATCCAACACGCGTTACCATGCCAACCAGAACTTGGCAACGGCACGTTGTTCCCAGGCATGGACGCATATGCAGAGAGAGTGACGCAGCGGGAAAAAGTGTCAAACTGACACACACACACACACACACACACACACACACACACACACACACACACACACACTTCAACGTGAGTTCACACTCTGGATTTGCTTTAACCTGCGAGTGTTTTATTACTATAATGCCACCTGCAATGCTAATGCTTTAATTTCAGCAAACTTTGGGAACTCTATTTTTTTTTTTAAAGGTTAAAAAGAAGTGTTTCGTGCAAAAATTAAAATTCAGTCATTATTTACCCACACTCTTGTCGATGCAACCTGTATAAACTGACTTTCTTTATTTCTTGTTACTTTGTTTATTAATTCATTTGTTTGATCTTTCATTCTTGCTTTTCCTTTTAGTTTGTCCATGTGATTTTGTTTTTTTGTTCAGATATTATTTTTTAATGAATTCACGCAGTACTTCAGTCTATTCCTTAATTCAAACTGTTTCTTTTGTTATTCGTTTAATATTTTATTATTTTGCTCAACTGTTCATTCATGCATTTTTTCAGTCTTTTAGTTTTTCCAAACATTTGATGTTTTTTGTTTATTCTTTTGTTCATTATTATTATTATTATTATTATATCATTCATTATTTTGCTCTCTTGGTCTTTTATTTGCTCATTTGTACATGCATTTTTTCTGTTTATTTATTCTAGTTCTTTCATTTCTTTTTTCTCTCATTTTTTCTGTTTATTTATTCTAGTTCTTTCATTTCTTTTTTCTCTCATTTATTCTGTTTATTTGATCTTTCTTTCATTTGTTTGTCTGTTCTTTCCTGCAATTGTTAAATATTTTATTCATTCAAAATATGTGTTCATTTTCATATTGTTTTCTTTTGTTCATTCACATATTTATTTAATCAACTTAATTTCTTCACTCATGTGTACAATAATGCTATCCACCAAGCTAGTAAGTTCAAAAGTTTGTGAACTCATTAATCATATTTATAAAGGTTCAAAAAGAAGTGCTTCAAGCAAAAATGAAAATTTGGTCATTGTTTACTCACACTCATTACAATCTGTATGACTGTATGAATTGTCTTCTGTAGAACACAAAATGAGAGTGCTTTGCTCTTTACCAATCCTTTTGAGGTCGTACAAGCTTTCAATATGTGGAAAAAAAGAAGAAAGAATCATTTTTCAAAATGTTCAAATCCACAGAAGAGAGAAAGTCACACTGGGTTTGAAATTATGTGAGGGTGAGCAACAAAGTGGCAAGCAGTTTAAAAAAGCTATTGTGAAGTACAGCATAAGAAAGGAGCGGAAGAGCTAAACACATTAGCATGTCTTTGCTTGGAGAAAGAAAGCAGATGTTCCATCATGCTTTATTTATCTACAACGCGAGCAACTCAATCAGAGCGTGAGACAGAAAGAATGAGGGCGATTGAAACCATGAGTGTCCATTCATGTTTGGTGTTATTTATATTGTACTGCCACTCAAAGAGAATGACCATAAAACATAAAGGATAAATGAAACATAATAAAGAGAGATAGAAAGAAAGAAAGAAAGAAAGAAAGAAAAGTAAGTAAGTAAGTAAGTAAGTAAGTAAGTAAGAAAGAAAGAAAGAAAGAAAGAAAGAAGATCAAAGAATTTGAATGAGTAATGAATGAATGAATAAACAAATTAATGAATGAAAAACAAAACAAATCAATACTGAACAAAAATAATTAACAAATCAAAATAATTAATAAACAAATGAAAAAGAAAGATCAAGCAAATAAAAGAATTAACAAAATAAAAACATTTAATAAACAAATAAATAAAACTAACTAAATGAAAGGGGGAAAAGATTAAAGGAACAGAAAAGAATAAACAAAAGAGGAAAAAATAAAGATCCAACAATTATAAAAAAAAAAAAACACCTGAAGAATTGCACCAATCATACAGTGTTCCTCGTTGACCCGGCCCCGTCAGTGAGCATTAATCATATGGTGCTCTTTGTGGACCTCGCCCCTTTAGTAAGCACCAATCTTACGGTGTTCCTCATAGAATCCGCCCCCTTCGGTGTGCACCAATCATACGTTGTTCTTCGTAGAACTCGCCCCTTCAGTGATTAAACTGATTAAACTGCACCAATCATACGTTGTTTCTCATAGAACCTGCCCCTTCAGTGAGCATGAATCATACGGTGTTCTTCGTGGACCCCGCCCCTTTAGTAAGCACAAATCAAATGGTGTCCCCCGTAAACTCCACTCCATCAGTGAGCACCAATCAGCAGCCCCTTCAGTGATTAAACTGATTAAACTACACCAATCATACAGTGTTCCTCATAGAATCCGCCCCCTTCAATGTGCACCAATCATACGTTGTTCTTCGTAGAACCCGCCCCTTCAGTGAACACCAATCATACGGTGTTCCTCATAGACCTCTCCCCTTCTGAAAGCACCAATCAGGTGTTCCTTGTAGACCCCACCCCTTCAGAGAGCACCAATAAGCAGGTGTTTATCGCAGACCCCACCCCTTCAGAGAGCACCAATCAGGCGTTCCTCATAAACCAGCTTCACTAAACTGTGGCTGGTCAGACTGCACAGTTAAAAGCCACTAGAGACTCAGATTTCTAGAAAGGCTAAATATAAACATTTATAAAGCTCTGTTGTGCCAAAGAATGAGTAAAAGTAACATCAGTGTACTTCAGATCGCTGGCGTCAGCAAAAGCTTTTTAATAAAAACACAATAACTGCACTGGAATCATGTTTAACTACTGAACTCATGTTCATGCTGACAGTTTGTCTTGAACAGTGTAGCAGCCAATAACCTGGCCAATAACCTAAAGTTTCCAGTGACAAACAACACTGAAAGTGATGATGCTGCATTAATCTGAACATATTTGATACTCAACATTTACAATGTCTAACAAAACCAGCTGCATATGCACTTTTACAGTGCTGCAACACGCATATTTAAATTAGGTCATTCTTCATTAGGCAAATCCATGCAAATGAGGCTCATATGTGCTGGATTCTCAAATGTTATCCACCTTGTAAAATTGTGTCAAATCCAGTAAAAACCTGTGCATCATTATTCACAGAAACTGTGCAGATTCAGCTAATCAGATTGACGTTTTGTGCATAGCATTCATTTGAATGTCATTTATTTTTAAATACTGCCAGCGATTCACTCAGTCTGACGAGTTTCAGTCTGGCACTGAAGGTGTGTGAAACGCACAAAAATAACAATAATATTACTGTGTGTGATATGCATGAAAAAGAGGTGGTTTGGGTTGCCAGATATTGCGTCAGATTTAAAAATGTCCGCTCTAATAAAGGCAAATGTTGTGCAAGACCGTGGTCGGCGGTCTTCAGACAACAGACCCCACGCGCCGCCTTACATAAACTCAATAAATATGCTGAAGACACGAAATGGCTGTTTATTTATTCATTCACCCCCGTCTTTCTGTTTTATTCAATTCCGGTGCTGCTGATCTATTGTTGCTGCAGCTGTCCTTCTGGTTTTGGAGGAAATGAGAGAACAATATGACCTTTCACCCTAGAGCAGAGCACTTTGACCTAGAGTCACACAGGTTATTATCATCAACATAAACACATGCAAAAGGCTTGCCATCAATCCTAGGGTGTTCTAGATGGTTGCCAGGGTGTTGAATTCTGATAAATAAATAATACTAAAAAACAACTGCAGGAATGAACAAGTGAATAAATGAAAAAAAAGTTAAAATGAACCAACTAACAAAAATTAATAAAAAAAAAAATATTGGAATGAATGAGTGAATGAATTAAATTAAATTAAATAGGTAAATAAAAATACATTAAATAATACAATAAAATTAAATAAGAAAATACAAAAGAAAAATAAGGGAAAAAAAAACATTAAATAAATATCTAATAAAAATAAATTTAATAAATAATAAAATAAACTAATAACAAATTAAATTAAAACTGGATGCTAGGGTGTTATTGGTGGTGGAGTGAATAAATAAACAAAAACAAGTGATGAATGAACAAACCAAAAAAGAAAGAAACATCAAATTACAAACTGACGACAAAGAAAAAAAAAACATTGGAATAAATTGATAAATTAGAAAGTAAATAAATAAACATGAAATAAAAATGTAAAAAGTTGAAATTAAAACAAACAAAACTAAAATAAAAATAAGAAAATAAAATGAAATGAACATTAAATAAACAAAAGTTAAATTAAATAAAATTAAAACAAACAAACAAAAATAAAGTAAAAATTCAAATTAAAACAAAAACAAATAAAATGTATGATGCATTGATGCAAACAAAAAAGAAAGAAACTAATTAACTGACAAAAATTAAGAAAAGAAAAAGAAAAAAGAAAGACAAAACATAGGAATAAATGGATAAATAAGTATATAAATGAATAAAAAAGTAAATAATTCTGAAAAATTGAAAGAAAATGAAAAAAAAAACATTAAATAAAAAACAAACAAAAATTTTAACTTAAAAAAACAAATACGTAAATAACATGTATGATAATGTAAAAAATAATGTAAACATATAAATAATGTACAAATAAATAACAAAATGAGAAAACAAAATAAACATTAAATAAAAAAAAAACGTTTAAATTAAAACAAATAAATAAAATGTATTATGTATACAAACGTGCATAAAAAGACTGAACAAACAAACAAAAAATAAATATTAGCCCTAGAGCAGAGCACTCTGACCCCTTGTCATTCAAGTTATTATGATTAACATAAACACATACAAAAGTTGTGCCATTGCTAGGATGTTGCCATGATGTTCAGAGTAGCTGCTAAATGGTCAAATCTCCATGTCTCTCTAATGATATTCTGGTCCATTCATACAGCTCTATGGGATTATTTCACTGTCCGCCAGGAAAAAATTGCACATCTGATTGCTCAGAAAAGCACTAGCACACCGCTCCTCAACAAGCCACAGGATTTGAGATATCACTCATGCTCGTAGCACAAACTGTGGGAGACGAGCTACACGCCACACTTGTTGTTTAATACATTTTTTATACAGGTAGTATCTCAAAGTGCTTCAGAAGAGAAATATATGAGTGCGTGCCCACAGTAATGTGTCTATTTCTTGATCTGAGCCAGAATTCATTTCCATCTCTATGTGGGATCCGCATGCATAAACACTCTCAAATGAGGTGTCAGCACAACACATACCCCTAGATTAATCAGGATAAAAATACACAGCTTTTTATGGGCCTCGTCCTGACGCAGGTGTGCCAGAGTGCTTTTAATTACTCTCTTCAGATGTGTTTGGATCTAAAAAAGCAGAGGAAAAAGGCAAACTCCACTTGAAAGTGAGCATCAAGGACCGTGCCCTGCTCACTTTGGAGGGCAGAACACTTGAGGAGAGTGCTCTTAAGGGTGCAGGACAGTACAGTTTCAAATGTGGCCTTTGGAAGACCCTACGCTCAGATGCACGTCACTACGGCTTTATTTGAATATGAATGTGGCATTGGTAACCTAGCAGAAAAATATCATGTTCAGTTTGGGCTGTCAGTTTTATGCGTTAACTTAAAGGGGTCATCGGAAGCCCATTTTCCACAAGTTGAAATGTTTTATTAGGGTCTTCATGAGAATTTCTCAATGGTAGTGTAAAAAACACTCTTTTTACCTTGTCAAAATCAGCCCTTTTTTGAGCAAGCTATTCTGTTGCATGTTTCTTTAAATGCTAATGAGCTCTGCTCACGCCGCCCCTCTCTGCCGTGGGATGACGAGCTGTAATGTTTACTTTAGACGCATTTAGCTGTGAAACTTGCTAACTAGCACATTATTATAAAAGGCTATATGCAAAGATGCATAAAAACCCTTATACTCACTTCTGCTGTAGGTGAAGCTGCATCAGGAATGATTTGCACGAACATAGACGCATATGTAGATCGCGATCGGCACTTTCCTTTTAAAAACTAAAGTAACGTTAATCCTCTGGGTCTTCAGTGGCTTAGATGTCGGGAGTAAATGACGGTTGCTCAATATTACATCCAACAACAGAACATCTCAATCGCTCAATCAGAGACATTCTTGTCTTCCCTTATACCTGAGTCGACACAATGGTGATCAGAGTCGGACTGTTTCAGCTTGGTTGAGGGCGGGTCTAAGGTAAGGCGCTCATGTCAATCAACTATCGTGGGAGCGGCCTCTGTCAGCTGTTGTGCGTCTCCGAACACAGCGATGTTTAGTTTCTGAATGAATCCGTGTTTTGAACAAATCATGTGAATCAATGATTCAAAGGCCCATTCAAAAAGAGAGCCATTTACTTCATTCCTGAATGAATCAGTCGTTTGAACGGATTGAATGAGTAAATGACTCATAAAGACATTTACCTCCACCTTCTGGCAGATTTAGTTTCTTATTTAGAATATAATTTTATTCCAAAATAAAAATAAAATAATAATAACAAAAACATTAAAGGAATAGTTGACCCAAAAATTTGTAATTCTAACCTGCATGTCATTTCAAACCTTTCTTTTGTGAAACATAAAAAAGTATTTTGAAGACTGCTGGCAACAAAGCTAATTTGGTTACCATGACTTTCATTATATGAACAAAAAATACTGAGATGTTTCTTAAATTATCTTCTATGTTCAATCGTTTATGTTCAGCCATTGCAGCCTAAATGTTTATGTGTAATAATTTTTATGTTATGTTATGTTATGTTATGAAACAAATAAAACATTTCTTTCTAAAGCTACAATTTGTAATGTCTACATGATACTTTCTCATTTAACACAAAAATAGCTTTGAATAATCTTTTGTGGGTATTTTCACAGTTAAATTTATTTTGTGATTAATTAGATTAATCGACACATCATGTAATTAATTAGATTTATTTTTTTAATAGACTGACAGCCCTCATAATATCATGTTTGGCAGATAAAACATGATTTTTGGACTTTTTGTTGAATTCAATAAAGACAAACAACCAAACAAGCATGTCAGTAATATTAAATATTCAGAGAGACTACATTTTATATACAAGGTCAAATCAGGGGTAAAAATGAACAATAGTTTTAAAAAGTGATTTTTCACAATTATTTACAACAGGATTTACAATGACACAGTACAGTGGGGAAAATAATTATTTGTACAATTTTGTACGCTTGCCCACTGACAAAGAAATGAGAAGTCTATAATTTTAATGGTTGGTTAATTTCAACAGTGAGAGACAGAATAACAACAAAAAATGTATTTGCATTTTAATGAATGAAATAAGTATTTTATCAATCAGCAAGATTTCTGGCTCCCAGGTGTCTTTTATACAGGTAACAAGCTGAGATTAGGAGCACTCTCTTCAGGGAAGTGCTCCTAATCTCATCTTGTTACCTGTATAAAAGACACCTGTCCACAGAAGCAATCAATCAATCAGATTCCAAACTGTCCACCATGGCCAAGACCAAAGAGCTGTCCAAGGATGACAGGAATAAGATTGTAGACCTACACAAGGCTGGAATGGGCTACAAGACCATCTCCAAGCAGCTTGGTGAGAAGGTGACAACAGTGTGATTATTTGCAAATGGAAGAAAAACAAAATAATGGTCAATCTCCCTCGGTCTGGGACCCCATGCAAGATCTCACCTCGTGGAGTTTCAATAATCAGGAGAACAGTGAGGAATCAGCCCAGAACTACACAGGGAGGATCTTGTCAATGATCTCAAGGCAGCTGGTACCATAGTCACCAAGAAAACAATTGGTAACACTCTAAGCTCTAAAGGACTGAAATTCTGCAGCACCCGCAAGGTCCCCCTGCTTAAGAAAGCACATGTACAGGATGTCTGAAGCTTGCCAATAAACATCTGAATGATTAAGAGAAGAACTGGTTCATAGTGTTGTGGTCAGATGAGACCAAAATCAAGCTCTTTGGCATCAACTCAACTTGTCGTGTTTGGAGAAAGAGGAATGCTGCCTATAAGGCCAAAAACACCATCCCCACCGTCAAACATGGAGGTGGAAACATTATGCTTTGGGGTGTTTTTCTGCTAAGGGGACAGGACAACTGCACTGTATCAAAGGGACGATGGACGGGGCCATGTACTGTCAAATCTTTGGTAAGAACATCCTTCCCTCAGCCAGGACATTAAAAATAGGTTGTGGATGGGTATTCTAGCATGACAATGACCCAAAACACACGGCCAAAGCAACAAAGGACTGGCTCAAGAAGATTCTCATTAAGGTCCTGGAGTGGCCTAGCCAGTCTTCAGGCTTTAATTCCAATAGAAAATCTGTGGATAAATAAATAATCAACCATTCCCTTATAAAGGGCACAAAACTAACATTTATTTTTTAAGTACAGAAAAAGTTCCATCATTCACGTGAGCTACTGAACATGAAGTCAACAAAAAAATTAATCAACCAGTAATCAACCGTGGAGTTACCACCTGAATATGATTTTATTTCAGTGAGTGTAACTTCTCTGCCTGAAGAAAATTTATTTGAATTTTTCCCTTTTGTTTTTCCTTATTATTTATTGCACAAACCAGCTACGCTTCAGCTCATTCCTCTGGCTTGTGTACATTTTTGAAGGAGAAAATATTAAGCTTTAATGCTCAAAGCGCTATGATTTTCTCAGACCTGTAACAGCTCACAATATTTCCTCCGTCCCCCGAGAAGCGTTTTTGGAAATCATGTTTTCCTCTCTGACGGTAAACACAGACTTTGTTGAAGTCGTCTGACTGTGGAGATTCTATATTCTGCATGTAAGATGCATTTCAGACAACACAGTTTCTGATGTTCACTTCAGCTGATATCTCATACTGTCACTACTGAACTCACACGCTCCCGCACTTCATTTTCCACACTCCACTCCAATACTCCAAAATTTGTGTCTCTGCCAAAATTCCTGTTTATTTCTTTTGCGCTCAGCTTTCTCTGACAACAATCATTTCCCCCGTAAACAGCTTTGAGCATAAACTCTGATTAAAAAAAGCATCTTGCTTGACATCTTTTCACTTCGTCTTTTGTGTGTTTGTGGATTTTCTCCACTACAGTCAGCTGCACTTTGGTTTAATTTATATTTTTTTAATCAACAGCGGAACAATGTTTCAAAACAACAATGAGCTCAAAATTAACCTCAGATTTTCACTTTTTTTCACTAACCTTGTTGCATTGCACTTTGGGATTGGCTGGTCTGTAAAAGATGTGACGCTGTCTAACATAATTATGCCATGTACAGTACATGCTAAAAATATGCTTATAAAATCAGAAAAGCTATTAATACATTTTGTTTACATGGTAGAAACACATTTCGAATGGACTAAATACCACACACTGAGTTGTTTAGTAGCTTGTTTCATGCATGTGGTGCAATAATTCTTGTTTTGGTCTTCAAACATGAATAAATCAGATGCAAAACAGACTCGAGGTTGTTTACGCCTCTAAGAGCAGCGTGAAACATATCTGTGATTTACATATCTATTCAGGAAGGTATTAACTGTGTTAATGGCTAGATTACATTCACATACACAACAGCACCCAGAAGAGGAACAGAATAAGCTGTCATGTACAGTTTTTACTTGATTGTAAGGTGTGCGATATATATCGTCTATAATAATGTTTAAACGATATGCATTTTGACATTATTGAGTATATCGCAAAAACCAAACAAAAACACACATGGAGAGTGAAGACATACACTGTGAAATTTTGGTTAGATCACTGCGCAAGCGCATTTAGCGTTCACTGTGTAATTTACTCTATTAAAATATATTAAGAATTCCCCCAAAATTCAAGATGACGGGGCATAAATGCGTTTTTCTTGAAATATCAGCACGACTGCAAATGTGATATTGACTTGATGAACAGCTCAATAAACAAGAAGTTAATTTTTAAAAAGACTTTAAAACTGTTTTGCTTCCCTAAGAAACACACAACAGTGTTTCGTAACTGAATCAGTCAACCATTTGAATGAATCAGTTGAATGAATAACTCAATGACTCACTCATAGAGACAGAGTGCCCCCACAGGGGGAAAACAATCCAACCCTCTCCATTGACTTTGTAATGTGGTAAGCTGCCTCCTTGTCATTTCCAACATATAACAAAAAACAGAACAATGTCTAAAAGCTGCTATGTGACAACGTGTACAGTAAACAAGCTAAAAAAAAACAGAACTATGTCTTTATAAGCTGTCGATTTAAAAAAAAAAAACGAGTGTTTAAAGACACAAAAGTAGAGCGCAAAGTGTCGTATTACTCTGAGAACTACGCAGACTGGAGGAAAACATAATCAGCAACATGAAACATTATTTTTAACTGCTTTTCAACTTGATTACTTAAATGATAGGACAAGTTCGCTATTAGAAAGCTTATATTAGCTATGTGTGTTAGCAAGCTGTAGCTTGGGCCAATTGGTATTTGTAAATTTTGATAGTAGTTCTCATAGTAATATGACAATTTGCGCTCTACTTTTGTGTCCTAAAAGTGGTCATCGGATGCCCATTTTCCACAAGTTCATATGAATCTCTAAGGTTTTAATAAAAAGTCTGTATTATACTTTGGTTAAAAATTCTCAATAGTAGTGTTAAAAAAACGCCCTTTTACCTTGTCAAAATCAGCTCTGCAAAATATCAGCTCATTTTATTACATGGGCCCTTTAAATGCAAATGAGTTCTGCTCGCCCTGCCCCTCTCTGCTGTGGGATTACGAGCTGTAATGTTTACTTTAGCCACATTTAGCTGCGATTAGCTGCATTTAGTTGCATTTATTGGCGAAACTTGCCAACAAGCACATTATTAAGAAAGGCCATTTGCAAAGATGCATAAAAAAACCTTATACTCACTTCTGTTGTGGGTGAAGCTGCATCACGAATGATTCACACGGACACAGACGCATATGTAGATCGGGACCGGCGTTTTCCTATTAAAAAGTAATGTTAATCTTCTGCTTCTTCAGCGGCTCAGATGTCGGGAGTAAATGAGTCGACACAATGGCAATCATATTTGGACTGTTTCAGCTTGGTGAGGGCGGGTCTAAGGTAAGACGCTCATGTGTGCTGTCACAACGACAAGAAGCTGAGAATTACCTTGTTTTAAAAAGGGGGTTGAGTGAGTGAAGGCGGGGCTAATTAGCATATTCATAGATCCACATATACTAAATGAGGCAAGGGGAGTAGAGTTACATTATTTTCACAAGAAAAGCATTTAAATATGTAATTTTGATGATCAAAGATTAATTTTAAGGGATTAAATTTCTGACTACAGGGGGACTTTAAAATATATTTCAAAACATTTCAAATAGCAGTATTCATCAAGTATTCAAAATATCAAAATCACCCATTTGTAACTGCAGTTCACTTTCGTGAACGTCGAGCTGCGTCGAACGCTATGGGGAAATGCCATTGGCGAGCCTCACTCTGAACGTAGTCTGCTGTTTTTCTGTGCCAGTTTGCACAACTTTTATTTGAGTAGACATGTCAACCAAGAAAGGGGGAAAGAGTTTATTTAAAAAAGCGATTGAGCGGCCCCACAGAAGGTGTGTTCCTCCCTGCCAACGCTTCATTGTTGGTGGGGATACACACAGTCTGTGTGTGGCCTGCTTGGGTGCAGAGCACGCACAGTCAGCTCTTGAGGGGGCTGGCTGTTCGCAGTGTGAGTGTCTTCCACTTCGGGTGCTTCGTTCCCGGAAAGCTCTCTTCGAGGAGGGAGCTTTCACCAGCGTTCCTCGCGGGTCTGGCCCCGCTTCCGCCGAGGCGGAGCGGCAGCTGCACTCGTGGGGTTCGCAGCTCGATCTGTTAGAGGGAATGGAGATGGGTGAACCCCTATCTCCTTCCTCACCTGGCGGATCGATCGATCTCTTGCTGGATGAGGAAGCCCGTGCTGCGGTTCCTTCCTACCAGCAAGAGGTCTCAACGCTTCTATCTTCCTCCGAGGAGGTTGATGTGGAGAGCGTTGTTGAAAGTGTTCAACCGAGGTGGTGACTCGTGCGGTCGAAAAATTAAATATAGATTGGCCCGCAGAACAGAAACATAATAACTAACTAGATGAGCGCTTCCTGCGGACTAAGTCACCACCCCCAAGAAGGAGCCTTCCGTTTTTCCCTGACCTCCATGCTGAGGTTTCAAGGTCATGGAAGAAACCATTTTCAGCCCGCTTGTTCACCCCTTCTTCCGACTACTACGGTAATGTCGGGGGGATGGACGAGTGTGGCTACAAGATGATGCCACGGGTTGAACAGACGCTGGCTAGCTATCTGTCACCCGGTTTGGCATCATCTTTGAAGGCTCCATCCTTGCCCTCCAAGCCTCTCAAAACAACTTTGAGCTTGTTGGGCAAGGGGTACACGATGGCAGGTCAGGCCAGTGCGTGCTTGCATACGATGTCTATCTTGCAAGCGTACCAGGCCGACCTGCTCAAGGAATTAGACGATGGCAGGGAGGTAAACAAATCAGAGTTACGCCGCACAGCAGATCTTGCTCTACACGCCACCAAGGAGACTGCCCGTGCTGTTGGGCGGTCTATGGCAGCCCTGGTGGCGGCGGAGAGGCATCTGTGGCTGACCCTGTCCGCTTCAGCCTTCTGGCCTGTTTGGCGACTCAGTCAATGAAGTCGTCAGCAGACACCAGGAGGCTAGGAAACAAGCGGCGCTGTTCCAGCGTTACCTCCCCCGCCGTGTCTATTCCTCTGGGACTGCTGGACGGGAGCAGTCCCAGCCGTGTACCAGCTCCTCATACCAGGAGACACAGAAAAAGAGCGTTGCGTCCCATACCCCTCCGGATAGACCTAGAGGGCGGGGCCAGCAACACTCTAAGTCACGGGCCTCGAAGACGAGGCCTGACCTGAGGGTCGTCCTCCAGTCTAAGAGGTCCTCGGCTAAACGGCCCTGACAATCATGGCTCAGGGCCCATGAGGGCAGCCCCTCTCGGGGAGGAACGGTTTTCACCACAGTTCATGGTGCCCGTTCTTCCTCGAGGCCCTCAGGAGATCAGTCAGCTAACCCTGCCAGTGTTACAGGGCACGGCAATCTCCCGCGAACATCTCTCTCTAGTCTCTCTGCCCGGAAACGTAGCGGAACTAGAGTGTTCGCCACCCCTGCGGAGGTCCTCAGAGAAATTGATTCAGGTGTCTCCTGCCAGCCAGCTGTTACAGGTCACCGAATCAATACCTCTAGTAACACCATAAACCAGTCTCGAGAGGCTGGTTCCCTTAGTAGACTTTCTGGCAGCGTGGAAACTACTGCCGAATGTATCTGCTTGGGTCCTACGCACTGTAGAGAAAGGTTATTATATCCAATTCGGCTTTCTGCCGCCCCATTTCGACGGGGTATTCCCTACTTTGGTGAGCCCCGAGCAGGGTCTGGTTATGGAGCAAGGAGTAAATTCTCTTCTGAAGAAGGAGGCCATCGAGGTGGTCCCTCTTCCAGACAGAGAGGCCGGGTTCTACAGCCGGTACTTCATTGTTCCCAAGAAGGATGGAGGGCTGCGGCCCATTCTAGATCTCAGACGGTTGAACCGCTCAGTCAAGAAACTGAAGTTCAGAATGTTAACTGTCAGCCAAGTCGTGTCTCAAATCAGGTCCGAGGACTGGTTTGTCACGATTGATCTAAAAGACGCTTACTTTCACGTCTCCATGCTTCCTCAACACAGGAAGTTCCTGAGGTTCGCTTTCAGGGGCAAAGCTTACCAATACAGAGTTCTTCCTTTCGGCCTAGAACTCTCACCCCGGACTTTTACAAAGTGTGTGGATGCTGCTCTGGCTCCTCTGCGACTCCAGGGCATCCGCATACTCAACTACATAGACGACTGGCTGATTTTAGCCAGTACAAAACAGTTAGCAGTTCAACATCGAGGTGTTGTTCTCGCTCACATGAAAGAGCTGGGGTTGAGACTCAACGCCAAGAAAAGTGTGCTGTCTACATTAAAGAGAACCACTTATCTAGGTGTCGTATGAGATTCGACCATGATGCAGGCACGTATGTCACCTGCTCGGATCGAGTCAATCCTTACTGCAGCAAATGCGGTCAAGCTAGACCTGTCACTCACTGTCAAACAGTTCCAAGTACTGTTAGGTCTTATGGCAGCTGCATCCAACGTGATACCTTTTGGACTGTTGCACATGAGGCCACTACAGTGGTGGCTCAAAACCAAGGGGTTTGCCTACGTGCCTTGGACATGTGGAAGAAACACACATATGTCCACAGAGCTGCCATGTGGTGTAAGACAGAGCAACTGCTGGTTTGTTACGGTCCCCCTAAGAGGGGGCACCCTGCTTCAAAACCTACTATCAGTAGATGGAACGTGGATGCCATTTCTACTGCGTATGAGACCTCTGGCCTGACATCACCCTTGGGGGTCATGGCTCACTCAACTCGAGGCTTGGCTGCCTCTAAAGCTCTGGCAGCAGGTGTCCTTATCCAGGACATCTGCAGTGCGGCGGGTTGGTCCTCACCCTTAACATTCGTCAGGTTCTATGAACTTGACCTTAGAGCCACTCCTGGCTCCTCTGTCCTTGAGTGACAGATATTTGTCCCTGGTGTCCTGGCAGTTTCCCAGGCCGAGGTGTATTCTCTCCCTCTTGTTCTGGCGGTTCCCCAGACAGAGGTGTAATACCACTCTTGTCCTAGCAATTTCCCTAGGCAGAGGCTTTTATCCCTCCTTGTCCTGGCAGTTTCATCAGGCGGAGGTGTATTTCTCTCCCTCTTGTTCTGGCGGCTCTCCAGACAGAGGCGTAATACTCGCATCCTGGCATTTTCCCCAGGTGGAGATCTTCCAGTGTCCTGGCAGGTTCACCAGGCACTCTTTATGTCCCTCTTGCTCTGGCAGTTTCCATGACAGAGGTGTATTACTACTCTTGCCCTAGTAGGCACACTTTATCCTCACGTCCTGGCAGTTTACCAGGCCGAGCCATATATTCTCCCTCTTGTTCTGGCGGTTCCCCAGACAGAGGTGTAATACCACTCTTGTCCTAGCAATTTCCCTAGGCAGAGACTCTTTATCCCTCCTTGTCCTGGCAGTTTCCCCAGGCGGAGGTGTACTCTCTCCCTCTTGTTCTGGTGGCTCTCCAGACAGAGGCGTAATACTACTCGCATCCTGGCAATTTCCCCAGGCGGAGACTTTCTCAGTGTTCTGGCATGTTCACCAGACACAACTCTTTCCACCCTTGTCCTAGTGGTTTCCTAGGCAGGGACTTGGAATTCTGGAGGCGTGGGCATCTCGTTCCCCATAGCGTTCGACGAAGCTCGACGTTCACGAAAGGGAACGTCTCAGGTTACGTATGTAACCTCAGTTCCCTGAGGGAACTAGACGCTGCGTCGAGGACCATAATTCCCGCATCCCTGCTGCGCTCGCTTCATTCCAAGGAGCTGACGCCGGCTTCAAACGCACGTGCTTTATACTTCCTGGTCGCTTATGTCACCACGCCTGTGACGTCACTCCCGTCATCTGATTGGTTGCAGACTACGTTCAGAGTGAGGCTCGCCAATGGCGTTTCCCCCATAGCGTTCGACGCAGCGTCTCGTTCCCTCAGGGAACTGAGATTACATACGTAACCTGAGACGGTCAACTGCATTCATGTCCTAGATTTACCCAAAACAAATGATATCTCATGTTTAACCACTATAGAGACATCAGAGCCAGTGGCAAATTCAAGAAGAACTGGCCGAGGTAAGAACTAGACACTGATGCCATGAAACGTTGAATCAAATTTTCAAATAGACATTATCTTTAGTAACAAACCACATATTTGAAATATAAATAAGTATATTTGTGCCTAAAACTCTTGAAACTACATTTTGTGACAAAAACATTATTATAGTGGATTTGGGCGTCCTCCCATGACACTCTGTGAGAAATACTATGTGTGTGTAAGTGGAGTGATACAAACAGTGAAATGGTTGTTGGAGTTCTGTTATCACTCTAATATTGTACGTTTGGGGAAAACAAGTAATTTAAAGTAGTTTAACATAAGGCAGCAACAACAAAATGTGAAAAAAATTAAGGGGTATGAATAATTTTGCACGGCACTGTAAATAATATTTTACATATAAAACATTTTTAATTAACATATACATGTATGTGTGTGCATTTATTATATACATATAATATGTAATCAATATTTTTTTTTCAATCAATTAATCACGACTAATCATTTTGCCGCCCTAGTTAGGATAGGACAATATTCCTTATTACTTTTTTCCCACATCAATCTACACTCCCCACTCCATGCGAGATACAACTATTTGAAAATCTGGAATCTGAGGGTGGAAAAAATATTGAGATAATCACATTTAAAGTTGTCCAAATGAAGTTCATAGCAATGCATATCACTAATCAAAAATTAAGTTTTGATATACTTACAGTAGGAAATTTACAAAATATCTTCATGGAACATAATTTTGACCCATATAATGTATTGTTGGCTATTGCTACAAATATACATACCCGTGCTACTGTACTTACGAATTTTGTGGTCCAGGGTCACATATAATTTAGTGTTTTTATCTTAAAGGTTGTATCAGCGATTTCTAGCCTAAAACATAAAGTGTCAATTTCAGCTGACCTTTCTTCACGATCCGCTCGCTGCTTGCCCCATAAATTGTCTGTGAAAAAAACGCGTCTCTGTGGTCAGCCGAGATATGCCAAAAAAACAATCGGCACTACCAACCTTTCAATAGATAAACAAACAGTGTTCCAACCAATCAGCGTCAGGGGTTTGGTGTTGTGGACTTTCCTACTGGTGCAGGGATGTGAGGGAGGCGGAGCGAAAGTCCACAACACCAAACCCCTGACGCTGATTGGTTGGGGCAGGCAGCGAGCGGATCGTGATGAAAGATCAGCTGAATTTGACACTTTATGTTTCAGGTTAGAAATCACTGATACAACCTTTAAATATGACAAAAATGTTATTTCTCCAGTTGGTACAGCTAAAGTGCAAGCATTTCAGGGGAAGAAACAATGAGATGATGCTTTTATCAATGATTGGCTCTTTTAACTCACTTGCCATATTCAGTGTTTTAATTTCCCTGATACAAATGGTGACTACTTGAAAGGCAATTTAAATAAATAGCAATTTTTTGAAGCTTGAAACCCCTATCTCCCATTTATTTTATTTAAATAGAACCAGAATTTTATTTTCAATAGAGGACAAATTCACACAGGTTTAAAATGACAAATACAACTACTAATTAAATTTTTAGCTCACCTAGCCCTTTAAATGCACTATAATCAACATTCATTTGGGTCAAAAGCAGAAAACGTGTGATACGTAGGCAGAAAATGAGAGAGGGAGAGTGTCTCTCAATGATGGGGTGGAAGTCAGCGGACGTCTGCTTAACAGGCGAGCCAGAGGTTGCCAGGGCAACATAAACAATGTCCTGCAGTGATTAATGAGTGTGAGAGTGACTCTGGTGGCACAGGGTGGCACTGCCAATTACCTCACGCTCGCGCTCCCTCTGTCATATGGAGAGCGTGTAATGGAACACAGCCTGTGGCGCTACACCAAGGGCAGGAGGTCAAAGATTTAATTAGGTGGGAGTAAATGTCAAGGGGAAGAGGCGAGCAGCGATATTTTGTCATAGGAGTAAGCTGGAGATGTGTGTGTGGCTGCCTCAGAAAACTCAGTACTTTTATGTGTGTATGTGTGTGTGTGTGTGTGAGGAACTGGTATAGTATAAAATAGTGCTCTCAGTCTCTCCTAGGCCAGACACACTCTACACAAGTACACAAATGCAAATGAGAATGCTTGACCGATGGATGCCCTGAAAGTGCACAGATAACTTTTCTAACTTTCCGCAATTACAGTAGTCAACCTGAAAGAGAAAACTGGCCATAATAGACAAAGCTTTGTTAGGTTATGCTAATGACCACTGTAGCACTTCTTGCATGTCGGCTTACTGCTTTTCGTTTATGTGTATGTGTATAAGGGTCATTAACGTATAAGGATTTTTGACAGAAAAATGATATATTTTGTAGTTGTTCAAACATTAAGAATGCTGTGTACACATAAATTGATACTGAAATTTTAAATGAAGCAATTTTATAGTTTTTTAGATCTAGATGAATTGACCACAGCCTTAAAAAATGTCATGTGGTGCAACCATGATTTATATTAAAATGAACTAATTAATTTATATTAAAATGAATTCATTTCCTTAACATGCTTAACCTTTGTTTTAGATGTTCTCAGTAAATAAAGTGTTTAGAAACAACTTAATTGCATATTTCTTTTGAGTTTTTGTAAATAATGATCTCATATTTTTGTTTATAATTTCAGTGGTGCCTTCTTGAATGTAGTTAGAAGATGTATTTTTCCTGAAAATTGCATAAAACTGGCTTTTTTTACACATACCATTCACTTAAGCATACTGTAGCAGTGATTCATATTTCAGCCACAGTAATTGGTATTATTGGTCGCACCACATGAAGAGTGGTTGCTCCAAATGACACAAAGACCTTATATCATTAAAAATCTATTCAAAACATGTGAAAACTGCAGCACATGGCATTAACTGTAGGGATTTTTTCAGCCCCGGTTATTTGTAAGCATTGCCCAGTCTTGGTTGCTCAGCTGACCCTTCTCCGGGAGTTTGATTAACAGGCGTTCTGTCCAATCATTAGGCCGAATTCGCCATTTTTGTCTGACAAACAAACCAGATAAGAGAGTAGATTAACGTTGGTGGACTTCAACTTGAAAAATAGTGTATGTTGATATCTTTTCACAGTTGAAACAAGATACATTCTGATGTGCATTTATGTTTATTTTGTGCTATATCTAGTAAAGGTGAAGAGATGATCATTTCATATGCTGCTTGAACTGAGCAGCAATCTGTCATGCAATCTATCATGACACATTAAAGAACCACAAAATAGTATTTGTTGTTTAAGTTTCAACGTGATGTATTTTTCAATGCATGAGAA
>NC_133376.1:14303897-14483196 GCF_049309525.1 Garra rufa
TGTCAAAGATTTTTATTTACACTCAAGTTTTAGTTTTTACTTATTTTGTTCTGTGTGTTTGTCAATTTATTTTTATTTTTATGTTTTTCTTACATATTAAAATATTGCTTTAATATATTTTTATTTCAGTTTTAGTAATTATAAATTCATCTTTAAACTTACTGATCAACTTAACGCATCCCTGCTAAATTAAAATATTATTATATATTTTTAAAAATGGGCTTTTGTAATTTTTAAAGATTTTTATTTAGACTCAATTTATATTTTTATAGTTTAAGTTTTACAATTTTAAGCTTGCCTTTAAACTTACTGCTCAATTTAATGCATCCTTGCTGAATTAAAAGATTTAAATGAAAAGATAAAAGGCAGCTGTCTATGTTTTGGAATAAGTGTGTGTAACCATCCCATCATGTACCTTTCAGTCACCGAAACCACCAACACACGTTCACACACGACCCACACGAGGACACGATGTTCACTCTCAAGCCCGTCTGCTTTCCGAGACATGATTAGACTCTCATTCCCAATCCATTTATTCTGCTCATTTCTCTTTTCCATAGACATTAGAAGCAGCATATTCTCAGACGGCACACATACGCGACCCTATAATGCATAAACACACACAAAAACCCTAAACATTCAGACTTTGTTGACCACAACGGCATACGTAAACCAGCGTCCAGACCTGTCAATTCAGACATAAACCTCGTCTCATTTACGACAGCAAACGTTTACTCAGCACAACTTCTGAATGAATATTACGCAATGCAACGCCCATCCAATTAGCCTCTTCAAACAATAACACTGACATATCGCAGAAATGAGAAAGCTGTGTTCTGTCAGAGCAAAGCCGGATAATACCAGAGAGGGTCAGCGCAGGACAATAACAGACCTGTCAATCTGAGCAAATGAACCGAGCGGGCGAATGAGAGGATAATTACTTTATTTGTGCAACCGTTCCGGAGTCTAAAGTTCGGCTCAAGTGTCAACTGTGTCCTATGAATTATGAAGTCCGACTATTAAGGTCTTTTATAAAAAGCAAGCCAAATTGTTTTTGTGCAAATCAGATACTTTAAATATTCATTTTTGCCGTCAAATGATAAGAGTTCTCAGATCCGGTGCACTGATTGTATGCCATTTCTGGCTTTCTATTTTCCAAGTGTGCATTCAAGCATGCTTTTTGGGTGAATAATAAAACAGCCCTTTGCACAACGAAAGACGAGTTTGTGACGCTTCACTACAGCCCTTCTGCAGAGAAAAGCAAGACTGAAGCTGCTGCTTTCAATGGGGACATACAGTATGAAAATAGGACTTTTTCCATGTTTAAGTGCTATAAACAAATCCCTGGTGCATCTACCAACCCAGAAAACGTGAAAAAGGACAACCCAGTAACTTTGTTTTGGTAAGCGTTTCTCTGCAAAGCTTGCGAAAAAACAGGATGCTCAGATTTCGCTTGTCCCATGATGTAGAAAGAGGATCTTATTATAATATTACCCTTAATCTGCACATTTCCACCTATCGTTGGCTGCACGGATCACTATTTAGAGTCCCAGACTCAGAGGAGACAAGACAGCAGTGGATTTATTCACTGTATATTGTGCTGCTGCCACACAGGTCTAATATAAACATGCGATTTCTTTCCCACTTGTTTACCTTTCACAGACATAACCGACTGTTTTTGTAACTCATGTGTGGTTTTAACATAAAATTGTGTGTATTTGACAGTTTAAGCGCAATTAGACATGAAAGAGAACTTAGTTTAGTACTCAAATGCTGCATGACAAACACTTTCAGTGCACGTGCCTCGGATATGTGCAGTCAGAAAAGCCGATATCAGAAGTTTAAAGGTGCCATAGAATGGAAAACTGTATATACCTTGGCATAGTTGAATAATAACAGTTCAGTACATGGACATGACATACCATGAGTCTCAAACACCACCATTTCCTCCTTCTTATATAAATCTGGTGTTTGCAAAAGACCACTGAAAAATAGGTCAATTCCAACATAACACCGACTGTTACGCAATAGTTGCGATCGTTAACAGTTACCACATAAACGGAGAGATGACTGCGCTGATGATGGTGAATGATTTACAGATCCTCAGTATCACTGACAAGCATCTAAACTTGTGTGGTAAGTACTGTACTGTGTCGCTGCATTATAACTTTACACAGAGCACATGCATCACAGTAGTGAGAGTAAAATGTTGCTGATTCAAAACAGCAGATTCAACAAACTGCATATTAAAAGCAGCTAGAGCTTTAATCAAGCAACAAAAGAAAGACAGAAAATCACTTGCTCTTGACAGAATCACTTTTAGCCCTTATAAAGATTTAATCTAAATCTTAGTTTGAAAGAATGAAGAATGTAGTTGTCACAGTCCTGTCTGTTCATCTTGTCTTCCCCTGTCATTTTGTCTTAGTTGGTTTTGCCCTCATCAGCCCTCATCCCCGTCACCTGTGTGTTATTATTGGTCATCTGTGTCACCTGTGTTTTACCCATTATCACCATTTATAAGTCTGTCTCTGTCCTTAGCACGCTGTCGGTCTTTATATTGTTTAGATGTTTTACGTGTGTGGATGTTCCTGCCTGTTCTGCTTGTCACACATTAAATAGCACTTTTGTTTGTTATCTCGTGTCCCGTCTCGTCAGTCCAGCACGCAAACCCTGACAGAAAGACCGACCCAAAACAGTTTCACGGCGTGTTTCATGGCGTGTTTCCCTGCTTTATTTTCCGGTTTGTTCTGAGTTTAGTTTTTTTTTTTTTCCCTTCATGGATATCCCTACCGTCTACATCATCCTCCTGGAGCAGGGGAACCGCTCTCTCGAGGACCACACAAGAGACTTTGTGTTCCTCGCGCCACAGACGCATTACCCGGACAGCTGCCTGTGCACGTTCTACCGTGCAGGACTAAACATCGCCACGAAAGCGCAGCTGTCCAGGGAAGGTCCTCGAGAGAGTATCGCCGATTACGTTGAGTGGGTGCTGGCGTCCTGTGGATCGTCATGGACTGTGGACATCATCGAGAAGGACGTCAGCCCCACTCCAGACCCAGAGCCCAGCCAAACATCACCCCGACATGCAGAGTATGAGCCCGCATTCACCGTGGACGGAGAGCCTGAGCCCGGAGCGACCACAATATGGAGTGCCAATGGGTTCAAAACCTCCAACCAAGAGCGTGAGCCGACCTCTACATCTGCGACGGTGGAGTGCTGCGTGGAGCAAGAGAGGGCGGTAGAGAGCCCTGCCCACTGCACCACCACTGGGGGTGAGCATGAGCTACACTCTGGGGACTTAATAGACTTTTTCACAGAAACACTGGCCTGCCTGAACTTCCCACCCACCCGCCCTCTTCTTCCTATGCCTGGATCTCCGCTGGTTCTGTCCAGCCATCCTGAATCTCCGCTGGTTCCGTCCAGCCGTCCTGAATCTCCGCTGGTTCTGTTCAGCCGCCCTGAATCTCCGCTGGTTCCGTCCAGCCGCCCTGAATCTCCGCTGGTTCTGTCCAGCCATCCTGAATCTCCGCTGGTTCTGTCCAGCCATCCTGAGTCTCCGCTGGTTCCGTCCAGCCATCCTGAATCTCTGCTGGTTCCATCCAGCCTTCCAGAAACCCCGCTGTCACCTGTCAGTCCCCCTGCTCACCCTCAGTCCTCCATCTGTGCAGTGGGCTCGCCGCAGGTCTGCCAGCTTCCATCGGCGTCTCGGCTGGAGGATCACTCATCTCCACCTCCAGCCTCAGAGTCCAAAACTCCGCCTCGGCCCTCCGACCCTGCGGCTCCACCATGGCTCTCAGCTCCCTCATCTTCAGCGTCGCCCGTCGGCCCACCAGCTCCACCGGGCTTCCTTGTCCCTCCGGCCCCGCCTTGGTCGGTTGTCGTCCCGCCATCGCCTACGGACTCTACTCCTCTGGCTATGCCTCATCGCTCCGTCCCATCGGCTCCGTTGGGCTCCTCCCTCCCCCGGCTCCACCTCAGTCCTCTGTCGCTCCGGCTCCACCGCGGCCCTCCGGATCTCCGCCTCCGCCGTGGTCGCCAGAGCCTCTGGCTCCGCCTTGGCCCTCCGGATCCTAGGTGTCGCCCAGGATCTTTGGCTCTCCGTCTCCACCTCTGGCCCATCCTCCACCTGCTCTGCTTCTGTCGGTCGGACCCCTGGAGTCGTCAGCCCGTCCTCCACCATGGCTCCTCCCTCCGTCGGCTCCACGGTGGATCTTCATGGCTGTGGCCTGGGTCTTGCTCTGTGCCTCGTGCTCCGGGTCCCTCCTGTTTCCTCCCTGGCTCCTCCCACCTTCTTCGCCCCCTTGGACGCTGTTTATTGTCCCCCTCCAGGGGTGCCGTCCTCCGCCAAAGCCTCCTCCCTCATGGACTCTGTTTTTTCGCCCCTCTTCTTTTTTTTGTTGTTTCCCACGGCGTGAGGACGCGCCTTTTCGGAGGGGGGTGTAATGTCACAGTCCTGTCTGTTCATCTTGTCTTCCCCTGTCATTTTGTCTTAGTTGGTTTTGCCCTCATCAGCCCTCATCCCCGTCACCTGTGTGTTATTATTAGTCATCTGTGTCACCTGTGTTTTACCCATTATCACCATTTATAAGTCTGTCTCTGTCCTTAGCACGCTGTCGGTCTTTATATTGTTTAGATGTTTTACGTGTGTGGATGTTCCTGCCTGTTCTGCTTGTCACACTTGAAGATTTACATTAAATAGCACTTTTGTTTGTTATCTCGTGTCCCGTCTCGTCAGTCCAGCACGCAAACCCTGACAGTAGTAAACCTGTTGTTATAAAAAAAGGCATAATTAGCCTATTTAGTAGTCATGGAAAAGAAGACCATGTTCTTGTTTCTTTATGAGAAGTGGTTTCATTTAATTTTAATATAAAGGCACGTTGTGTCACAGGAGTTAAATCTGTCTATCATGATAAAACCATAATATCAAACCTATATAATGAGTTAAAAAGTTTAGAGAAATGGTTCATGGTTAATGCATTACACTGTAACTAAACCCATTTGATTTTAGCTGACTAAAATCTCATGAAATTTAGTGGACTGAAACTAGACTAAAACTAAAACAATTTAGAAGACTAAAATATGACTAAAACTATGACTAAGACTAAATCAAAATTTGCTGTCAAAATTAACACTGACAATAAATTATCTGTGGGGAATTTAGAGGTAATATCAAATCAAAAAGAACCAATAAAGATCTCAGAAATGTGAACCAAACTACCATTTAAAATTCTGGAGTTGGCCGCTTTTAATGTTTACTTGCTTGCTTTTATGCTCACTAAGGCTGGATTTATTCAATCAAAAATACAGTACAAACAGTAATAATGTGAAATATCATTACAAATCTAAATAACAGTTTTCTATTTGAATAAACTTCAAAACTATTTATTCCTGTGATGCAAAGCTGATTTTTCATCATCATTACTTCAGTCTTCAGTCACTTTATCCTTTAGAAATCATTCTAATGTGATGATTTGCTGCTCAAGAAACATTTCTTTTTACTATAAGTGTTGAAAACGGTTAATATTTTTGTGAAAACAGATTTTTATGATTCTTTATTGAATAGAAAGTTCAAAAGAACAGCATTTATTTGAAATCTTTAGTAACATCATAAACGTCTCCACTCTCACTTTTGATCAATTTAGTGCGTCCTTGCCGCATAAAAGCATTTTTACTGATCCCAAACTTCTGAACGGCACTCTAGATGGTATATAACTCTCAGTAAAAGCATGGCAAACTATCATTTATAACCTTCGGATGAAGTGTTGTTCACAGCTGTGCTCTATTTGCATTAGTAACAGATCTAAGCGGAAGGGAAGAGGAGCGAGCGTTTCTCGCAGAGATAATGCAGATTCTTCCCGTAGGGCCCGTTTCAGCCGGGTAATGAAATATTAATTAGTGCAAACTAAAACAATAATACGCGCCGCCAAATCCCAAACACAGAAACACACATCTAAAAAAAATCCAACCGGAATAACAAGATCAAAGTGTTCAAAATTAAAAACACGACTCAAAACTTTTCTCTCAATATTCCAAATTTCAAATCAATAAAAACAAAGTTAAACTTACACAAACGCCGTACTTTCTGGAATACATTTACATACACCTTGCAGAATCTGCAAAATGTTAATTATTTGACCAAAATAAGAGGAATATTATACACAAAAGATGTTTACATATAGTCCACAAGAGAAAATAATAGTTGAATTTATAAAAATGACCCCTTTCAAAAGTTTACATACACTTGATTCTTAATACTATGTTGTTACCTGAATGATCCACAGCTGTTTTTTGTTTAGTGATAGTTGTTCATGAGTCCCTTGTTTGTCCTGAACAGTTAAACTCTCCGCTGTCCTTCCGAAAAAACCTTTAGGTCACACAAATTTGTTTTTTCAGCATTTTTGCGTATTTGAACCCTTTCCAACAATGACTGTATGATTTTGAGATCTTTTCACATTGAGGACAACTGCATATGCAACTATTACAGAAGGTTCCAAAACTCATTGATGCTCCAGAAGGAAACACATGCATTAGGAGCTGGGGGTGAAAACTTTTGAACAGAATGAAGATGTGTATTTTTTTTTTCATTTTTCCTAAAAATCTTTTTTTTTTCATTTAGTACTGCCCTTCAGAAGCTACAGAAGATACTTATATGTTTCCCAAAAGACAAAATAAGTAAAATTTAACCCAATTTTCAAATTCAAAAAGGCTCTTAATGCATCATGTTTCCTTCTGAAGCATCAGTAAGCATTTGAACCTTCTGTAATAGTTGCATATGAGTTTTACGTGAAATATCTTATTCAAGTCAGTATTAAATAAAATATAACAAGCATTTTGTATGATCCCTCTTATTTTGGCAGAGTAACCAAAACATTTAGCAAATTCTGCAAGGTGTATGTAAACTTTTGACTTTAACTGTAGTTTATTAAAAAGGTGAAATGTAATATAATAAAGTATGGGAAAGAGCAGCTTTATCATTCTGCAAAATGTCTTCTTAAGCATTTCACTAAAGAAAGTAATAATTAATCAGGTTTGCAAAGATCAACTATTCTTTTAAACTCAATTCAATTATCTCAGACTGTTCCCGCATCAGTTCACTCGCTCTCATGCTGTGTGCTTTAAACATAATCATAATAAAAGCCGTCTATGCTGAGATTCATTACAGCACGTATAATTATAAGCTCCATATATGTAATGAGAAATCCACCGACAGACGCTTCAAACCACAAGGACAGGAAATCACGCTCTCCTTCCTGTAACCCCAGCCGAAGCGCTCCAGAGACGCTGGCACATGTCCATCTCTCCTGTATGAATGCGCAGAGATTTATTACGACCGCAATAATTATTCTTCATCAGAGCTGGCTGGTGGACAAAAGAGAGGGAGAGAAATACAGAGAAAAGTCTTTATGTGTGGCATTGAAGGCTTTTTAGATGCGGACGGCAGGTGATGCACTTAAGAGATGGGAGCTATCGATCCATGATCTCATCTTAGAAGACGCGTCAATGTAAAGCCCCGCGAGGGCAGCCTGAGCGTAGTTTCTGTGACCCTCCTCTATAAACACTCCACATACAGACTGAAAGAGCACCGATTCTATTCTCTGGATATGAGTGTATTATGTTTATATGTATGAAGCTAATATTGATTTCTAAGCTGCTGTTAAAAGAGTGTTTTAGAAAAAAACGATAATGTTATCTGCACTACTGTTGTTACGCCGTGTTATGTTACAAAAACAAAATTCTATTAGAAAACAACAATAATAATGTTTCTTGAGCAAAAAAATTAGCATATTGGAATGATTTCTGAGGAATCCAGTGACACTGAAGACTGCAGTAATGATGCTGAAAATTCACCTTTGTATCACAGGAATTAATCACATTTTAAATCATTTTTACATAGAAAACTGTTCTTTTAAATTGCAATAATATTTCAAAATTGTACTGTTTTTACTATATTTTTAATCAAATAAATGCAGCTTTAGTGTGAAAAAGAGAAAAAATAAAGCACAAAAACAAATAAATAAAGAACAAAAAGATAGATTGAACAAAATGGCTAAACAAAGAAAAGGAAAAACAAATGGACAATTGAGCAAACAAATATAATTGAGATATAAACTCACAATTGTGAGTTATTAAGTCAGAATTGCGAGATATAAACTCGCAATTCTAAGAAATGAAGTCAGAATTGCATGATATAAACTCTCAGTTGCGAGAAATAAAGTCAGAATTGCAAAATAAAAACAGGAAATTCTGACTTTTTTTTGCAAATGCGAGTTCATATCTCGCAATTATGACTTTTTTTGAGAATTGAAAGACATAAACTCGCAATTGCTAGTTATAAAATCAGAATTCTGTCATATAAACTCACAATTGTGAGTTATAAAGTCAGAATTGTGAGATGTAAACTAACAATTCAGATTTTTTTTCTCACAATTGCTAGTTTATATCTCGCCATTCTGACTTTTTCTTGCAATTCTGATGTTTTTCACAATTGTGAGATATAAACGCACAATTCTGGGGAATGAAGTCAGATTTCTGTGATATAAGTTCACAATTATGAGTTATAAAATCAGAATTGTGAGATATAAACTAACAATTCTGACTTTTTTCTCTGATATAAACAAAACTGCGAGAAATAGTCAGAATTGCAAGATTCGGACTTTTTTTTCTCATAATTGCAAGTTTATATCTCACAATTCTGACTTCTTTTCTCACAATTGTGAGTTTATATCTCACAATTCTAACTTTTTCATGCAATTCTGATGTTTTTCAGAATTGCGAGATATAAACCTGCAATTCTGGGAAATGAAGTCAGATTTCTGTGATATAAGCTCACAATTGTGAGTTATAAAGTCAGAATTGTGTGATATAAACTAAAATTTGAGAGAAATAAAGTCAGAATAGTGAGATAAATACAGGCAATTCTGACTTTTTTTTCTCAAAAATACAAGTTTATATCACAATTCTATTTTTTTCATCACAATTGTGAGTTTATATCTCGCAATCCTGACTTTCCTGTCAGAATTGCAAAATATAAACTCACAATTGCGAGTCAAAGTCAGAATTGCAAAATATAAACTAACAATTCTGACTTTTTTTCTCAGAATTGCGGGATATAAACTCAATTGCAATTCTAAGAAAAAAAGATCAGAATTGTAAGTTTATATCTCGCAATTTTGACTTTATTTCTCAGAATTGCAACTTTATAACTTGCAATTGCATTTTTTTTTTTTTTTTTACTAAAAAAAAAAAGTCAGAATTGTGAGATAAAAATGGGCAATTCTGAATTTTTTCTTGCAAATGCAAGTTGATATCACAATTTCGGACTTTTTTCTCACAATTGCAAGTTTATATCTCACAATACTGACTTTTTTCTCAGAATTGTGAGATATAAACTCACAATTGTAAATAATAATAACCAGACTGATATCCCTGCTGAAAAAAACAGATAAAAAAGTAGCTGGTTTTAGCTGGTCTCCCAGCCAGGCCAGGCTGGTTTTAGCTGTTTTTTTCACCAGGGATGTTCTAAGAATTGCGAGTTTAAATCTGACAATCCCGACTTAACTTGCGTTAATTGCGCGTGGTAAACTTTAAATTTTCTTTTGCAATTCTGAGGAAAAAAGTCAGAATTGTGAGTTTATATCTCACAATTCTAACTTTTTCATGCAATTCTGATGTTTTTCAGAATTGTGAGATATAAACCTGCAAATCTGGGAAATGAAGTCAGATTTCTGTGATATAAGCTCACAATTGTGAGTTATAAAGTCAGAATTGTGTGATATAAACTAAAATTTGAGAGAAATAAAGTCAGAATAGTGAGATAAATACAGGCAATTCTGACTTTTTTTTCTCAAAAATACAAGTTTATATCACAATTCTATTTTTTCATCACAATTGCGAGTTTATATCTCGCAATCCTGACTTTCCTGTCAGAATTGCAAAATATAAACGAACAATTCTAAAAAAAATTTTTTTCAGAATTGCAAAATATAAACTCACAATTGCGAGTCAAAGTCAGAATTGCAAAATATAAACTAACAATTCTGACTTTTTTTCTCAGAATTGCGGGATATAAACTCAATTGCAATTCTAAGAAAAAAAGATCAGAATAGTAAGTTTATATCTCGCAATTTTGACTTTATTTCTCAGAATTGCAACTTTATAACTCGCAATTGCAATTTTTTTTTTTTTATAAAAAAAAAAGTCAGAATTGTGAGATAAAAATGGGCAATTATGACTTTTTTCTTGCAAATGCAAGTTAATATCACAATGCGGACTTTTTTTCTCACAATTGCAAGTTTATATCTCACAATACTGACTTTTTTCTCAGAATTGTGAGATATAAACTCACAATTGCAAATAATAATAACCAGACTGATATCCCTGCTGAAACCCCCCCCCCCCCCAGCTAAAACCAGGTCTTAGCTGGTTTAAGCTGAAAATAGCTGGTTTTAGCTGTTTTTTTCACCAGAGATGTTCTAAGAATTGCGAGTTTAAATCTCACAATCCCGACTTAACTCGCGTTAATTGCGTGTTGTAAACTTTTTTATTTTACTTTATATTTTCTTTCGCAATTCTGAGGAAAAAAGTCAGAATTGTGAGTTTATATCTTGCAATTCTCACTTTATTTCTCAGAATTGCAACTTTATAACGTGCACTTGCAAGTTTATATCACAATTCTAAGAAAAAAAAGTCGGAATTGTAAGATAAAAAGTCACAATTACCTTTTTTATTTTTTATTTAGTGGCAGAAACTGGCTGAAAATATACAGACACTAGAAGAGTAAAATTACCCAATCAGAGCACAACAAGAAAGCTCTAGCCATTTTTTGTTGCATTATTTATCAGACGGACATATCATGTGATGCTGAGATTAGAGAAAGTGTGGACAGTGGTCATCTAAAACGAATTTACAATTCAAGAAACCTCATTACAAGTGCACTTTAGGGGAATCATATTACATGCTACTAAACTGCCGCATATGGGCCATTGCAACTGTTTTATGAACAAAACTAAGCAGAAACGTTATTTTATTCAATTCAACCTATAAATTTACAAAGGGATAAAGTTACTAAATTGAAAGCCAAAGAAATGGGAAATAAAGCATCTCAGGACTGTTGGCAAATTTACTCTTGAGAGTCTTTGTGCGAGACCAAGCTGGTTTTTGATTGGCCAACCGGTCGGATACTGGCTAATGGGGTAGAATAACGCTGGCACAGACCAGCGCCGCACCATCTGTCTGTAAGTGTGTGTGCCGCTTCCACAGACTCACGGATCACAACACACAGGAGAGAACAAAGCTAATCGCCCGGGGTGAAGTGTGTTTAGACGCTGGAAGTTGGGGGGATATTTATCAAACAAACTGCAAGAGGGCGTTTGTTTAGCTGACATATAACATGTTCACAAATAGAACTGTTATTGATGTAAAATTGCTTGGTCATCATTACAGTTTCACCATTTTTAATCAGTTTTACAGATGCTTAAACGGTTCTGCGGTGTGACAAAAGAATCTTGAAAAGAGCTGAAATGATTATTAAAATGGCAACTAATTAAAATGCTTAATAAAAAGCGTTGAATACATTAAAACTTCTTTGCAGTGAAGCAATTAGTCCTCTTTTCATAAAACAATCGTTTCATTAGCCAGAAAGTCTGCAGGCAATGTGAATATGAGCCCAAGAGAGTCCAGAGTCCTTCTCTCAGATATAAAACCAAAGAGACTGAGATTCAGAAGTTGTGAACATTAATTGCCTGCTGTCTGACTTTAGTCCGAGTCTTCTGAAGTCATATGATAGTCTTGTTTGAGGACAGGACCAGAGCACTCAATATTCACAGAGAATCTTCCACGGCGGACTCAAACTCAACTCAAACTTGTTTGTTTCCGCCCATGTTGAGTGTTTTAAATTGTTTCACTTCGGTTAGGATGCTGCTTGATGGGCCGTTCACAATGACAGCAATTCACAGCGTTACCGCAAACGGATGTGATTCATTTTCAACGACAGTTGGTGACATGAGCGACAGAGAGCGTATGATATGGCAAAGTTGTGCAGAGATCCACTGCCAGCCACGGATGAATACCGCAGTCGAGTTGAAACGCCTACGAGCAACCAACAGCGCAGCGACCCGACAACCTGCGGTGATTTAATCGCTGTCAGTGTGAATGCACCATTAACTCCCTATGCAGACAGTCAGACGTCTCACTATGGTTCAGAGCAGAGCAGCACATCCTCAAAAATGACTAAAAAATAAAAAAAGCTCTAGTTAGTAGGGCTGTGCGATTCACTGAATTTTAGTTTTATGAAACAATTATGAAACACGATTAAAAAGTCTTACTTAACATCTAAATCAGTAAAATCAGTAAAATCAGACGTGGCTATTGTAAAATGCAGTCTAATGAAGGACATGCTTGATATTAAATACAATTATTAAGTGTTTTAAGCTGCGAAAGAGAACTTACGCTGCTCCCTAGGCAGCTTTCTGTGCCATATAAATCTGCAATTCTGAGAAAAAAAGTCAGAATCACAAAATAAAAAAAAAATAAAAAATTTACATCTCACAATTCTGACTTTTTTCCTCAAAATTGTATAATACTAACTCAATTCAAACTTTTTTCCTTACATCTTACATTTCAGACTTTTTATTTAGAACTGGGTAATACTAACTCGCAATTCTGACTTTTTTTTCTCAGAATTGCATGATATAAATTCACAATTGCATATTATAAATTCAGAATAGCAGGATTTAAACTTGTAATTTATATCCTGCAAAACAAACAAACAAACAAAAAACAGAATTGCGTGATATAAACTCACAATTGCGAGAAATAAAGTTAGAATTGAGAGATAAAAATGGGCAATTCTGACTTATTTCCTGGCAAATCTGACTTTTTTTTTTATCATAAATGCAAATTTATATCTTGCAATTCTGACTTTTTTCTTGCAATGCAGACTTTTTTTCTCAGAATTATGAGATATAAACTAGCAATTGCTAATGATAAAGTCCAATTTTGAGGGGGAAAAAAGACTGATAACTTCTAAGAATTACAAACTTATATTTCACAATTCGGACTTCAGTCAGAAGCAGAAAAGTCAGAATTGTGAGTTTTATATCAACGCAATTCTGAGAAAACTGCAATTACTTTTTTTTAAAATTCAGTAGTAGAAATGGGCTTCCATAGAAAACAGAAAATACACTGAGGGAAAAATATAAATAAAAATCACATTTACACAATTCTGACTTTTTTTTTTCTCGAAATTGTATAATACAAATTCAATTCAAACCTTTTTTCTTGCAACTGCAAGTTTACATCTTACATTCCACACTTTTTTCTCAGAATTGCATAATATTAGCTCGCAATTCTGACTTTTTTTCTCAGAATTGCATGATATAAATTTACAATTGTGAGTTATAAATTCAGAATAGCAGTATATAGAAGAAATAAAGTCAAAATTGCAAGATAAAAACTCAAGCAATTCTGGCTTTTCTTCCTTACAAATGCGAGTTTATATCTCACAATTCTGACTGTTTTTTTTTCTTTTTAGAATTGTGAGATATAAACTTGCAACTGCGACTTATAAAGTCAAATGAAATATGAAAAGATCTCAAATTTTTCACAGAATTGCATAATACAAACTCGCAACTGACTTTTTTTCTCAGAATTGTGCTATATACTCACATATGCAAGTTAAGTAAGGATTGTGAGATAAAAACAAGAATTGTGGGTAAACTGTGAGAAAATTTATATCTCACAATTCTAAGAAAAAAAGTCACAATTGCAAGTTCGTATTACGCATTTCTGAGAAAAAATGTCAAAATTACAAAACAGAAACATATACTATTTTTTTTTGTTTATATCTTGCAATTTTTACTTTTTTTTCCCTAAGAATTATGAGTACATATCTCACGATTCAGTTTTTTTTTCTTTCTAACATGAGATAATTTTTTTTAGAAAGTAAAGGTGACTTTTCTCACCGTTCTGACTTTATGTCTCACAACTCAAGAGTTTATATCTCACAATTCAAACAATTTTTCTCAGAATTGCGAGAAAAATATGAGAAATGTGAGATAAAAAGTCACATTTAGGCAATTATTTTTCAAAAAAAGCTAAATTGCACGTTTACTGAATTTTTTTTCTCCGAATTGTGAGATATAAACTTGCAATTGTGAGAAATGAAGTCAGAATTGCCAGATAAAACTGCAATTCTGACTTTTTTCTCGCAATTTTGAATTTCTCACAATTCTGACGTTTTTTTTACTCAGAATTGCATGATATAAACTCGTATTTGTGAGTTGTAAAGTCAGAATAGTAGGATATAACAATCAAACAATCACATTTTTTTTCTCAGAATTGTAAGATATAAACTTGCAATTGTGAGTTATAATGTCAGAATTGTGAGATATAAACTTGCAATTCTGAGAATTGCAGTCAGAATTGCGATATAAACTTGCAATTGCGAGACAAAGTTCTGACTTTTTTTTACAAAATTGCATGATATAAACTCTTAAGTGCGAGTTATAAAGTCAGAATAGCAGGATATAAACTCGCAATTGCGAGAAATAAAGTCAGAATTGTCACATAAAAATGCAATTCTGACCTTGTTCTCGCAATTCTGACTTCTCAATTCTGACGTTTTTTACTCAGAATTGCATGATATAAACTTGTAATTTATAAAGTAAGTTATAAAGTCAGAATAGTGGGATATAAACGTGCAGTTGTGAAAAATTAAGTCAGAATTGCAGGATAAAAACTCACAATTTTGACTTTTTTTTATCATAAATTCAACTATCTCACAATTTTGACTTTTTTTTTTTTACAGAATTGCATGATATAAACTCATAATAGTGGGAAATAAACTCACAATTTTAAGAAATAAAGTCAGAATTGCGAGATAAAAACACAATTTTGACTTTTTTCTCACAAATGTAAGTTTGTATCAGATTTTTTTTCTCAGTATTGCATGATATAAACAATTCTGAGGGGGAAAAAAGACACATGTTCTCAGAATTATGAGTTTCTATCTCACAATTCTGATTTAGCTCGCTTAAACCAAATTGAATTAAAATATTACCTAATATAAATAATAAATAATCATATATTTTGGCATATTAATAGCTAGACAACAGGATCCACATAAAGACCCAAAACCGAACGTGATGTCATTGTCCTCTTACCTGTTAAGCCAGTGTCCAAAGTCAGGCAGGTGCGCCCACTGCACTCCAGTCTGGTTCAGTGACCTCAGGAGGCGACAACAGGTCAAGGTCAGCGGCGGTGTCGCCAGCGCCAGCCATTTCTCCGAGCCCGGACTTATTCCTAGCTCCGCTGCTGGGGAGAATGATGGTCCTTCCTCTGCACTGGAAGGAAGCAAAGGCCCCTCGTCCTCTTCCTCACCTCGACGCCTCTGTTCCCTGAAGTACTTCCTGCAGACATCCTGGAAGATGGCCAGGCACAGTGTGTTGAGCAGGAAGTACCAAGTCTGGTGTTCCTCCTCTATGAAGCTGCTGGAACCCAAACTGAGAGTGTGACCCACTGTACCGACCAGCAGCAGAGCATCCAACTCTGACAGAGTCCAGTCAGAACCCTAGAATGAGAAGAAGAGAGAGTAAGAGGTTACATATTAGCCTTGTTTCAAACCTAATGAGCTGTCTCACTGTTTACTGCTCCCTACATAGGCAACAACCTTCTAAGGCAGCATACTAACTGAAATAGAGCCTGATAAGTGAGTGATTTGGAGCTTTACACAGATAGAAACTCTCTATATAAAAGAAAACAGTTGATTCCAGTACAGTTTGCTGAGGTGAAACAGTAATAAGCATGAAAATACACAGCAAAAAACATACATAAATTACTAACTGAACTAGTTTGGATAATAATTTTTAGTACTGAATAAAATATGTGACCCTGGACCAGAAAACCAGTCTTAAGTATCATGGGTATATTTGTAGCAATAGCCAAAAATACATTGTATGGGTCAAAATTATCGATTTTTCTTTTATGCCAAAAATCATTAGCATATTAAGTAAAGATCATGTTCCATGAAGATATTTTGTAAATTTTCTACCATAGATATATAAAAACTTGATTTTTGATTAGTAATATGCATTGCTAAGAACTTCATTTGGACAACTTTTAAGGCGATTTTCTCAATATTTAGATTTTTTTGCACCCTCAGGTTCCAGGTTTTCAAATAGTTGTATCTAAGACAAACATTGTCCTATTTTAACAAACAATATATCAATGGAAAGCTTATTTACTCAGCTTTCAGACGACGTGCGAATCTCAATTCTTTACAAATTTACACTTATGACTGGTTTTGCGGTCCAGGGTCACATATATGTTTAATACGATGGCGTTTTAGTGCTACGGTGAAACATAAAAATTTATATTTTGTCTTTATTCCCAAAATATTTTGTCTTTATTCGCAAAGTATTTCAACTTTATTCCCAAAATATTTAGACTTTATTCACAAAATATTTCAACTTTATTCACAAAATATTAAGACTTTATTAGCAAAGTATTTAGACTTTATTCGCAAAGTATTTTGACTTTATTCCCGGAATATTTTGTCCTTATTCACAAAATATTCCGACTTTATTCGCAAAGTATTTCGACTTTATTCGCGAAGTATTTCGACTTTATTTGCAAAGTATTTCGACTTTATTCGCAAAAGTGTTTAGACTTTATTTGCAAAGTGTTTAGACTTTATTCGTAAAATATTTAGACTTTACTCGCAAAATATTTTGACTTTATTCTTGCAGTATTTATTCTCATAGTATTTTGACTTTATTCTTGTAATTTCAATATTATTCTCAAAATATTTCGACTTTATTCTTGATGTATGTCGACTTTATTCTCGTAGTATTTCGACTTTATTCTCGAAATATTACGATTTTATTTTCGTAGTATTTCGACTTTATTCTCATAATTTCAACCTCATTCTCGCAATATTTCGACTTTATTCGCAAAGTATTTCGACTTTATTCGCAAAGTATTTCAACTTTATTCGCAAAGTATTTCAACTTTATTCACAAAAGTATTTTGACTTTATTCGCAAAGTATTTTCGACTTTATTCGCAAAGTATTTTGACTTTATTCGCAAAGTATTTCAACTTTATTCGCAAAAGTATTTCAACTTTATTCACAAAGTATTTCGACTTTATTCACAAAATATCTAGACTTTATTCACAAAATATTTCAACTTTATTCACAAAATATTAAAACTTTATTAGCAAAGTATTTTGACTTTATTCGCAAAGTATTTCAACTTTATTCGCAAAAGTATTTTGTCTTTATTTGCAAAAGTATTTCAACTTTATTCACAAAAGTATTTTGACTTTATTCGCAAAGTATTTTCGACTTTATTCACAAAGTATTTTGACTTTTTTTGTAGTGTTTCAAATTTATTCTCAAAATATTTTGACTTTATTCTTGTAGTATTTATTCTCATAGTATTTCAACTTTATTCTTGAAGTATTTCAACTTTATTCTGGTAGTATTTCGACTTTTTTCACGAAGTATTCCAACTTTATTCGCAAAGTATTTCAACTTTATTCTTGAAGTATTTCAACTTTATTCTGGTAGTATTTCGACTTTTTTCACGAAGTATTCCAACTTTATTCGCAAAGTATTTAGACTTTATTCGCAAAGTATTTCGACTTTATTCGCAAAGTATTTCAACTTTATTCGCAAAAGTGTTTAGACTTTATTCGCAAAGTGTTTAGACTTTATTCGTAAAATATTTAGACTTTACTCGCAAAGTATTTCGACTTTATTTGCAAAGTATTTTGAATTTATTCTCGAAATATTTTGACTTTATTCTTGTAGTATTTCAACTTTATTTTTGTAGTATTTCGACTTTTTTCTTGTAGTGTTTCGACTTTATCCTCAAAATATTTTGACTTTATTCTTGCAGTATTTATTCTCATAGTATTTTGACTTTATTCTTGTAATTTCAATATTATTCTCAAAATATTTCGACTTTATTCTTGATGTATGTCGACTTTATTCTCGTAGTATTTCGACTTTATTCTCGAAATATTACGATTTTATTTTCGTAGTATTTCGACTTTATTCTCATAATTTCAACCTCATTCTCGCAATATTTCGACTTTATTCGCAAAGTATTTCGACTTTATTCGCAAAGTATTTCAACTTTATTCGCAAAGTATTTTGACTTAATTTGTAAAGTATTTCAACTTTATTCACAAAAGTATTTTGACTTTATTCGCAAAGTATTTTCGACTTTATTCGCAAAGTATTTTGACTTTATTCGCAAAGTATTTCAACTTTATTCGCAAAAGTATTTCAACTTTATTCACAAAGTATTTCGACTTTATTCCCAAAATATTTAGACTTTATTCACAAAATATTTCAACTTTATTTACAAAATATTAAGACTTTATTAGCAAAGTATTTTGACTTTATTCGCAAAGTATTTCAACTTTATTCGCAAAAGTATTTTGTCTTTATTTGCAAAAGTATTTCAACTTTATTCACAAAAGTATTTTGACTTTATTCGCAAAGTATTTTCGACTTTATTCACAAAGTATTTTGACTTTTTTTGTAGTGTTTCAAATTTATTCTCAAAATATTTTGACTTTATTCTTGTAGTATTTATTCTCATAGTATTTCAACTTTATTCTTGAAGTATTTCAACTTTATTCTGGTAGTATTTCGACTTTTTTCACGAAGTATTCCAACTTTATTCGCAAAGTATTTAGACTTTATTCGCAAAGTATTTCGACTTTATTCCCGGAATATTTTGTCTTTATTCACAAAATATTCCGGCTTTATTCGCAAAGTATTTAGACTTTATTCGCAAAGTATTTCGACTTTATTCGCAAAGTATTTCAACTTTATTCGCAAAAGTGTTTAGACTTTATTCGCAAAGTGTTTAGACTTTATTCGTAAAATATTTAGACTTTACTCGCAAAGTATTTCGACTTTATTTGCAAAGTATTTTGAATTTATTCTCGAAATATTTTGACTTTATTCTTGTAGTATTTCAACTTTATTTTTGTAGTATTTCGACTTTTTTCTTGTAGTGTTTCGACTTTATTCTCAAAATATTTTGACTTTATTCTTGCAGTATTTATTCTCATAGTATTTTGACTTTATTCTTGTAATTTCAATATTATTCTCAAAATATTTCGACTTTATTCCTGATGTATGTCGACTTTATTCTCGAAATATTTCAACTTTATTCACAAAGTATTTCGACTTTATTCCCAAAATATTTAGACTTTATTCCCAAAATATTTCAACTTTATTCACAAAATATTTAGACTTTATTCACAAAATATTTCGACTTTATTCCCAAAATATTTAGACTTTATTCACAAAATATTTCAACTTTATTCACAAAATATTAAGACTTTATTAGCAAAGTATTTTGTCTTTATTTGCAAAAGTATTTCAACTTTATTCACAAAAGTATTTTGACTTTATTCACAAAGTATTTTGACTTTTTTTGTAGTGTTTTAAATTTATTCTCAAAATATTTTGATTTTATTCTTGTAGTATTTATTCTCATAGTATTTCAACTTTATTTTTGAAGTATTTCAACTTTATTCTGGTAGTATTTCGACTTTTTTCACGAAGTATTCCAACTTTATTCGCAAAGTATTCCGACTTTATTCGCAAAGTATTTCGACTTTATTCAGGAAGTATTTCGACTTTATTCTCGAAGCATTTCGACTTTATTCTCGAAGCATTTCGACTTTATTCGTGAAGTATTTCTACTTTATTCTCATAGTATTTCGACTTTATTCTCGAAATATTACGATTTTATTCTCGAAATATTACAACTTTATTCTCAAAATATTTTGACTTTATTCTTGTAGTATTTATTCTCAGTATTTTGACTTTATTCCTGTAATTTCAACATTATTCTCAAAATATTTTGACTTTATTCGCAAAGTATTTCGACTTTATTCGTGAAGTATTTCGACTTTATTCTTGTAGTATTTCGACTTTATTCTCTTAGTTTTTCGACTTTATTCTCATATTATTTAGACTTTATTCTCATAGTATTTCGACTTTATTCTCATAGTATTTTGACTTTATTCTCGAAGTATTTCGACTTTATTCTCGTAGTATTTCGACTTTATTCATGAAATATTTTGACTATTTTTATAGTATTTTGACTTTACTCTCGTAGTATTTTGACTTTATTCTCAAAATATTACGACTTTAATCTTTTTTCCATTGAGCTTCTAAGATTGACTTGAGTTGGAAACTGTACTGGAATAAAAAGTTTTTTTTATTATTATTTTATTATTATTTCAGCATCATTACTCCAGTCTTCAGTATCACATGATCCTTCAGAAATCAGTCTAATATGCTAATTTTAATATGCTAATTTTAAAAATAACTTATTATCATTACAATGTTGAACACAGTTGTGCTGCTTAATATTTTTGTGAAACACAATGCTGAATTTCTTTTTCCAGGATTCTTTGATGCATAGAAAGCTCAAAATGTATCTTTTGCTCACATGCTCACTAGATTTGGATACAGTATAAAAGACATAGTGCACCCCAAAATAAAATCTTCCATACAGGCAAAAGTTTGCACATAAACACAAAAAATCAATACAAGCAGTTTGATGTGAAGCATAGAGAGAGAAATGGAGTGGAAAAGGTGAAGCGGTGAAAGTTGAAAAGGGCAAAAACCAAAAATAACCGAAACATCTGACAGCGTATGACAGTAAAACGCTGCTGACACCAAAGTCACCAGTGTCCAACACTGTAAAACAACTCTACAGACACCACTTTGATGTGTAGAGCCCTGAGGAAACACAAACACACACACACACACAGACAGAGGTGAGAGAGCATGTTGTGACTGTTTCCCAGTGTGTAAGTGCAGGGCTGCTGGGAGCAGAGCAGTATTGACTCAAAGGGAAAGTGCTAACAGCCACATGCACACATATAGGTTTCTCTAGGGAATCAGACCACTGGCTGATTTCTTCAGAGTCACAATCGTGAGCAATGGCATGTGGTCAAAACCAACCCATCTTAATTCACATTTCTGGTCTCATTACGAATGCCTGTTATTCTGAAGACACAAATGTTTGTTTTCATCATCTTTTGTCAAAATGTAATCACAATCTTTTGCCTCCGAAACAAATTTTCTTTTCTTCTAACCGCAGCCGCATGGGGCGAAAGTATTATTATTCACCTATATTTCTGTGAACAAAATGTGAGTGGTGTTTGCATGATGTTACAGCATTGTGGGTGGATGCTAGATCACTGAATTATGGTTGTTCGGGTGTATTTAGTCATACTGCAGTGGCAGATTTTTTCACTAAGTGTAATCAGATTTAAATAAAGTAACAATATCTGCCAGTGCAATAACACACACACACACACACACACACACACACACACACACACACACACACACACACACACACACACACACACACACACACACACACACACACACACACACAAGCTAATAAATCTAAAATAAAACAGCTTCATAATATCTCATTCAGTGTTACTTTTCCAGTAAATATATCATGCTCCAAGGAGTTTTATTATTTTTCCTAAAAGATGAGTTGAAAAAGATTAAACAAAACAATGAAAAAGGATTTCTTTCTAAAAGATTTCTGATTTCTTAGCCAATTAAAAGCAAGAAATAAGAGAAAAATTTAAGTTGCCTATATAATTACATTTCTGTCCCCCTAACTTCTAAAAGGATGGCCACACCCCTATGGCCACCTATAGTATCACACAATTAGATCATGGTAACCAATGAAAAACAGTATCGTAAATATATTTACCCTCAATCCTTTAATACAAGTTTTAAGTGCTATAAGCGTGTTCCCGGTGCAGAATCCAGAAAACTTGAAAAATTACAACCCAGTAACTTTGTTTTGGTAAGCCTTTCTCTGCAAGCATGTGAAAAAACAAGCCACTCAGATTTCGCTCCCCCTGTGATGTAGAAAGTATCTTATTAACACTCACAGCGCTGCCATTTTGTTTTCGCAAGCGACAACGGTGTACCATTTTTAATGCCATGGCAAAAGTTCAAGCAAAGCATGCTAACTGTTCTGTCATTGGCTGCACAGATGAGCACAGAACACTATTTAGAGTCCCAGCCTCAGAGGAGACAAGAAAGCAGTGGGTTTATTGATTTATTTACTGTATATTACACGGCTGCCACACAGATGTAATATAGACATGATTTCTTTGCCAGCAGTTTACCTTCGCAGACATAACTGACTGTTTTTGTAACTTGTGTGTATTTAACAGTTTAAGCACAATAAGACATGAAAGAGAACTTAGTTTAGTACTCACATGCCTTGTGACATGAAAACAGTGGGTTTCTGCTTCCACTCAAAATAGGCATTTTCAAAATTATATAATGAATGATCTGTGTGGTATTTTGTATTCTGAAACGTCACAGACAGATTCTGGGGACACCTAAGATTTATATTACATATTGTAAAAAGGGGCATAACAGGCCACCTTTAATACATCTCTACACTAACAATATAATAAAATGTCATGTACAGTTGAGGTCTAAAGTTTACATACACATTGCAGAATCTGCAAAATGTTAATTATTTTACCAAAATAAGAGGGAGCGTACAAAATGCATGTTATTTTTTATTTAGTACTGACCTGAAGATATTTCACATAAAAGACGTTTACGTATAGTCCACAAGATAAAATAATAGTTGAATTTATAAAAATGACCCCGTTCAAAAAAGTTTACATAGGCTTGATTCTTAATACTGTTATTACCCGAATTATTTATTTATTTTTTAGTGATAGAGTCCTTGTTTGTCCTGAACAGTTAAACTGCCTACTGTTCTTCAGAAATGTCCCAGTCATGTCCCGCAAATTCTTTGGTTTTTCAGCATTTTTGTGTATCTGAACCCTTTCCAACAATTACTGTATGATTTTGAGATCCATCTTTTCACACTGAGGACAACTGAGGGACTCGTATGCAACTATTACAGAAGGTTCTGAACATGTAAGTATCTTCTGTAGTTTCTGAAGGGCAGTGCTTAATAAGAAAAAAATATATATGTAGGCAAAAGAAGAAAAATATACACATCTTCACTCTGTTCAAAAGTTTTCACCCCCTGGCTCTTAATGCATTGCTTTTCCTTCTGGAGCATCAGTGAGCGTTTGAACTATCTGTAATAGTTGCATATGAGTCCCTCAGTTGTCCTCAGTGTGAAAAGATGGATATCAAAATCATACAGTCATTGTTGGAAAGGGCTCAAATACACAAAAATGCTGAAAAACCAAAGAATTTGTGGGATTTTTCTGAAGAACAGCAGGCAGTTAAACTGTTCAGGACAAACAAGATACTCAACAACAACAACAACAACAACAACAACAACAACAACAAAACATCTGTGGATCATTGAGGTAACAACACAGTATTAGGAATCAAGGGTATGTAAACTTTTGAACGGGTTCATTTTTGTAAATTCAACTATTATTTTCTCTTGTGGACTATATGTAAACATTGTTAATGTGAAATATCATATTTAGGTCAGTACTAAATAAAAATAACATGTATTTTGTATGATCCCTCTCATTTTGGTAAAATAAAACAGTGTTTCTCGTGTTTGTCAGTGCTGTTTCATCAGGCTTTAAACTAAATAACAAATACATTTGCATTTCTCGCTGGATTTCACAGCACTGGTCGTGTGTTTGAGGCCGATCAGCAAGTAAAAGCATCTGCTTGCACCGCGCTGCCATTTGAGCCGAGCTGATAATTGGTCCGTGTGGCGCCATTAACAAGGTTTCATTCAGCTTTTGGCACATAAACATTATATCGGACATTTACCGAACGTTTCATCTTTTTATCAAGGGACAAATATATTCTGTAATTATCGTTATCGTTTTATCGCCCAGCCTTCGTCCCACCCTACTTTACTTCCAGTGAAAATTCAGTCTCCCTCACATTACTGAAGTTAAATGTGCTGTTCTTCCTCCATCTAAACAACAGACAGTATTTCCAAGCGTTAAACAGCATCTCAGCTACAAACCATTTGCTCTGATAACGCAATACTAATTGGTCGCTCTGTGGCTGCTTGTGTGTGTTTGTGTGTGTGTGTCCCTGGTCTGGTCATGATGGATATGACCATGTGCAGCCTTGATGTGTGTTACCATAGGGACCGGTCACATCTCACCGGTGTGACAAGGCCTCAGCATGGCAACCAATGCCTCCCATTTATCACCCAGGGCAACACCTGGGTGGAAGTCAGCCGGCGGGGGAAATGGATTGTGTAAGCAACTTGTGTTTGTGTAAACACCGTCTGGGACAAACTCGCTCTCGCTTCTCATTTCTGCACAAACCGTCTCTCTTTACTTTTCGCTTTTTCATATTGCCGGTCCCATCGAAGGGAATATTTGGATCCACGAGAGTCTGGACCAAAAACAGCACAAAAGCGTCAGGAGTTTGTTTTCTGGGCTGCACGCTCAGGTCTCCGATGGTTTCATCGTTGCAGGAGCGAGCGCTGAGCTAACGGGGCCACGCGCGCTAATCTATATGCTAATGCAGAAACAGACAGAAATTCCCTTTGACGACAGGCTGTGTGTGTGCATGTGTGTCTGACCATCAGCTCATGTGTAACTAAACAGGCTGTTTGTTTCTTTAAAATGGTTGTATTGTACAGTATGTTACGTTTTCCCCTAAGTCCACTTATAATGTTACGCTTTCTGCACTGTAAATGAGTTTTTCTTGAGCATTTTCCACTCTCTCTCTGACCCGTTCAACTAAACAGCCTGTTTTTGCTGCTGTCTACTCTTTTGAGGTCAACTTGAAACAGCATTTACAGCTCATTTTACTTCTGTAATGTGAGTAGAACAGAATATTCATTAAGGGGGAAAAGTACTTTTATCCATCGGGCATAGATGTGAAAGTGTATAGTGTTTGTTTCATAGCTCAAAGTGTTTAAGCTGAATACAAAATAGGTACATCTCACGGAAACGGTTGGCTTTTTGGACATATCTGGACAAGAAAACACTGAAACAGTGCCTATGTATAATGTCAATATAAAATTTGCTTCTTCTAGGTGGCGGAAAGTCACTGATTTTATCACTGAATCATTCATTCAAATGATTCATTTAAACGGCTGATTCATTCAGGAATGAAGTAAGTGACTGTCTTTATGAAAGGGTCATTGAATCATTGACTCACTAGATTCCTTTAAAAACACACATTTATTCATAAACGTAACACCGCTGTGCATGTTTAAAACCATTTTTGTTGATGAAATAAACAGCCTGTTTGTTTCTTTAAAATGGTTGTATTGTACAGTATGTTGTTTTTCCATAAGTCCACTTATAATGTCACGCTTTCTGCACTGTAAATGAGTTTTTCTTGAGCATTTTCCACTCTCTCTCTGACCCGTTCAACTAAACAGCCTGTTTTTGCTGCTGTACTCTTTTGAGGTCAACAGCATTTAAAGCCCATTTTACTTCTGTATTGCGAATAGAACAGAATATTCATTAAGGGGGAAAAGTACTTTTATCCATCAGGCATAGATGTGAAAGTGTATAGTGTTTGTTTCATAGCTGAAAGTGTTTAAGCAGAATACAAAATGGGTACATCTCATGGAAACCCTGCTGAAAAAACAATAGAAACCAATACAGAATTTGTATTGGTTTTAATGGTTATAACGAAAATTGTATTGGTTTTATTGGAGCCTGTAATGGTCCTTATGGGTCTCTACTGGTGATTTGTTTCCTTTTATTGGTAACATGTCGGTCTAATGGATACCATTAAGGAAGAAAAAACTACCAATAGAAACCATCACAGAATTTGTAATGGTTTCCACAACAAATACCATTAAAAACATTAAACCACCAACTGTTAACCAATAAAAACAATACATTTAATGGTTTCTAGTGTGTTTTGGGCATATTTCATTATGATTTAATGGTTTTAACAAGCCACCTGTAACGTATCTGGTCTTCCCTGTCTTCATGAACTCTTGCACCACACTTCATGGACTACAATCCCCATAAGCCACTGCACCAATCACTGCACACATCTGTTCCTCATTTCCCACAGAACTGATTGCTGCATACACCTGTTTATCATTTACCCACATGTATTTAAGCCACTCTCACACACAGCCACCTGGCGAAGTCTAATTGTTCCCATGGTCATTATTCTAAGCGTGTTTCTCTGTATTGGATTGCCTGTGTATGACTCTGGACTGTGTACCCCGTTATTGATTCCTGCTGCCTGTCATTTGCGACCACTGCTGGATTATTGAACTGTTTCCCGGATTACCTACGTTGTTCCTGTTTGCTGGCGTTTACTACTACCTGTTGACTATTCTAATAAAGCCTTGCAAATGGATCCGCACGTCTCTGACTCCTCCTTGTGACAGAAGACTTCGCCAAACCAGGATCCAGCGGCTTTGTTTCACCCCCAGCATCATCATGGACCCAGTCGACCAACTTCTGCTCCTCCGACAAGGTAATCTCCCCATTAAGGAATATGTCCACAGATTCTGTGAGTTGTCACTTCATTTACCATTTCGTGATGAAGCTTACCTTAAGGACTTATTCCGCCGGGGACTTAATGAGCCAACCAAGTCTATGTTGCCAGGAGGAGAATTTAAATGTTCTGTGGAGGACTATATGCAGTATGCGTCGCTGCTATGTGGCTCTAAGTTAACTGTGGATGTTTTAAAAGAGCCACAGCACAAGAGGTCTGCTAGCCCAGAACCACAGCAGCCACACTTTACCACGGGGTGGCAAAGGTTAATTTCTAGCGTGGAGGACCCACCGCTGCTGTCGGCTCGAGCAGCTGGTCTCCCAACCAGCCCTCCAGTGACTGCTCCGCCAGAGCGCCCTCCAGTGACTGCGCCGCCAGAGCGCCCTCCAGTGACCGCTCGCTCAGAGCCTGCTCTTCCAGAGTCTCCGCTGGAGACGCCCAGCCCTCCTGAATCTCCGCTGGGGTCGTCCAGTTCTCCAGAGCTCGCTCCTCAAGAGCGTCGTCCAGAGACTCCGCTGGTTCCGCCCAGTCTACCAGAGACTCCGCTGGTTCTGCCAAGCCTTCCAGAGACTCCGCTGGTTCCGCCCAGCCTTCCAGAGACTCCGCTGGTTCAGCCCTGCCTTCCAGAGACTCCGCTGGTTCAGCCCTGCCTTCCAGAGACTCCGCTGGTTCCGCCCAGCCTTCCAGAGACTCCGCTGGTTCCGCCCTGCCTTCCAGAGACTCCGCTGGTTCCGCCCAGTCTTCCAGAGACTCCGCTGGTTCTGCCAAGCCTTCCAGAGACTCCGCTGGTTCATCCCTGCCTTCCAGACACTCCGCTGATTCTGCCAAGCCTTCCAGAGACCCCGCTGGTTCCGCCCAGCCTTCCAGAGACTCCGCGGGTTCCGCCCAGTCTCCCAGACAATCCGCTGGTTCAGCCCTGCCTTCCAGAGCCTCCGCTGGTTCCGCCCAGCCTTCCAGAGACTCCGCTGGTTACATCCAGTCGTCCTGAGATTCCTGTCTGCCCGGTTCTGGTCACGGAGCTCAAGCATGGACTGTTCCCACCCACCCTCCCTGCTGCTCCAGTCCTGCCACCTCTGTCTCCTGACAGTCCCTCTACTCACCCCCATCCCACCTTCGTGGCAGAGGACTTGCCGTGGGACTGCCAGTCGCCATCGGTGTCCAGACTGAAGGACCCCTCACCATCACCTCCAGTCTCAGAGTCCTGGACTCCACCTCGGTCCTCCGACCCTGCGGCTCCACCCCGGCTCTGTGCTCCCTCGTCTCCGTTGTCGGCCGTCACCCCACCTTCGCCTCTGGACTCTACTCCTCCGGCTGCGCCTCGTCACTCCGTCCTGCCGGCTCTGTGGACCTCCTCCCTCCCGTGGGCACAGCCTCGATCCTCTGTCACTCCGGCTCCGCTGCGTACCTCCGGACCTCCATCTCCGCCGGGGTCGCCAGAGCCTTGGGTTCCGCCTTGGCCCTCCGGATCCTCTGTGTCGCCCAGGACCATCGACTCTCCGGTTCCGCCTCGGGCTCCACCGGCTCTACCTCCGTCGGTCAGCCCCATGCAGGAGCCAACCCTTCCTCCTCCATGGCTTCTCCCTCCGTCGGCTCCGCCTCATTTCGTGGTTCCAGTACCACTACATGGACCTGGTCCTCCATCCCTCCCCCTTTTCCGCCTCCGCTCCACCACCCTCAAGATTGTTAAGGTGGTTAGAGCGTCTGGAAGCCGCTCCTTGCGGAGGGGCTATGTAACGTATCTGGTCTTCCCTGTCTTCATGAACTCTTGCACCACACTTCATGGACTACAATCCCCATAAGCCACTGCACCAATCACTGCACACATCTGTTCCTCATTTCCCACAGAACTGATTGCTGCATACACCTGTTTATCATTTACCCACATGTATTTAAGCCACTCTCACACACAGCCACCTGGCGAAGTCTAATTGTTCCCATGGTCATTATTCTAAGCGTGTTTCTCTGTATTGGATTGCCTGTGTATGACTCTGGACTGTGTACCCCGTTATTGATTCCTGCTGCCTGCCATTTGCGACCACTGCTGGATTATTGAACTGTTTCCCGGATTACCTACGTTGTTCCTGTTTGCTGGCGTTTACTACTACCTGTTGACTATTCTAATAAAGCCTTGCAAATGGATCCGCACGTCTCTGACTCCTCCTTGTGACACCACCAATAGAAGACAACAATTTACCTACATGGACAAACCAATACAATTCCCATTATACAAAATTGTATGAGGGTATTTATTTATTTAATATATTTGTATTTATTTATTTATAGATTTATTTGTTCTTTTTTTTTTTTGTTAGGGTATTTGTGTGAAATGTACCATAAATGTGTAAAGTTTCAGATTTTTTTCTTTACAATTATTACAGTACAACACAATAGATTTAAAGGAACTGTATGTAAGAAATTTATTTCAGTTAATCATAAAATGTCCCTGACATGTCACTAGAAAGAAATCATGTTCATTTCAAATACTTATATCTCTGACAACAGTGGTCCGGCCAGGATATTGTCATTTAAAAGTGAAAGTTGCAGCCCACAACTGATGTTATTGTTGTCATTTTGTGTTTTGGTCTGAGGCTCCACCCTCCAGCTATCTACTAATCACAAAGTCAGTAGAGTTTCGTCATCCGGGTTCCCAGCTCTGTTACAGCTGCAGCTATGAACGTGTCGGATAAAACATGTATAACAGTACGAAACCTAAAAGATAGGGCTGGGTATCGAGTTCGATACTTTTTAAGCACCGACCGAATTGTCTCGATACTATCGAGTATCGAAAAAATCATTTTCGTTCGGTACCAAATTTCGATACCCAAGGATATAATCTTGTCAACGTCAGTGAGCTAGAAAACGTGCGGTATCTTTAACGTGCCCGGATCAAAGAGAAGCCCCTGTCTGCAGCCTGCAGATCGAGGCGGGGCTGAATCTGGGGCGGGGCTGCACGTGTCGCCCCGCCCACATGCCTTCTCATTGGTTGTAGGTAAATTAATAATGTCGAGTTAACGTAACTCCCACAACTCATCTCATTGGTGGCAAAGTAATGACGTTGAAAACATTATGGAGTTAAGGGAATTGAAATAGCAGATAAAATAGCAAAGGAAGTTACTAAAAATAATCAAATTGATTTACAGTTAGTATTAGTAGAACAGAAATTAAGAGTATTATTAAAAATAAATTAAAGAAACAATGGCAACAACAATGGGAAGAAAATAGGAAAGGACGATGGTTTCATAAGATTCAAAGGAGAGTGGGAGAGATAAGGTGTACAGGGAGGAATAGGCGAGAAGAGACAATAATATAAGGCTTAAATACAACATTACTGAAAATATGTAAACATGGCACAGGGAAATGTGAATATTGCGGGCATAAAGAAACAGTGGAACACGTCATATTAGAGTGCAGGAAATATGAAACTGAAAGAAGACAATTGACCTTATGCACGGAGCGTAATATGGAATTACCCATATAACCAAAAGATGGCAGCAGAGTATTATTTATTATGCAGCTCCCTTTTAAACTCCCTATATTTTTCAAGAGGTCTTGCTTTTCGATTTATTATAAAATTACTAGTATAATAAATTGTAGTACTTTTACCGTCCTTAAGTATTTAGTATAGCAAGTGCAGAAAATCATTAAGCTCAGACACAAACAGCCTATAAGGGTGAATTATTTAAATACTAATATATAGTTCACTACAAATACATTAAATAATTATGGTATAATAATTAAATAATGCACACAATATGAATCGATAGGAATATGAAATATTTTATAAAATTTAATAACTACATCTTTTAAGTTTTATCTTGAACTGTAAAATCTGTTGATCTATCTATATATATATATATATATATATATATATATATATATATATATATTTATTTATTTAACCATACTTGTTACCGCTGTAGTTTTGTTACTCTAAATTTAGTCTGAATCATTTAAGCTCTTTTTTGCCATCAGCTTGTCAGATGTTTGGTCCAGTTATTATTGTCAATCATAGCAATGTATCGCGCGTATTTAGCCGATTTACTCGCCTATTTTTTTTAAACTGGTATTTGTCATTCTTGAAACGGTATACATGGACGTTTCGTCCTCTTGGACAAACAACACTTTTCTTCGATTGTGAGTGGATTATGTAGAGAAAACGAACAAAGTACGCTCATATTACGGCACAGTACAGTTGACCAGAAATGCCTTAGCTGACTTGACTAAACAAGTAATCCGATTTGGTCAATAAATAGCGAAATTAGAAGAAATTAAAATATGTTTCAATTTAGATATACTTCGGGAAGGGTCAACAGATGGCTATAGGGTATTATTTCAATTTCTTAGAGAAATTAATGTATTTGAGCACAGAGGACCCAGACTGCTGTTTCGCGTGTCATTAGACTGGGAGGGAAAATCAGAAATAACTGTGAACATTATTATGTTAAATAACAGTGAAATTCATTTATGTGTCGTCATAATTCATTCATGTGTCATAAATGTTTGTATTTATAAACAACTCTGATGTTTAACAATCCTTTTCTATTTATTAATTTAATAGTGGACACTCTTGCTGAGAATTTTCCACATTTATGTATCTTATTAACAATTAAGGCAATAATCAAAAAAGCTGTAAATAAACACCACTGGTTAACATTTTGATTTATAGTCACGGATTGCCAGAAAGGGGATAACTAAACAGCGGAAAGATGTCTTGCTTGTAAATGTATGTAACCTTGGACCACAAACCAGTCATAAGCGTACGTTTTTAATTGAGATTTGTACACATCTGAAAGCTGAATAAATAAGCAAAGGATTCAGCGTTTATATAAAACGTATAATTCATAAGTATAGTTTCCAACTGCATTTCCTGTTGATCGTGGCAGCGACGTCAATCCATTTCACAAACCAATGAGATGAGTTATGGGAGGAATGTTGCGCGACGTCATTAATTTACCTACAACCAATGAGAAGGTATGTGGGCGGGGCGACACGTGCAGCCCCACCCCAGATTCAGCCCCGCCTCGATCTGCAGGCTGCAGACAGGTGCACTTGGGATCAAATGCTGGTGATTAGCTGTGGCGAGACTGCCTTGAAAATCAATAGTTTACGGCGGTTACGCCCACTCGCCCAGAGCTTGTCAAATGTGAGGCTGTAATGTACACTGTACTTTAAAGCATAGCATAAATTTAACGCAAACGATGTATAAGCGATCAAAAGTATTGCTACATTATGCCAATATTGACGGCAACAGCGTGTGATGCAATATTTGTAAAAAGGTTATCGCGTCCAAGACAACACGTCAAATATGAGAAAACACCAGACACATTCTGTCGGATACAATTCTGGCGCCTCAGTCTCAATATAGTCTCAGTATAGGTACAACGCGACATACATTCACATAAAACGATAACTCAGCGGCAGAGTTGCACTCACGCAGGGGCATAATTTTCACTGAGGACACGCTTTTCAAAATCCCGTTTGTGTCCTCTGACTTTCAAAAGGTTTTGTTAAAGTAATCTCTTGTATTGTAGAATGCACGCTCATCACCGCCGAGTTTCGCGGGATCGTTGAAACGAAACCAAAAGTAAGAAGCGCACACGCATTTAAAGCAATTTTAATACCCCACGTTTAGAGAACGACTCCCCAATGCGCGCAAATTAGGCTTCATAAAATATTGAAGCTGTTATTAGTATGTGGGCTGACAAATTAGTTGTCTATTAATAGCTCTGTATCATGCTTGAAGATTCGGTCTCTGTTTGCACTTTGAATTTTGAAAGAGTAGCCTATTTTGATTATGGTTGTATTTATTGTCTATACGACTAAGAAAGAACTGTGTCGTTTATTTTTTGTTATTTATAATATATTTTGTCATTTATTTAGATTTTAATCTAAATGCAGTGGTTGCCTCTAATTTAAATGGCTGTACCTATAATAGAGAAAATAAACATCTTGTTCATGTACTCATATTATCATTCATTCTTGTCCCTTGCTTAAGGTGTAAACTAAATATATTAAAAAGGCTTTCAGAATCAGCCCATTTGCTTGTAAAACATCGGCAATCAAAATTGACCATGAAGAATCAATATCTGTCTTACATGCTAATTTTTCTGAAGAGTGATTTCAGGTGATCTTAAAAGGTTAGTTCACCAAAAAAATTAAAATTCTGTCATTATAAACTCACCCTAATGTTGTTCCAAACCCATAAGACCTTTGTTTATCTTCAGAACACAAATGAAGATCATTTGGATTTAATCCAAGATCTTTCTGATCCTCCTATATTTACTGGATATGCATTTTCAATGCCCAGAAAGGAACCAAAAACATAGTCAAAATAAGTCAATGTGATATAAGTGGTTCAATCATAATTATATGAAGCTGCGAGAATACTTCTGTGTGCAAAGTAAACAAAAATAACTTTATTCAAAGATTTATCTATGGGAGATTTAGAAATCCAAAATATCTTCATTTGTAGATAATTAATGACAGAATTTAAATTTTGGGGTGAACTAAACCTTTAAGCAGCAGTGAGCCTCACAAATACTTAAATCTGATTGAGTTAAAACTGTTTGAACTTTATTAAAAAAAACATTCACTGATATATTGTCTTAACTACACTTTGTTCATTTTGTGCTTTTGTTCCTTTGTTTATTGGTCTTAGAGATAAGCCTGATGTGAAAGTGTCACAAACATCCTGAAAAAGTAATCTTGTTAAAATACATTTCTTAAAATAAAAGTATCGAAAAAAGTATCGTTCGGAACCGGTATCGAATTCAGGGTATCGGTATCGGTATCGAACATTTTGGAACGATACCCAGCCCTACTAAAAGACCTCATTATGAACCCGAAATACGATGCATTCAAACTTGAGCCATTGAGAAACGGCTCTGATTCAAATGCTGCAGCGGAGGGAGTTTCCATGGAAACGGCGTGTCAACACTCCAACCGAAAGCCGCTACAGTCTGTCTCTCTCTGCTGTTTTCGCAGTTCTGAGGTGAGTTTGGTCCCTAAAATTACACAAATAATACATACAACTGTTCCTGACACCTTTCTTATTTGTATTTGACTCGCGTCTGTTAAATATTTAATTCATAAAAATAGTTTACAGTCTTCGAAAATATCCATTAGCATCTCCACCGTTTTCAGAAGAGACAGGCTAACTATAGATTGAGCTCTTATTTACGAAAGATTTGACTTTTTTGACTTCTTTATGTGTAGATGAGAGGTTTTGATAGCTTTGTAAACGGTTTGCTTACAGTTTGTCAATGTTTTACTGGAAGTTGTCTAACTTATTTAGCCTGAAATATGCGCTGTAATATTAATGTTAATCGGTGATGTCACTTACAAAGTTGTTTCATAGCTGAAAGTGTTTAAGCTGAATACAAAATAGGTAAATCTCATGGAAACGGTTGGCTTTTTGGACATATTTGGACAAGAAAACACAGAAACAGTGCCTATTAATAATATCAATATAAATTTAGTTTCTGATTTTATCACTGAATCACTTATTCAAATGATTTGTTTCAACAGCTGATTCATTCAGAAATAAAGTAAGTGACTGTCTTTATGAAATGGTCATTGAATCATTGACTCACTAGATTCCTTTATAAAAGCACATTCATTCAGAAACAAAACACTGCTGTGTAAGTTTAAAACTATTTTTGTTGATGAAATAAACAGTATTTTATGTTTTCCCCTAAGTCCACTTACAATGTTACGCTTTCCACACTGTAAATGAGTTTTTCTTGAGCATTTTCCACTCTCTCTCTGACCCGTTCAACTAAACAGCCTGTTTTTGCTGCTGTACTCTTTTGATGTCAACTTGAAACAGCATTTACAGCCCATTTTACTTCTGTAAAATGTAGAGTAGAACAGAATAATCATTAAGAGGAAAAGTACTTTTATCCATCAGGAATTGATGTGAAAGTGTACATGTGTCTAAGCTGAACAAAAAATAGGTACATCTCATGGAATTTTTGTCCTTTTTTGACATACACTACCAGTCATAAGCTTTTTTAAGATTTGTAATGTTTTTTTGAAGACGTCTCTTCTGCTCACCAACCCTGCATTTATTTGTTCCAAAGTACTGTAAAAACAGTAACATTTTTAAATATTTTGTACTATTTAAAAAAAAAAAGTTTTCTATTTGATTATATTTTAAAATGTAATTTGTGACCCTGGTCCACAAAATCAGTCATAAGGGTAGATCGTTTTAAATTGAGAATTACACATCATCTGAAATCTGAATAAAAAAGCTAAATAAATTTGTTAGGACAGAACAATATTTGGCTGAGATACAAAAATGTGAAAATCTGAAATCTGAGGGTGAAAAAAAGTGAGTGTTTGAACCTTCTTCAATAGTTGCATATGAGTCCCTCAGTTGTCCTCAGTGTGAATAGATGGATCTCAAAATCATACAGTGATTGTTGGAAAGGGTTCAAATACATAAAAATGCTGGATATCTTATTCAGGTCAGTAATAAATAAACAATAACAAGTATTTTGTATGATCCCTCTTATTTTGGTAAAATAAAGGGGGATATAAACATTTGACCTCAACTGTATGTTGCAGAAGCATATGTGAAGGGCTAAGGTGAGGGGATTCGGTTCTGCATATGCTGGGACCCGCAGGTCTGATTGACTGCCAGTAATACATTTTCTCCCTTCTTTCATTCAAACAGCTTTTATAAATCAGTGGATGTCATCAGTCAGTGTGATTTACTGTGGTTTATCTGTTTACAGGTTGCTATCAAGTACGTTTCTAAAAGTAGAATGCGCGAGAAGCTGAAAGTTCAGTGTGAATCTGTTTTTCTGTTTCATCTGCATTCAGCTCTGGATATAATGGATCATTTGTCACTGCAAGAAGGCCATGTTCGGCTGGCGCTGGATGTGGCATTGATGACCCTGGTCAATTCAGCCCCTGCCTGCCTCAACAACCTGCAGCTGGTGGAGTGGTTTGACAAACTTGGACGCTACACCAGGATCCTGGAGTGCCCACTTCCGTGCCAAGATCTCCAGAGTTTCTATAAGGAGAATGGATGTCTGGATGAGAACCTGGCTAAGAACCTCCTGTTGCATCTGATCACTGCTCTGAAACAGCCCCTGCCTGCCTCAACAACCTGCAGCTGGTGGAGTGGTTTGACCAACTTAGATGCTACGCCATGATCCTGGGGTGCCCAGTTCCTTGCCAAGATCTCCAGAGTTTCTATAAGGAGAATGGATGTCTGGATGAGAACCTGGCTAAGAACCTCCTGTTGCATCTGATCACTGCTCTGAAACAGCCCCTGCCTGCCTCAACAACCTGCAGCTGGTGGAGTGGTTTGACCAACTTAGATGCTACGCCATGATCCTGGAGTGCCCAGTTCCTTGCCAAGATCTCCAGAGTTTCTATAAGGAGAATGGATGTCTGGATGAGAACCTGGCTAAGAACCTCCTGTTGCATCTGATCACTGCTCTGAAACAGTCCCTGCCTGCCTCAACAACCTGCAGCTGGTGGAGTGGTTTGACCAACTTGGATGCTACGCCATGATCCTGGAGTGCCCAGTTCCTTGCCAAGATCTCCAGAGTTTCTATAAGGAGAATGGATGTCTGGATGAGAACCTGGCTAAGAACCTCCTGTTGCATCTGATCACTGCTCTGAAACAGCCCCTGCCTGCCTCAACAACCTGCAGCTGGTGGAGTGGTTTGACCAACTTGGATGCTACGCCATGATCCTGGAGTGCCCAGTTCCTTGCCAAGATCTCCAGAGTTTCTATGAGGAGAATGGATGTCTGGATGAGAACCTGGCTATGAACCTCCTGCTGCATCTGATCACTGCTCTGAAACAGCCCTTGCCTTCCTCAAGAACCTGCAGCTGGTGGAGTGGTTTGACCAACTTGGATGCTACGCCATGATCCTGGAGTGCCCAGTTCCTTGCCAAGATCTCCAGAGTTTCTATGAGGAGAATGGATGTCTGGATGAGAACCTGGCTATGAATCTCCTGCTGCATCTGATCACTGCTCTGAAACACTGCGAGAGTGAACACACTGGGACGTCAAACCAGGAAACCTGCTGATCTCCACAGTCACATGACATCAAACCGCTGGACTTCAGCTGTGGAGATCTGCTATAGGGCTCTGCCTACGAATATTTTGCATGTGGGTTTGCGTTACAGGAGGAAATGTTCTGTAAACTTTTTGTTTGGACTGGAACGTTTTGATTGGATGTTTGTCGGGTCTTACCAACACGTTCTCATTCCCAACTCGTAACATATTGACGCTTGTTCAGGACCCCTTGGCGTTGCTTTTTGATGGTGAGGTACCCCTTTAGTGTAATTTTTAGACAAACAGAGGTATCCATTTAGCGTCATTTTTCGACGCACAGGGGTATCCTTTTAGCATAATTTTTTGACGCACAATGGTATTCTTTTAGTGTCAATTTTCTTTGCACAGGGGTATCCTTTTAGTGTGTATCCTTTTTGCGTCAATTTTCGATGCACAGGGGTATCCTTTTCATGCGTATCCTTTTAGCTTTTTTTCTACGCACAGGGGTATCCTTTTAGCATCATTTTTTGACGCACAGTGGTATTCTTTTAGTGTAATTTTTCAGTGCACAGGGGTACCCTTTTAGCGTCATTTTTGACGCATAGTGGTATTCTTTTAGTGTGTATCCTTTTTGTGTCAATTTTTGATGCACAGCAGTATCCTTTTAGTGTGTATCCTTTTTGCATCAATTTTCGATGCACAGGGGTATCCTTTTAGCAACATTTTTCAATGCACAGGGGTATCCTTTTAGTGTGTATCCTTTTAACGTAATTTTTCGAGACACAGTGGTATCCTTTTAGTGTCATTTTTCGACGCACAGGGGTATCCTTTTAGCGTAATTTTTTTGACGCACAGTGGTATTCTTTTAGTGTAATTTTTTGTCGCAGAGAGGAATCCTTTTAGTGTCATTTTCGACATTGTTTTCACTTGTTTGTCTTAATTTAATGGTTTGCATGCATTTATAATTATAGAAATAATTTTTAAATAAATTTGTACTCTCATTGGAGTAACCCCACCCCTCCTCTAAACCTACCCACTTCTGAACAATATAAAGCATGCAACAGGCAAATATAAGTACAGTCACAGGTAGTTATTGCAAAAACTGTCCATAAACAAGCAGTAGAAAAGCATTTCAAACAAGTCCTGTTGCATTCCAAGTCTTCTGAAGCCATTCGATATCTTTATGAGAAGTAAAGATGAGAGTAAAACACAAGGTTTTAATCGCTGAAAATGATCCCACTCCGTTAACACGCTCACATCTTATTCAAAAAGATACTCCCGTAGCATGACGCAATCGGTCACGAGACACACAAGGGCCAGTGGTATTTCACAACCAAGGCTGACGTAAGGCTTCTTCTGGCAGCATTTTTTGAATTTGCGCTCACTTATAAGACAATCTTTATGGCAACGGAGATGGCGATCACAACTATTCCTCTCACAAATCAATTGTTTTGCCTCGGAAGACTTGGAATAGTAATACTTTAAAAAAAAATGATGACTATAGTTGTATCTGCCTGTCATATCGTGTGTTTTATTGACAAATAGTCTATTAGTCATAAATGTGTAAATAGTATAATATAAATAAAACTGCTGTGACTGTTTACATTGAAAAATCACATCCCAACATATATGCAATAATGTTTGTTTGTTTGTTTTAAAGTTTGACATGACAGGATATTGCAGCACAAAACCCTGAAATGTGTCAAACATACACATACTCCAAATACAGTCATTACTTAGTAAAAATAAATAATAAAAAATTGCTAAAATACAAGCAAATAAGATGGCATATATATATATATATATATATATATATATATATATATATATATATATATATATAACACAGAATCACAGAAAAGGTAGCCTAATCAAAGACCTGTAAGTTATCTATGCACTAATTTCAGAGCACGGGGAATAAAAGAAAGTTCATGATGTTTAGTGTTACTCCTGGGTACAACATATGTCCTGTGCCGCCGGAGGGAATAAGTAGGTGTTGGAGCCATAGGTAAGAAGCAATGCAGTGGTGATGAACTGTCCTTGAGTATTTTAGTAAAAGTGCGTATGGTGGCTTCCTCACGCCTCTCACTCAGTGCTGAAAGAGTTGAAGTAGGGAGGCCTATTATCCAACAGCATCGCTTTTGGATCCTCTCTAACTCCTCAGTGAGACCTTTAGGCAGACCACCCCATACTGGGCTAGCATACTCAAGAATTGGCCGTATAAAAGTCAAGTAAACTTGCAATAAGACATCACAAGGGAGACCCGCTCTTTTTGCAGTGCAAAGGTAATATATTCTGGGACGCACCTTCGAAATCATGTACTGAACGTGGGCATCCCATGACAAGTCAGAGGATATTTGAACTTTTTAAAGGTGGAAACTCTACTAATTGCATGTCCTGAGATAATAGGAGAGGCAGGGGACGGAATGTTGTCCTCTCTCCTGGCACTAATTACCATGTCCACAGTCTTAGCTCCATTCACTGCTAATGTAAATTCTTGTCCCCATTCCACTACAGAATCTAAGGCCTTCTGAGTGAGTCCAGGTAAAGATCCCATTAGGAGCTCTGTGACTGTTAGATCATCTGCGAATTTCACCGGTATTACCGAAGGTGGCAAAGACGAATCCAGGCTGTTTATACATACAACAAATAGCAGAGGGGATAAAAGTCCCCCTTGGGGAACACCAGCTGGAACCGGAAAGGGGCTAGACACACAGGAGCCCCACTTGACCCTCTGCTCTCGGTTAGTCAGATAGCTCCTTACAATGAGCCAAAGGGGTCGTCTAACATGCATATCAGCTAAGGATAGTAGCAGTTGACAATGTTTGATTGTGTCAAAAGCTCGAGTAAATTCAACAAAAACAACATGTATATCCATTTTGTGGGAGCTGTTAAGTGCTTCATGCTTCAGTACTGGAGAATTTGAATCAAGGCAGTATCAGTTGATCTGTTCCTCATGAAGCAGTGTTTTGATGGTTCGATCTTTGTAGCTATATCCTCCAGAATGGCATCTCTGAGGATTCCTTCATACTCTTTCCCAACACAGCTGAGTAATGAGATCTGATGGTAGTCTGCTGGAAAACTAGGCTTTGCTTTTTTAGGAACAACTTTGACTATGGCTTCCTTCCATTGTTTTGGAAAAATGTTATGTTGGATACATGTATTGAAAACATCACATAACACCGGTGCCAACTCTTCATAAAAAGTGTTTAGCACCCAAGGTGGAATGTAAATAATCTATCCGTGCATTTCCTAACAACTTTAAGTTAAAATTGTTTAAAATTGTTTAAAAAGCTAAAAAAGGCCCGACTGCCAAGCAGCTCAACATTCATGCGGCTGCCCTTAGAAGCACCACCTAGCTGCATATGTGGCAATATTATTACCCAATATATAATTCAATCATGACAATAAAATTCCTAGTGCCTTTCGTGTCGGCATATTGACGATGGAGGAACCTGTGAGTCAAAAAGTGATGCCAAAGGGTGCTGACCAAGCGTCAATATGTGATGAGTTGGGAGTGTGAATGTGTTGGTCTCTAAGGCATGCTAGAATACGCTCCTCTTCAGTGGTTTCAGTGGCATCACTATCATGCAAGACCTTCTACGGTTTGGTCAGTTGGAAACTGTGACAGAAATATAAGAAATGTTTTAATTCAAATTTTTAAAAAGTTTCTAATATATAAGTATTTATATATAGAATATATATATATATATATATATACACATATATATACATATATATATATATATATATATATATATATATATATATATATACACACACACACACACACACACACACACACACACACACAGTCAAACCCAAAATTATTCATACCCCTGGCAAATTAAAGTTAGTTTTATTCAATCAGCAAGTTTTTTTTTGACCGGAAATGACACAGGCTTCTCCCAAAAGATAATTTCTCAGCTTTTATTTACATTTGAACAAAAAGTGGCATTTATACCCTCCTCAATGATCAATAAAAAAGCCTTTATTGGCTATTACAGCAATCAAATGCTTCCTATAATTGCTGACCAGCTTTTTGCATGTCTCCACTGGTATTTTTGCCCATTCATCTTTAGCGATGAGCTCCAACTCTTTCAGGTTGGAGGGTCTCCTTGCCATCACCCTGATCTTTAGCTCCTTCCACAGATTCTCAATTGGAATCAAGTCAGGACTCTGGCTGGGCCATTGCAAAACATTAATGTCTGCTAACTATTTCTTCACCACTTTTGCTGTGTGTTTTGGGTCGTTGTCGTGCTGAAATGTCCACTGGTGCCCAAGGCCAAATTTCTCAGCAGACTGCGTGATGTTGCTGTTGAGAATTTTGATGTATTGCTCCTTTTTTATGGTGCCGTTTACTGTGATTAGGTTTCCTGGTCCACCGGCCAAAAAAAAAAAAAAAAGCCTTAGGGTTGAAGACTTCTACTTTTTTACGCTAAATGAAGGCTACATCATTGTGGCCAAACAATTACATTTTTGCTTCATCTGACCATAAAACAGAAGACCAGAAGTCTTCTTCTTTGTCCAGATGAGCATTTGCAAAGGCCAAGCGGTCTTTTGTGTGCCTTATCTGGAGAAGTGGTGTCCTCCTTGGTCTGCGTCCGTGGAACCCAGTGGTGTGCAGTGTCCGTTGGACTGTCTGCCTTGAGATGTTGCCACCAGCAGAGCCCAGATTCATCAGGATGGCCTTGGTGGTGATCCTTGGATTCTTTTTTATCTCTCTCACTATCCTCTTGGCCAGCACAGGTGTCACTTTTGGCTTCCGACCTCATCCTCTGAGATTTTTTCACAGTGCAGAACGTCTTGTATTTTTTAATAATACTTTGCACTGTAGCCACTGGAACTTCAAAACATTTAGATATGGTCTTATAGCCCTTTCCTGACTTGTGAGCAGCCTCAATGCGCAGCCGCAGGTCCTCAGTGAGCTCCTTTACACATACACATACCAGTGCTCCTTAGTGAAGTCTGTGAAATTTTTATGGAGACTCACTTGCTCTTAGGATCTCAACATTTACAGAAAGTGTTGTTTTTATTTTTTCATTTGTCTGCTTTTTAGTCCTTTTGATTATAACAGAACATTCAACGTTCAAATTAAAGTTCTCGTTATTTTATTTATGTATTTTTGGTGTGATGCCATAGAATAACCATTTTTGTTTCCGCAAAGAACCTTTTAGTGACCAGTATTTATAAAGAACCATTTTTTTTAAAGAACGTTTGAAAGATTCAGTGGATGTTAAAGGTTCTTCATGGAACCATCCATGCCAATATATTATCTTTATTTTCAAAGAGTGTAAAAGGAAAAAGGTGAAGAAGAAAAAATTCAGAATGGAGTGTGTTATTACATTTTGATCAAAGATTATGAAGACTTTAGGAATATGCAAATGATCACATTTAAAAACAGATGCAGGACTGAGAGACGGGGTCTTATCAGAGCGAGAGTCACTTTTGAGTTTTGGATTATAATAAGAATCAAAACAACCTCTGAAGTGCCGAGTAAACATCTCTATTAAAAAGGATGACAGCAGCACTAATTGATCAGGAGGCAATTAATGCAGACTAATTAAACACTGTGTCGGGATTCCCAACAGCAAGGGACATGAAATACAGACACAACCCACATCTGCTGGAAACAGATCTCTGCTGGAAACACCTTTAAAACAAGCACATTTCAATAACGTTGGTTTTTGCATATTACTACCATTTGTATCCTTATTGCCACGATAATAGCTAAATAAAACTTTTAATAATAATTCTTAAACAGTTTTTCAAATTTTAGAATATGAAGCTAAATATTTTAAATATTTTTTAATATGATGTTTTTCATAATGTATGGATAAATGTATAATACTATTAAAAGAGTATAGTAATACTAGGACAATATACTGTATATATACAGTCAAGCCTGAAATTATTTATACTCCTGGCAAATTCTGACTTAAAGTTACTTTTATTCAACCAGCAAGTTTTTTTTTTTTATTAGAAATGACACAGAGTTCTCCCAGAAGATAATAAGATGATGTACAAGAGGCATCATTGTGAAAAAAAATATTACTCATCTTTTATTTACATTTGAACAAAAAGTGGCATGTCCAAAATTATTCATACCCTTCTCAATAATCAATAAAAAGCCTTCATTGGCTATTACAGCAATCAAATGCTTCCTATAATTGCTAACCAGCTTTTTGCATGTCTCCACTGGTATTTTTGTCCATTTATCTTTAGCGATGAGCTCCAACTCTTTCAGGTTGGAGGGTCTCCTTGCCATCACCCTGATCTTTAGCTCCATCCACAGATTCTCAATTGGATTTCTGGCTGGGCCACTGCAAAACATTAATGTTTTTGTCTGCTAACCATTTCTTCACCACTTTTGCTGTGTGTTTTGGGTCGTTGTCATGCTGAAATGTCCACTGGTGCCCAAGGCCAAGTTTCTCTGCAGACTGCCTGATGTTGTTGTTGAGAATTTTGATGTATTGTGTAACCCTGGTTAATTGAAGTCTACTTGAAGTGAATCATAATTTTTTCCCAGTTGGTAACATTATATTCTTGTATTAAAAGTAAACAAAAAACTAAGTGAAGTATTAAAGAAGATTTAAAAATTAATCAATTTAGCATATTTAGAAGATAAGTTATTAACCAATGAGAGCTCGTTGTCATTGCGCACTCTACGTGTGACGTGCATGCGCAATGATAGAGAGAAGACGAGCAGTTGATAGAGAAGACTTGAAAGACATGATCTGAACTCCGCGATCGGATTCATAGAATTAAAAACTAGGGATGCACCGATACCAATCGGTCGATAACTTGCGCGTTTTGTCAGTAAAGCCGGTTCTGTAATCAGCGGTAAATGCCATCAGGTGCGTGATTTCACGTTGAGCCGTATATACTACACACAGCCGTTGTTTACAGCTCGTCGGTAAACAACGGCTGTGTGTAGTATATACGGCTCAACGTGAAATCACGCACCTGATGGCATTTACCGCTGATTACAGAACCGGCTTTACTGACAAAACGCGCAAGTTATCGACCGATACATATCGTGCATCCCTATTAAAAACATTAAAAAGTTTCTCTGAAACGTGTAAGGAAGATACATTTAATTAATACAAGCGTCGGGCCGCTGAAGAAGCCGACTGAGCAGTGATCACAGTTTTACTCATTCGCAGACACCATTGCTGGTCACACGCGCCAGTATAGAAAAAACGCCTGCATAAGAGCAAACCTGAACATAGAGGTAAAAGATCAATACAAAACTATATTTGTTTTAGTTTAAAGTCAGTTTCAATATAAGTGGTTAAAAGTGTGGTCATATTGAACCGCATGGTTGTTGCTTATTCATTTCAGTTTACTGACGCCATTGTTGGCCATGTGCGAGTGTGTAAGAGACACGCGCCTGTGTGAGAGTTAAATCAATTTGAGGTAAATAACTGATTTTATTTTTGGAGAAAAATTATAATTTGTGTGTGTTACTGTTTAAATTCTTTCTGTCTAAGCGGTCATACTGAACCGCATCGATATATTTTGTTAATTTTAGAGTTCCCCGACGCCATTGTAGATCGCGTGCCTGTGTAAAAGACGTGCCTGTGTCAGGAGAAAAAATAAAGCCAATTGAGAGAAAAAGAGAAAGAGAGAAAAGCCAATTCTGTCATTTTCACTTTCATTTTATTTATTATTTTATTTTATTTTATTTTTCCTCTGAAATTTAAATGACCGGACCGTGTATACTATTGGGGTAAAGAAGAGTGCACTCAGGGAAAGTTTTCATTAATCTTTATTGTACATTGTTGTAGGACATTGTAAATAGTTTTTTTTGTTCATTCATTTCCAATTTACATCAAAAGAAACAATTACATTCAAATTTCAAATTCAACTTGTGATTGTCTGTTACTCCTTACCACAACCCGCCACCTCCCTTACGATCTCTAAAATCTTCTGAGCAATCTACTTCATCTACTTTTAGTGTAGCAAATTAATCTATTAATTGCTCCCAATTCAGTAGACAAGTGTTACAATTGCTCCTTTTTCATGGTGCTGCTTACTGTGATTAGGTTCCCTGGTCCACCGGCTGAAAAACACCCCCAAAACATTAGGTTCCCACCACCATGTTTGACAGTGGGGATGGTGTTCTTAGGGTTGAAGACTTCTCCTTTTTTACACCAAATGAAGGCTACACCATTGTGGCCAAACAATTCAATTTTTGTTTCATCTGAGTCTGACCATAAAACAGGAGACCAGAAGTCTTCTTCTTTGTCCAAGCGTGCTTTTGTGTGCCTTATCTGGAGAAGTGGTGTCCTCTATGGTCTGCGTCCGTGGAACCCAGCGGTGTGCAGTGTCCATTGGACTGTCTGCCTTGAGATGTTGCCACCAGCAGAGCCCAGATTCATCAGGATGGCCTTGGTTGTGATCCTTGGATTCTTTTTTACCTCTCTCTCACTATCCTCCTGGCCAACACAGGTGTCACTTTTGGCTTCCGACCTCATCCTCTGAGATTTTTCACAGTGCGGAACGTCTTGTATTTTTTAATAATACTTTGCACTGTAGCCACTGGAACTTCAGATCATTTAGATATGGTCTTATAGCCCTTTCCTGACTTGTGAGCAGCCACAATGCGCAGCCGCAGGTCCTCAGTGAGCTCCTTTGTCTTAGCCATGACTGTCCACAAACCAACAGCAGAGAGCTTCTGTTTTTCAACTGTTGAGTTGATTAAAACAGCTGTTCCCAATGAATCAGGCTAATTAGGATGCTTTAGAACAGCTTGGACTATTTGGAATGGTATAGAACTTTGGATTTTCCTATAGACTGTGACAGTTTGCAAAGGGTATGAATAATTTTGGTCATGCCACTTTGTTCAAATGTAAATAAAAGCTGAGAAATATTTTTTTCCACAGTGATGCCTCTTGTACATCGTCTTATTATCTTTTGGGAGAAGTCTGTGTCATTTCCGATCAAAAAAAAAAATAATAATAAAAAAAAACTTGCTGGTTAAATAAAAGTAACTTTAAGTCAGAATTTGCCAGGGGTATGAATAATTTCGGGCTTGACTGTATATATGTTGTTGTTATTATTATAATCATGAAATTGCAAACCTTTTTGCAAACAGTTAGCAGTTTTATTGTTTCAAACTTTTTATACATTATTTTTGTATTTTTATTTTATTTAAATAGTTTCAATCTTTATTTTATTTCTTACAATTGTATTATTTTTTGTAATTGTTATTGTCATTTTTATTAGTTTTATTAAATCATTAAATATTACTTAATTTATTTTATATTTCAGTTTTTCGTTCTGTTCATTTATTTCCAGTTAGTAACTTTAGTGTTTTTTTTTCTAAATACTTCTATTTATCTGTTATTTTTTTATTTAATATGTATATAATTTTTTTATTCAAGTTAATAATGTTTTAAATAGTTAAAGATAATAACATCTTAAAATAAATATAAAGCGACACTTTAATTTTACTTTTTTGCTATTCTGTTGTCATTTTCTTTAAATATCGCTAATTATTTGAATGTTAATTATTCTTTAACTATTATCATATTCAAATATTCTTTAAATATTACTAATAAAAAATACTTAAATTCATTTATATTTCAGTTTTAGTTCAGTTCATTTCTTTCCAGTTGTTTATTTTTGTAGCGTTTCAAACTTATTTCAGGGTTCTTACACCTTTTCCAAAGTAAAATTCAAGCACTTTTCAAGCACTTTCAAGGTGCATTTTCAAGATTTTCCAGCACTGTGGTAAATACATATTCACATACATGAGTTCTAAATTTTAAATCAGATGTTATTGTGCTATTTAAAAACAACTGTCTAGATTGCATATAACATTGCCCCATATAAATAGTCAACATTCAGTATACAAATTATATAATTTAAAATATACAATTAATATAATTTAATGAGTATCTGTAGTATTTTAAAAATAAAATTTAAAGGCTTTTTAAGACCTGCACAAATAAAAGTAATACTGTATGAGTGGAGTAGGGCAATGTCTATGGTAACAAATTAATGACTGGTATAAAATGACTGTAAAAAAATATGATAAACTAAAATTCTAAAACTTGAAAACTTTCTAAAACTTGAAGGATTTTCACAAATACATTTCACATTCCAGCCTAAAAGTACTAAAAGGTAGTCAAAAAGACACTATAAAATTAATAATAAAATTTAACTGGCCCAAATGAAAAAATACCTTTTTTTAAACATTGAAAATATTTTTGATTGACATTTAGACTCCTACCTGATTTCCTATTCACAAATATCAAGGTATTTTTTTCACTATTTTCACAGTGTATTACAGAATTTTTAAATATCAATTTAAGGCAATTCATGACCCTTTTTAAGAGCTGCACAAGTAAAATGAACACCGTAGTTGGGTTGAACAATGTACAGTAACATTAAGCCATAAAATGACATGATTTATAATTCAGATTTTCACAAGAACAAAACATCTTATAGAATAGGGTGACCAGACGTCCCGAAAAATTCGGGACAGTCCCGAAATCTAAGCTGCTGTTCCGAATCCCGCTCTAATTGTCCCGAAAATTATACTGAAGCAAAATCTTAAATAGTTATTGTCTGATAAAACATAAAAAAACTGTCCGTGAAGCGAGGTTGAGTCATCCTGCAGCCTGGCAACCAGCCCCCGCCGGCTGCTCATTGGCTGCAGCATTTTTTTTTTTTTAGATATACCGTAGGCGCGCATTAAGATATGCACTGATAAGCAAATTTTCATTCATGAAATTGACATGGCTGGTGTACCGGAACCCCAACATGCTGCAAAAAAGCTAAAACGTCTCTGCAGGTACCGGGAGGAGTGGGTGGGCAGGTATCCATGGATTGCAAAAGCCCTACATGATGAAAGTAAAGCGTTCTGCAAAGTGTGTAGGAAAGAGTTTGGTGTCAGACCGGTCGAGGGCGAGGCACCGTGTTCAAAATAATACTTCTATAGCCTACGTATTAGGCTAAATCAATTTATATGCATATGTACTTGTTAATAAAAATATGATCGGTTCATTAACTTCAGTTTGAAGTATAAAAATAGCCTAACGTTACTTCTATATTATATAAAATTATATGTATATGTAGGCTACTTATATTAATAAAAACATGATTGGTTCAGTCAATTTCGTTTGTAATTCATCATCTTTATTATTCATTGTTCATTACCCCCCCCCCCGTCCCGAATTTTAACCAGTCTCATCTGGTCACCCTATTATAGAATGGCATTTCAGCCTTTATACCTTTAAAATGGATATATCAAGTATAATTTATTTAAAACATAAATATTAAATATGTCTTAATTGTTTAGATTTTTAGAAAGCACATAACTTTTACATTTACAACTCTTATGTGTTTGCTGCATAAAAACATGGGCCAAAATTGGTGATAATCTTACTAAACAGCTGAATATTCGCAAATTCATTCCCTGTCACGAGGGGGCGCTTTAGAAGTGCTGAAATATTACGGTTTCCTAGTAACGGCTGTACACAAATCAGCATTAACGCAGTTTTATCAGACATGAAATGAAAATGCCAACGACACGTTTCTGAGGACAGTCGGTTCCCTTCAGATACATTCATATAAAGACATCCGTGCCGCGTTTTGACTTTGAAACGTGCAGTGTGTATGTTTATTCAATATGATATCATTGCCTTTTGAAGTTTTATCCAGCCCTATCGCGATTCTCGTAGATCCGTCCCTAACTCTTAAACTTATAATTAAGCCTTTTCTTATACTTTTTAATACATTTAAAACTTTGTATGGCCTTAACTTTGATAAGGCTAAATTGATGAGTTTGTAATGACCCGCACGAGCCCTCTACTTTAAGATAGTCCGGTGAAACATTTTAGTAGCCCGACTGGAAAACACAATAGCCCCGGGACATCGGGCTGGCAATTTTGCGATCCCCAAATTCTCGTTTTAAACATAATTCTTACTTGTCGTTTTCAAGCCATTGAGGACTGATGCAACAACCTCCTGATAACTGGCATGTTTTATCTACCGCTCTGTTCCATCAGAGGGCGCGCAGCAAGAAAGACCGGCAGATCACACTACAGCCTCACGTGTACACTGGAGCGGAGCTGTTTTTTTCTTTTCTTTCTTTTACATATTATAAGCATAACAAAAAATAACTATTTAGTATGAAAGCGAATTAATATGAAACCGATGCAACTGCATATTCAAGCACTTTCAAGCACTTCATCCAAAATCCAAGCATTTTTCAAACCTTGAAAACACTACATTAAAATTCAAGCATTTTCAAGGAATTCAAGCACCCGTACGAACCCTGTTATTTCAGTTATTAACATTATTAATATTTCTATGTATCTGTTATTTTTAAATTTAATATTTATATTTATTTATTCAAGTTAATAATGTTTTAAATAAGATAATAACATTAAAATAAATATAAAGCAACTTTTTAAATTATTTTTTTTATGTTGTAATATTTTTGTAATTCTGTTGTCATTTTCTTGTCATCTTGTCACACTTAGAGAGGCAAAGGCGAGGTAAGATTTCAATCACACAGTGTTTATTAGCTTCCAACTGAAACGGTGCAAAACAAATTGTGCTATTATTTTCATGCCAATGAATAAAAAAAATGATGAAAGTTAGGAATACTGTCATAGAAATGTGCTTCTTTTGACACAAGTCTAAGTATTAATCATCAATGCTTTTAGAATGATTATTATTCTCTATTTTCCACTGATCTCAGCAGTTCATCAGTGAGGGAGGTTAATGTCAATCATGAGCAATTCGCAGACGCTTGACGTCAATCCCATGATTCCCTTCACCTCTGTCTCACAGGTATCCGCTGAGGGGTCACTGTCACGCATGTGGGAGTAACTCAAATTTCTGTCAAATTGGCCTGGATCCTTGGAGAGCCCATTACCTGGAGAATGAATTGGAAATACAGCCAATTGTTTCCTGGATCTGCACCTGTCAATTATACATCTAAGGCAGTAGTGCATTTCAAAGGGGCAACAGCCTATTTCTATGTCGAACTGTATTATTTTTGTCGCTTGCCAAGAGCACCTGCACCAAAACACTCTTTTTAAATTGTGTCTTTTTTTGTAATTCTGCATCATCATCATAATCATCATCACTGCGCTTGTAATTTTTACTAGGTTTTGTTTTTAATTTTAAATATTGTTATTTGTTAAATATTAATTATTATTTAAATATTCTTTAAATATTACTAATAATTAAATATTACTTCATTATTTTTTCATTTTAGTTTCAAAATGTTTTTATTTCCAGTTAGCAATTTTATTTTTCAAACTTTTTATACATTGTTTATTTATATTTTTTTATTACTTTTTCAGTTTAATATAATTAAAAAGAAATGTTATGTGCTCTTATTATTTTTATTATTTTTTATTTTAAATATTGCTAATTATTTAAATATTAATTATTATTTAAATATTCTTTAAATATTACTAATAATTAAATATTACTTAAGTTTTTTAAATAGTGTTTTCAGTTAGCAATTTTATTTTTCAAACTTTTTATACATTGTTTATTTATATTTTTTATAGTTTGTATTTTTTATATTTTTGTAATTCTTAGTTTCTGTTCTTTAAATATTGCTACTTATTTAAATATTAATTATTATTTGAATATTATTATAAAAAAAAATATATATATATATATATATATATATATATATATATATATATATATATATATATATATATTACTAATAATGAATTTTTACGAACTAATAATTAAATATTAATTTATTTTTTATTTCAGTTTAAGATGAGTTTATTTATTTCCAGTTAGCAATTTTATAGTTTCAAACTTTTTCTATATTGTTTTATACATTTTTATTATTTTATTATTATTTTTATTACTTTTTCATTTTAATATCATTCTTTACATTTTTGTCATTTTTTTGTAATTGTTGTGCTCTTATCATTTATCAGTTTTTGTTCTTTAAATATTGCTACTTATTTAAATACTAATTATTCTTCAAATACTACTAATAATTAAATACTTACTAATAATTAAATATTACTTTTTTTACTTAGTTTCCAGTTAGCAACTTATTTAAATATGAATTATTATTTAAATATTATTATATTTAAATATTATTTACATATAATTGTATTAAAAAAAATTTCCAGTTGAGGATGAGTTATTTACTTATTTCCAGTTAGCAATTTATTGTTTCAAACTTTTTATACATTGTTTATTTTTCATTTTTATTATTTTTACCATTTTAATATAATTAATTATAATTTATGTATTTTTTCTTTGACATTTTTGTAATTGTTATGTGATATGTTTTATCAATTTTTTAATATTGCTATTAATTTAAATATGAATTATTATTTAAATATTATTATATTTAAATATTCTTTAAATATTACTAATAATTAAACATTGCTTACTAATAATTTTTAGTAGTAGTACATTTTTTATACATTGCTTATTTTTTATTAGTTTTATATTTAATTTTTTGTTACACTTTTTATTTTTATTTTGTAATTCTGTTCTCTCGTTATTTTTGTTTTTGTTCTTTAAATATTGCTACTTTAAATATGAAATATTCTTTAAATATTACCAACAATGAAATAGCACTTAATAAAATAAATATTACTTAATTATTTCTTTATTGCAATTTAACTTTAGATTGATTTATTTCCAGTTAGCAGTTTTATTGTTTTAAACGTTTTATACATTGTTTATTTTTATTTTATTTAAATATTTTTTTATTTAAATATGAATTATTATTTGTATTACCTTTGTTGTAAATATAACTAATTATTTAAATATTAATTATTCTTTAAATATCATTATATTCTTTAAATATTACTAATAATAAATTTCAGTTTCAGTTTTCAGTTTTTGTTCAGTTCATTTCTTTCCAATTAATAATTTTAGTGTTTTAAACTTATTTCAGTTATTCACATTATTAACATTTCTAATTATAGAGTTATTATAGAATCTAATATTTATAATTAAGTTTAAAACGTTTTAAACAGTTAATGATAACAACATTTTAAAATAAATATAAAGCACAATATTGTCAATTTTGTTTTCAATAATTTTTCACTTCGACAACCTTTTTTGTGGCTTCCTTTTCCCCCTCCAGAAGTTTGTAAGTAAATTGTTTTGCTATTATTATAAAAAATGACATTGCAAGTATGCTGTGCTACTATTTTCCAACAAAACAAATAGGCTCTTGCACCAAAGTTTACAAGTCACAAGGTTTCACTAAATGTGTTTTATAGACTATTTCCTATTGGGTTTGATGGCAGGGAATGCATAAGCGGATAAAACCGCCGTCCTAACCCCAATATGCCATCATCACCGATCACATAAATCATTAGTGTGTTTCCACGAATGATCATCGCTGTCATATTCGAGTACTCGAGTGTGTGTCACTCTCTAGCACACACAACACACATCAAACAAGCCAGAGAAATCCTGATTTCCATGATATGGCCTCTTGAAGACGCCTCAGGCTGGACGATTTCTCTTTATTCAACCTGAATGCTCCTAAAAACCAGTGTTTAATTTAGAGCCCAACATATTCCCTGTGCACAAAACCGAGCTCTTGCCACCAGAGACGGAAACCGGAGCAAAAACCTGCTCATTAAATATTGAGCATGAGTGATGCTTCAAATGACAGACAGCCGTCTGGAAGGTGGAAGGTGACAGGAACTCGACTGGGAGTTGAGGAGTGATGCTGCAAAACTTTCACTCGGCTCATCTTTCCTCGCCTTATTTCTCTTCTCCTCTGCCGCACCGCTCTCTCTCTCTAATGATCATTCTGTTTGTTCTCACCTCTGACTGTCAGCAATTTTCTCCCGCGTGCCACGGAAAGAAAGAGAGGGAGATCTTTCTTTCCTGTAAAGAGGTAATTAAAAGAGATGTCCTCTTCTTATCTCATTAACTCTGGAGCAAATTCTTTTTTTTATCCCTGAAAACTTTCTCTGCGTCTCTGCTGTTGTAGGAAGACAAAACCAGATATGCATTATTATGAGGAGTTTTTTTAAGAGAGACGACTCTGTCAGACCAGCACAACTTTTTTTTTCTTTCTTATGATTTTGTGGATGAATGTTTTTTGTGAGACTGTACCAGTGTTATAAACTTTACTGATGTATAATGATGACATTTCCATCCCATGATGGAAGAGCAGGCTGATCTGATGGTTATATTCTCATCTCACATTCATCACGGAGGCCAACATAACAGCTCAATCTGAACCTGACAAAGAAATGTGTTTAAGATTGGCTCTTACATAAGACTGAGTTCCTTCTAAAAGTTTGAAACACACAAGAAACGCCACTATCATTAGTAACTTGCAATTATTGTTGAAAACTTTCAGTAACATAAAACATTTTCGTCTTGATGACATAAAAAAAAAAAATTAACATTAACATTTTAATGTTAAAGAACGCTTACATCCTACGTCATCAGCCCGGAACAGCTTCTGTTTACGACAGTTGTGATAATTACGTTTTAAATATGAATATTTTTCTTACAAAAACGCATTGATTCACTACAGGAGGCCTTTAATCACCCTCTGGAGCCATGTGAACCACTTGTTATTATTATTATTATAAATGGATGCACTATATTGGACTTGTTTTGGACTGATGAACAGAAACACCCATCCACTGCCATTATAAAGCCTGAAAGAACCAGAACAATTTTTTATATTTTTAAAAGTTGGATTGGATTTGACAGAAAGAAGAAAGTCATATACACCTAGGGTGCCTTCAGGGTGAGTGAATTATAGGAAAAAAATTATTTTAGGGTGAACTAACCCTTTAAAATGGGAAACGTTTTGTCATCAATAGCGTCTATTACCTGAGGGGTTCCGCAAGGTTCTATTTTGAGACCAGTTTTATTCTTATTATATACACTTCCTCTTGGTTCTGATTTTAAGACATATAGTATTTCAAATTACTTTTATCCTGATGACACCTAGATGCATTTGCCTATAAAGCCTGGAGAGGATATCTGTGTTAAATCACTGTTTTAAATGTCTAAAAGACACAATACTAACTTTTTCAGTTAAAGGAGAAGTTCACTTCCAGATTGAAAATTTCCTGATAATTTACTGACTCGTGTCATTCAAGATGTTCATTTCTTTCTTTCTTCAGTCGAAAAGAAATTAAGGTTTTGGAGGAAAACATTCCAGGATTTTTCTCCATAGAGTAGACTTCTATTGGGGTCAGTGGGTTGAAGGTCCAAATGGCAGTTTCATTGCGGCTTCAGCCAAGGAATAAGGGTCTTATCTAGTGAAACGATTGGTCATTTTATTAAAAAATAATTTATTTATTTTTAACCACAAATGCTAGTCTTGCACTAGCTCTGCGATGCGCGTCTTCACGCATTATGTTATCTTGTTGGAAAGGTCATGTGTTTACTTCTTCACCTGTGTACTTAGGGTCAATAAGGTAGCATAGGGTAAAAAACTCCATCTCATTTTCTCTTCCAACTTCAATAATAACGTAATGCATTTCAAAAGTGCATAAATTTGTATTTTTTTTAAGAAAATGGCCGATTGTTTTACTAGATAAGACCCTTATTCCTCGGCTAGGATTGTGTAGAGCCATTTGAAGCTGCATTGAAATTGAAATTTGAGCCTTCAACCTACTGATCCCCATTAAAGTTCACTACAGTGCCTTGTAAAATTATTCAAAACCCTTCCTTTTTTCATGTTTTGTCATGTTGCTGCCTTAAGGTAAACTATTTTAAATTACTTTTTTCCCTACATCAATCTACACTCTATACACTGTAATGACAAAGCATAAACAGAATTCTCACAACTTCACAAATTTATTACAAATAAAAAAACATGAAATAAGTACATTGCATAAGTATTCATACCCTTAACTCAGTACTTAGCTGAAGCACCTGCAAGTCTTTTTGGGTATGATGCAACAAGTTTTGCACATCAGCATTTGGCAAATATCTGCCATTCTTCTCCTCACCTATTCACCTCTTAAGCTCCATCAACTTGGATGGGGACAGGCAGACATTTTCAGGTTTCCATTTCCAAAATATTTTGGTTGGGTTCAAGCCTAGGCTCTGGCTGGGCCACTCAAGGACATTCACAGAGTTGTCTATAAGCCACTCTTGCTGTGTGCTTAGGTTCATTACCCAGTTGGAAGGTGAACCTTCTGCCCAGTCTGAGGTTCTGAATGCTCTGGACTTGGTTCAATATTTTGGTACACTGAGCATTTCTTCTTCTCTGATGAGTCCCTCAGTCCTTGTCGATAAAGAGCAGCCCCACAGCATGAGGCTGCTACAAGCACGCTTTAGTTTTGGGATGAGCAGTCCCTGGTTTCCTCAAAACATGATGCTTGGAATTGAAGTTCATCAGACCAGAGAATCTTGTTTCTCACAGTCTGAGGGTCCTTTAGATGTTTCTTTGCAAATTCCAACTGTGTTTTCATGTGTCTTCACTGAGGAAAAAAGGATTGAGTCTTGCCACAGCAGCATAAAGCCCAGATCAAATGAGTGTTGCAGTGATGTTTGTCCTTCTGTAAGTTTCTTGCATCTACATATATGATCATGGAGCTCAACTAGAGTGACCATCAGGTCTTGGTCATCACTTTAACCAAAACTCTTCTCCAAAGCTCTTCTCCATCAATTGCTCAGTTTGGCCAGGAGGCCAGTTCTAGGAAGAGTCCTGGTTGTTTCATCCTTCTTCCATTAAGGGTAACCGAGACTACATGCTTCTGTGAACCTTCAATGCAGCAGAACTTTTCCTGAACACTTCCTCAGATGTGTGGCTTGGTGCAATCCTGTCTCTGAGCTCTACAGGCTCTGATATGCATTTTCAGGTGTTAGACATTTTATTTAGAGTGTGCCTATCCAAATAATACCCATTTGATTGAATTTGCCACAGGTTAATAACTTAGTGTAGTAACATCTACAACTGATATGAATGTTCCTGAGCTAAATTTCAACTGTCCCAAATACAGGTACAATGCAATGGATTCATTTTAGCTTTTTTTTTTTTTTAAATACATTTTCAAAGATGTTAAAAAAAAAAAAAACAGTTTTTTTTTTTCTCCATTATGGTGTATGGACTGTAGATTGATGTGGGGGGAAAAAAGTAGTTTAACTTTTGGCAGCAACATAATAAAATGTGAAAAAAATGAAGGGGTATGAACATCTTTGATGACATGGGGGTGAGTAAATTATCAGGATTTTTTATTTTTATTTTGAAAGTGTACAAATATTTTAAATGAGAAAAGACAGAAATTATTATATTTAGCCATAGTAACTATGCAAAAAATATAGCAACAAGTCTAGGTCCTTTGCATACTTGTTTGACACAGAGTTTGACAGACAATAAGTGATCTGGAGAAAGTAATGCATGCCTTTATTTCTGCATGTCTTGTAATGCTTTGTACCTGGGTGCAAGTCAGTCTTTTCTTTCACGTCTTTAGCGGGTCCTGCAGCAAGGTTGCTGACCAACACAAGAAAGAGGGATCATTTATCCCCTATTCTGGCCTCTTTATACTGGCTACCTGCTCATTTTAGAATAAATATAAGATGTTTTTGTATACTTTTAAAGCCCTACACGGTCTGGCACCAAAATATATTTCTGAGCTCGAAAATTTTCATTCTTTACAAAGATCTCTGAGATTCCAAGACCAGCCTCTCCTTGAAATTCCTTGGTCACATATAATATCAAAGAATACTGTGCTTTTTTAGTTGCTGCCCCAGAGTTGTGGAATGGTTGCCAATATCTCAGATCGTCTACCTCTATAAACATATTTAAAACTCGTCTTAAGACATATTTGTTTGATGAGATTGCTTTGCTGCTTTGTGAGGACTATTGGTTTGGTTTGGTTTGGTTTGATTTGATTTGATTTGATTTGATTTATCAGTGAAAGTGCAAAAAAAATGCTTTATGAATAGCTCTACTGCTATTGTATTTGAATCCATTAATGTTAATACTTTTTCATAATCACAAAAAGATGCTGATTTGTGACCCTGGAACACAAAACCTTAAGTCTTAAGTAGCATGGGTATATTTGTAGCAATAGCCAAAAATACATTGTATGGGCAAAAATGTTCGGTTTTTTTTTTTTTTTTTTTTGCTTTTATGCTAAAAGTCATTAGGATAATAAGTAAAGATCATGTTCCATGAAGATACTTTGTAAAGTTCCTACTGTAAGTATATCAAAACTTAATTTTTGATTAGTAATAACAACTTAAACAACTTTACAGGCGATTTTCTCAATATTTAGATTTTTTTTGCTTATTTTTATTGGTCCTATGTCAATTATTTTTGTGGTGCTGGGTCACATATTGTTGAAGTCTCCTACCGGGGACATTAACTTTAAACTATTTAAAATAAGACAAAATGTTTTAAAATGAGCTAAGTTAATTAAAAATCAAGCAGCTGTCATCATATTTCTTATTTTCATTCACGCATTTGTCACAAACTTCTTGTATTTGCTTTGCTGCATTGTGTTGCTCTGTCTCTCTCCCTCTTTTTTCCTTATCGTCTGTCTTTTGATAGATTCTGGATTCTCCTCTGGCTGACAATCAAACTTGTCAAACAAGATGATCAAACGAGTTTTGGTGGTGTCCTGACTTTTTATTTTGTGAATGTGTTTGGGCTTTGTTTTTTTTGTTAAGGTATTAGGTAAGTGTACTGTATTTTATTTTATTGTCCTATTAGGTCATTTTATTTCTTTATTTTTTGTTTGTAGTTTATCTGTTGTTTGTTATTTTGGCCTGTGGCCATCCCTAAAACATGCTCTTCATCTTACCCCACTAACTCTAATAAATCTAACAGTTTCCCTTATGTAATCTGTGTGTATTCAACCACAACCTTACCTTTATTATGCCCCTTATCATACAACTATTTCCTAAGAACGGGGTGTAATACCTTCAACAACTATCATTTTTATTGTAAATCTAAACCTGGATTTAAGAGGGAATTTAAGTGTAATTTCTATATCTAGAAAAATCATTGATTTTTCTGATTTTTCAATCAGAAATGTTTCTTTTTTTCTTTTAGCATTAAATCAGCATATTAAAATGATTTCTGAAGGATCACGTAACACTGAAGATGGAATTAATGATGCTGAAAAATCTGCTTTGCATCAAATAAGTCAATTACATTTTAAAATATATTCAAATAGAAAACAGTTGTTTTAAATTGTAAAAAATAATTACTGTTTTTACAGTATTTTTTATCAAATAACTCTAGTGAGCATAAAAGACTTCTTTCAAAAACATCAAATTTTACAAACCCCAAACTTCTGGTAGCATTTAGGTAGCATACTGATTTTATTGTATTTATTTATTTATTTATTTTTACTTCTTAAGCAGGCTTATTGTCAAAGCCGTCTTTCAACAACAGCTCCTGTTCACACTTGACCTTTAAACAAGTGAAGAGACACTGCCTTTACAGCAAAGCCTGTGTCTAAAGAAACCAAAGAGCTTCTCTACTCGTCCTTAAATAAACTGTCAAGGATAAAACTTCAATCAGGGTTTGTTTTTGGTGTTTAGAGCAAAATGAAAAATCTGAAGCTTTGCTCGGCCCTCCAGAGACATAAAGCTGCTGTGTGTGATGCTTCTGATGTTCAAAAACTTTCTCCCATCACAGCCTATAATGTGCAGAGACGACTACAAGACACTTTCACAGGTTGACTTCCCTGAAAAGTGTAAACACTGTAAACACGATGCCAAAACATTGCTTTGTTTGTTTGAGCTGCCTGCCATGTCAAATTCTGTCTGTCCCACCAATTTTTGTGAATTAATGATTCTTTTTTAAACAGAAAAACAGGCCTTCTTTATTCTCTTTATCTGGAACATGGTGTCTTTACCAGACTCTGGTGATTTCAACAGTGACATGAATCCATCACTAAAAGATTTTTAACTTCTAACCATTGCTTTAGGCTAAAATACAAGCCCATAATGCATAATATTGCTTCCTCCAGCAAAAAGATGTTTAATCTGTATCAGGAGAGAAATATCCACAGATCAAGCACTATTTACAGTGAAAACTGTCCAAAACAGTTCCAAACAAAGATGTGGGTGAGTTTTGATGTTAGAGAACAACAGTGGATAGACTTTTTCAATGGAGAAAGCGGTATTATGGATTACAGACTCATATTTTAGCTGAAATGATGGTTTGAAGTTTAAATGTCTCAATGATGGATTTGTTTCTCGAAAGCACAAATCGTTTTGCTTTATTTAGAATGGACGGAGCTCTTTTGGCGCTGCAGATGTTTGATTGGTTGAATTTCTGTACAGCATTATGGGTAATGTAGTTTTTCACCACAAATTCTGCAATTAAACATTATTTGACATATTTTGCTTCAACAAATATACTATCAATTAACAACCTCAGGGCTCACAACAGGTCTGTCTTTGAAGATTTCATAGTTATCGTCAAAAATCAATTTTCCCACAGAGAAAACAAATGCCGTTTTTACTTCCAGAACCCAACTAGTGTTTTATTTCAGATTAATGTTTGGTTATTTTAACAGGAAACATTTGGTGATGCTCATATAACAGAAACCTTTAACTCACCTTTGTAGGGGTCTTGTTGCCGGTCGACATCCTCCTCGCCGCCATGCTGACTAGAGCGCACATGAAGGCGGACGACAAGAGTATGACAGTGAACACTAGAACCCAAGGAAGAGAGCAGAGGTAGCAGGGGCCCCCAGCGGAGGTGCAGATCAGCACGTGAAGGGCCGAGCCGAACAGACACAGCAGGTAAAAGGGCAGAGAGAGCAGAGATGATGCCAGTGGGACGTCCACAACCGCCTCCCTACTCAACGCCTCCGGCATGGCCAACAAGAGCAAAAACAACACCTGGAGAAAGAGAGAGAGAGAGCGTTTCAATTACACACACGTGCACACAAGGGCTCTGTTTACCACTTGTATTAACATCTGTCTCGGGTGATGCCGATAGTGGTTTACGCCTGGTATTAAAGCTGCTGTAAGTGATTTTCTGGGAATATCGCTCATAAAAATGTCTCTGGCAGATATCACAGAAATAGGTGTCCTGAGAAATCACACATGCCTCTGTGACAACACTAGGCACAAAAAAGAATCTAAAACGTTTAAGCAGAAAAAAAAGCGGGTTTGCAGAAATTGGATTGGCTGATGTGTTTAGAGGGTGGAGTTTTGAGAAATTGGGTTTATTGGCTAAGTCAGCAAAATTGCAGAAATCACTTACAGCACTTTAAAAACTCCTCCAGTGATCACTTCTGATTGGATGCCAGTGGAAAGTGTTTTTTATTTTATTTTAATTAATTGTATTCTGAAGCACAGTATAAGAACTTAAAAGCGATATTTTAAAAAAGAACTCTGATCAGTAAAGTATTTTGTGTATCGACAAACGAAATCCCAGACGACATCAACATTTGATGTGTTACATTGCATGTGCCCCAGTTATCAATATTTGGTCTGTAAAGGTGTGAGCCAAATGGCCATACAATGAAATTATCCATACCCAGGATGGATTGTCCTTCCTGCCTATTGTAAGGTCTCCAATGGAAGGTCCTAAGAGCATATGTCTTGTTTGAGGGCCATTTGTTGCCAGGTATAAGGTCTGGTCACATAGACTGTACCTTGGGTTAAGATCTAGAAGACGGCTATGCTACACAACTTTCTTTAATAAACTCTTTTTTCCCTGAGCTTTGTTTAAGCATACTTATTTTATGTATTAGAGAAATCGATTACATTGTCGAGCTACCCAAACCACTGCTCAGCCAAAAAAAAGCAAAATCTAACAATTTTGGCGAGCCAGCCAGGAGAAGCTGGGAGAAGCTATGACTCTTACAAGGGTTACGATATTTTGAAGTCCTTCAGTAAATTATTCTCCTACGTTAACTCTGTTCCACCTTACTTATTTTATGTATTAAAGTAATTTAATACATTAGCGAGCCACCCAAACCACCGCTAAGTCAAATACAGTGAAATCTAACAATTTTGGCGAACCAGCCAGAAGAAACTATGACCCACAAGCTAACATCATTGTTGAAGACCTGCTACACTGCTACCTTCAGTAAATTCTTCTTCCCACATTAATTCTGGTCAACCTTACTTATTTTATGTATTAGATGAATCTAATACATTAGCAAGCCACCCAGCTTGCTCAGTCAGCCAAATTCAGCAAAATCTAACATCAGAATCAGAGAACACTTACAGATACTAAGTTAGATAGAAAGTTATTGGTGTTAATCTGCCACCTGGAGCTAATTTTCTTAATTATATGACAAATCCTATTTAACTGGCAGCATTTCTCCAATTTTCAATTAGATTGAATGCCAGGCTGTTCTAAGGTGACAAAAACCCTGTGAAAGGAGGTTGTCCAGATGAAGACCAAAGGGTTGACCATTTCAGCTGTTGCAAGAAAAATTGGTTGTTCCAAATCTGTGATTTCTTGAATATTGCAGGTTTACAATGCCACTAGTTCATTAAAGTCCCTCAGAGGGCTGGTCGCCCACGTACGACAAATGCACAAGAGGACAGGATAAAGCAGAGCCTCTCAATGGGAAATTGGTTCAGCACTGCAGCTGGAATTGCTTGCCTATATAGGATGCAAGCACCTAAATGAATAAATTAGTAACCTATACAAGTTTTTGAGTGGGCGATTTTCAAATGATTACTTACAACATTTGTTCCAACCCAATCCTGAATATGTGACTACTGTACATCCCACAATGTATGTTAAAGGTGCCATAGAATGGAAAACTGAATTTACCTTGGCATAGTTAAATAATAACAGTTCAGTACATGGACATGATATACCACTGTTACGCAACATCCCCGAGATCGTTAATAGTTATGCCTCCAACATTTGCATCGCCCAATCATCACTAACGTCAGCACATCAGTTAAACAAGGCAAGCCACTGAAGGGACATGGTTAGCTTAATGCTAGCGCTAGCCTGTTACATTGCAAAACATAGGATTTCACTTACCACATAAACAGAGAGATGACTGCGCTGATGATGGTGAATGATAGAGAAATAACTGCGTTGATGATGGCGAATGATCTACAGATCTTGAGAATCACTGAGGAGCAGCTCAACTAGTGTGCTTGGAAGCACTCCCTCTGCATTGTAACTTTACACAGAGCACATGCGATCACAGTAATCACACTAAAATATCTGCGATTCAAAACGGCAGATTCAACAAACCGCATATTAAAAGCGGCTAGAGCTCCTAATTAACCTTTTCACACGTGAGTTTAAAATATTCTATCTAACCCCAAAGAGTGAGTTTTTTTTAGGCGACCGTTATTTTAGAATGTTTCGCATTACTGTTTCCATGGCGACGCGTCATGTGACACACCGCAGCCAGAATAGCTCTGTAAAGCACATGGATCACTTTTATTTTGTTTTTCCTTTTTTATTGTTAATATTCACAAGCATGCTCACTATATTATGAAATATCTGATATTCGGATTTTGAAATATGTGCAAGTAAATGTATTTAAAAGTTCAAAAACTTTATAATGACAGCGTTAGTTGATCTATACCAGGTGATGGGCGTTGCCATGTTTGTTCGCGCTGAATACGAGCTGCGGGATTTACATTTACATTTACATTTATTCATTTAGCAGACGCTTTTATCCAAAGCGACTTACAATTGGGAATACAACAAATGATTCATCCTAAGGAGGCAGATCGACATAGGAAGTGCTCAAAAATACCATATGTCAGGCGGATTTACAACACGCAAATTCATCCTCTCCTCCCGAAAGACATTAAAGTCTCTGGTGAGCTGGGAGAAGAGGAGAGTGAACTTTGTAGTTACCTACATAATCTGTATATGATATCAATAAAATATGTTGTCACAATATATTTGTAGGATCATTATTGCCGCTTCCATAGACATCAGTGTGTATTTTACAAACTATAAATGTATGGTTATATATATATATATAGTACGTATGTGTATTTAAATGTCTGAAACCTAAAATAAGCATTATATGGTTGAAAACACTGAATAGTTGTGATAATATGACAAGCACTCAGCGCGTCCGATCTGGCTCAGCGCCAAAACCGATTTGAATTCAGCAGCTGATGACGTGATGCGGGCGAACGTTCGAATCACACTGGTGTGATCGTACGCTTCAGGGACCAGCCAAGACAAATCACACGGGTGTGATCGTACGTGCTAAAGGGTTAAAATATATTTTTATCCATGTGCGAGCTATTGAGCTCTGTGAAACAGCCAATCAGAGCGGAGCTCATTAATATTCATGAAGTTTCCAAATAACAGAGCATTTCATTCTAGGGGCAAATCCTAGGTTGTAAATGGACCTGTAAAACCATTTCTGGAGATTCTTTTGCCCTATCCTATGCCATATACCTTCTACGTAGATATCAGAGAACAATTTAAAATATTCTCTAAATGCATTCAATGGCACCTTTAAAGGAAACCCCGAGTATTAAGACTTGTATGGCTTAATATAATGTAAATGATGTCTCTTACTAAAACACGTAGTAGAAAACCCATGAAAGATTTACGCTATTCAAAATATCCACATTGTTTTATAATTATTTTGTATTATGGGGGGCACCATTATTTCAAGGACGTGAAATGGCTGTACTCGGTGAGCTACTGGCACTACCTGTAGCTATTTTTACCACAACACAACAAATACACAGCTCAGAAAATAAAATATTAATACGATGACCACAGCTACTAAAAGAGCTTACAGTTGGCAGTGAATATAAAGATAGACTATAGACTATATAGAACCAAATGTCGTAGCACCAATTTTTTCCCACAAGGAGTCTAAACGCCCACGGATATCAAGTGAAATCCATGCTGAAACACTTCAGTGGCTGCGGCATCAAGCGTCAGCATGTTTATATCCTGCCAGAATGTCATGTAGCATTTCTTGTCTCTGCCGTTTGTTAACTCTTTCAGTAGCTGTGGTCGACTAAAAACCTCAAAGGCATCCGGGCTGAAGTGGAGGAAGTTTTATTTGTCCACAGGTATCTTCCCATTCTTTTCTTCTCTACTTATCGCTAGGAAAGCAGTGAAGACTTAGATTGCAACCAAAAGCCGCACAATGTGGTATCGTATCAGTATTTTATTTCCTGAGTTGTGTTATGGTAAAAATTTCACATCATCGAAATAACGGCGCCCCTCATAGTCCAAAATATGTATAAAATGATGTGGATTTTTTACAAAACAAATTTTTCATGGGTTTTGTACTACATATTTCAGTAAGAGACATTATTTATGTTATATTAAGCCATACAATTCTTAATACAATACACAACTCATCCTTCTCGAAAGCAACTGTACTGGACTAATGCAGATACATAAACAACTGTAATCTCACTTAAACACACTCTTCATCAAAAGGGCAGTCGCCATGGGTTGCACATCAACGAGGCTTATGGAAAATTAATGATGGGTCTGTCTGCAACTCGACATTAGAACATATTCATAAACAACCCTAAAAAAGACTGAAATTTAGAGGTTATTTACTGGAGAAAACCTGTCCACCGCCGAAACACAACTGTCAGGAAGCCTCCTGCTAATGCACGTTCAGCTTTTTTCATTGCAAAAAAACTGTCGATTGCAATGACAGCCAAGAAGTGAATGCAGATATCTTGCACTCTAAGAGATTTTTGATAAAAGCAGGGCTTTAAAAAAGGACACACGCTGACGTGTCCTTGCCTCCGACTCCCAACAATGCACCGACAGTCAAACGCTCGCTTTGAAAGGCACTCACTCTTTTCTTGTCCCCATCCGGTTCACTCGCTCACGGCTGTCTTCGTTGACATCTCTACGGGATTTTACATTTGTGCTGTGAGCAATGTTTGAAAAAGTCACATAAAAAAAAACAAAAAACTTTTCTCTCAGAACTTGAGATCGGAGGGTCAGAAAGCAGCACGTTAATATTTAACAGAGAAAAGACACAGACTGCCGATCATCTGAGATGAAAGCTTTGTGGGAACTCGATTTAGCATTTCTTTTAGGGTCAAAAGAATAAATGAACAACAGGAGGCCAGAATACAAGTTAAAACCAAAAAATCAGCAGCAGATCAAATATTTTGTGGAGACGGATAAAGAAAACCGTAATATGTAATAATGTTTTCTTTAATTATTCATTTATTAATTAATGTTTTTAAAAGAAGTCTCTTCTGCTTACCACGGCTGCATTTATTTGATTAAAAATACTGTAAAAACAGCAATATTGTGAAATATTATTACAATTTAAAATAACTGTTTTCTATTTCAATATATTTAAAATTTTAATTTATTCTTGTGATGCAAAGCTGAATTTTCAACATCAATACTACATCCTTCAGTGTCACATGACCCTGCAGAAATCATTCTAATATGATGATTTACTGCTCAAGAAACATTTTTTATTATCATTATTATCAATGTTGAAAAACTTTCTGCTCTACGTTTTGATCACTTTGAATCAATTTAAATGCATCCTTGCTGAACAAAAGTATTATTTTTTTAACCAAAAATAACCAAGAAGAATAAATGCTGCAGAAGTATTTTTCATTGTTAGAATATGGCAGCTACTGCTGCAAAGAGGTTTGTCTTGATATTTACCAAAGACTTTATTAGCTGACTGTGTTTGTGAAATGACTTGTTTTCAGATGACGACACCACGCTCATTTCCACCTTTCTCTGCTCTATTTGGACAGGACTAGTTCTCCCAGAGGAGGTCAGGTCAATTTGTTTCCCAGCTGCACTTTGTGATTTCAATCCCATCCAAATTGAACACGTCTGTGTATTTCCTCACACAGTCTGTGTATTTCCTCACACAGTCTGTGTAAAAATTACACTGCAAATTACCTACTGTTTTTTGGCAACCCTTTGGAGTCCTCTAATGCTGTTCAGAAAGTAACAGCCATTGTGGTACTTTTTCACAACACTTCTCCTCGTTTATTTTGACCTTTTGTCCAACACCGTGACTAAAGCTAATTGGTGCACTTCATTACAGTGTAGACCTTTTTGCCAGCTTGCTGGGTAAAGTTGGCAAATCGGCTGTTCGATTCATCAAGCATGTAAACTTATATCCTTGCAGTCAGCAACGATATAGCCTTGTTTGCAATAAGCATTTTTGATTGTTAGAATTGGGATATCGAATGGCTATGAGTGTGATATTGCGTTTATACAACAGTTCGAAGGAACAAGTGTGTAAATACAGAAGAAACAACAATGGTATATCTTTAAAAACCCTCTTTTGTGCAGAACTATTTGAATCTGTAATGGCAGGAAGTCTCAGTTTGACAGTTTAAAAGCTAAGCCTGGACCGAGTAAGTGTGATAACTTGCATCTAATACAGCATTCATTCTTCAGATCAATCTTATTTTCACAATAAAACATTTGTTGGAATGTCTGCTGAGGAAAGCGTTATCTTTGTCATGACGTTAAAGAAGTTTACTTCCAGAACAAAAATGTACAGATGTACAAATGTACTCACTCCCTTGTCATCCAAGATGTTCATGTCTTTCTTTCTTCAGTCGTAAAGAAATTATGTTTTTTGAGGAAAACATTTCAGGATTTTTCTCTATATGGTGCACTTCTATGGTGCCCCAAGTTGGAACTTCCAAAATGCAGTTTAAATGCGGCTACAAACAATCCCAAATGCGGTTGTAAATCATCCCAGCCACAGAAGAAGGGTCGTATCTAGCAAAACAATTTTTTTTTTATTAAATTTATATACTTTTTAACCTCAAACACTAGTCTTGCTCTGCCTGAACACTAGGTTGGTACTTCTGCAGCGATGTATGATGATTTTGAAATTATTTTTGAAGCTGAGGGAGAAAATAAGATGGGAATTTTTTTTGACATACCCTAACTGTCTTGAACCAGAAAGAACAGAGTTCAGGAAGAGCAAGACAAGATGAGCGTTTGAGGTTAAAAAGTATATAAATTGTAATTGTAAAATAATAAATAAATAACCGATCGTTTCGCTAAATAAGACCCTTCTTCCTCGGCTGGGATTGTTTACAACCATATTTGGGATCATTTGAAGCCGCATTTAAACTGCTTTTTTTAAACTCGGGGCACCATAGAAGTCCACTATATGGAGAAAAATCCTGAAATGTTTTCCACAAAAAAACACAATTTCTTTATGCCTGAAGAAAGAAAGATGAAAATCTTGGATGACAACGGGGTGACTACATTATTTGTACATTTCTGTTCTGAAAGTGAACTTCTCCTTTAATATCCTTTCATCTGTTAAGGGTGATTTCCGATGACAACGCTGTTGTTGAAAGTAAAAAATAATTTCCATTTACAACAGCCTTTATTTTTCAATATAAAAGTCTTTACTGCTGACCGTAACATCATCTAATGGAGGAATAATGTAACCAATGTTTGTTTATTGAATAATAATATTTAATAACAACAGTCGTCATAAAAGTTGCTAGGCAATTTAGTCAAAGGTACACATGCAGCACTCTCATATACAGCATTGTACTTAGATGAACATGATGATATTTTGCCAAAACTTTTTGCTCCGAAACAAATAACAGATTGATGAGACCAAAGACTGCCTGTTAGATTTACCTAAAACAAATTATATCTTGTGTTTAACCACTATAAAGGTATTAGATCCAGCGGCAACTAGAAGATCTGGCCGAGGTAAGGCTGCTCTCGGTAGGTTCATGAGCACTGAATGGCCACTTACAACCTGGAGCTCACATCTCCGAAAACACTGAAGCAAATTTTCAGAAAGACGTTATCTATATTAACAAACCACATATTTGAAGTCTAATTAAGTACATTCTCACCTAAAAACTCTTACGTTGGACAAAAACAGTATTATTTATACAATTATAGTGGATTTAGGCATCCGTCATGACACTCGCTGTAAAAAAAATACCATAAGCAGAGTGATACAAACATTAAAACGGGTGTAGTTCCGATATCACTACAACATCACACTCTTCTCAGCCAATCAGATTCGAGGACCAGAAAAAAACTGTTGTATATATATCTGACATCAAATACTGTGTACCAATCAAACTCTGTGTTCAAAATGTATCTAGCTTGGTTAGACATACTATATGACATGACCTCATCCATAAAAAAAAAAAAAAAATCTGTATTATTAATAAACCTCAATGTCCGATTTCATGCAATCAAAGCAACATACTGAGAACCAACAAAATTCAGCCCGTTTTATTTTTCTTGTTGAACATCTTGTTCCACTTTGAAATTCTTCACATTACATGCTTTGCAAATGCTGTTTCATGTTGCTTTTAATTGCAGGCCTTCAGCGCTCGACTGAATGAATTTGGTTTTTATCACCCTGAACAACAGCCACTCCATTTACACTGCGAATCTCCAGAAAAGCCATTTGAAAAGTTTCATTTCAGATGTGTATTTGCTGTTGGTTTGACTCTGGGGAGACGCTTTGTTATTAATTTATGTGAAATCGGCCCTCTGGAGACTTGCAGAGTCTTAAAGGCGGCAATGGAATCTAAACGATGTTATTTCATGCGCTTAACCTCGAGAGAAGAAGACTTCACACAAGTAGACTATACAAAGACTCTACTACCTTGAATAACAAAGAAACACAATCTGCTGGGGAAATATAGTGACTTAAGTAAAAAACGCAAACCAAAAAGTGTTCTCGAAGCTTCAATGCATTACGGTTGAACCACTGATGTCACAAGGACTATTTTATCTATTTTCTGGTCCTTGAACGTGTCAGTTACGTTGCCGTCTATGCAGGGTCAGAAAGCTCTTGGATTTCATCAAAAATATAAAAATGTGTTCTGAAGTTGAACGAACATGTTAACATCAGTCAATCTTCATAAAGATTTATTTAAAACTAGCTCTTATTTTTCAAAGCTTCATGGAGGAAACCCATTATAACACATTCATCTGTGGTCGTGATACCTTTTCAGCCCCACAGAATAGATGAAATCGCCACATTTGATGTGTACTATATGTGCGTGTGAGCTAAAGACCTTTTCCTGCCACAGTTCAACAGTTGTATTTGCTAAGTGCAATCCATTATTGAAGTAGTACAGTCTTCAAACAGTCAATACCTTCATCCGTTCAATGAGATCTAAAGGACACAGTGTCCACTGGGATGTTGGACTGAAGAATGTCAGGTTTGAGGGCTACCAGTGGGTCATATGAGATGGAGAAACCTTTATGAGGAAAGGTCTCCTTTCCTCATAAAGGACTGGGAAAGATGTTTGTTTGCTTTCGATCAAGTGATTTGTGTTTTCTATTGAATTCCATTCTAAGGTCTTAAAATAGATGGTAATTAAAAAGGTAATTTTAAATTTTTATCTCTCAAATAAGATAAAAAACCAAGTCTGAGAAATGTCTTGTGCAATATAAACTCTTTAAAAGTCAGAAATGTGAGTTAAAAAGTAAGGGTAAACTTTATTCTGTGGTAGAAACCGGCTTCCATATTTTTGCTCAGCAAAGCTCTATTTCATTAATCTAAAATACAGTAAAAACAGTAATATTGCAAAATATTATTACAATTTAAAATAACTGATATCTGTTGGAATATATTTTAAAATTGTATTTATTCCTGTGATGCAAACCTGATTTTTCTGCAGCCATTACTCCACTCTTGAATATATAATATTAATATTCTTGTGGGAAATGTGTTAATTTTTTTATTTTTTTATTCAAGAAACCTTTGATTCCTGAATGTTTAAAAGAAAAGTATTAAAAAATTATCTGATCCCGAACTTTTCAACAGTAGTGTATGACATCAAATGATCATATGATGCCAAATGCACATTAAATATGGTATCTGACAGATGTTGAACAAATAAGCAGGCTAAATAACTATAACAAATAACTATAATCTAGAGTTCATCAACATATAACTATATTCATATTAACATTAAAGACTTTTCTGCTCACTAAGGCTACATTAATTTGATTAAAAATGTAGAAAAATCAGCAGTATTGAGAAATATGATTATGATTTACAATAACTGTTTTCTATTTGAATATATTTTAAAATGTATTTTATTCCTGTGATGCAAAGCTGAATTTTCAGCATCATTACTCATACTTCAGTGTCACATGGTCCTTCAGAAATCATTCTGATAAATGAATTTTTGTTATTTTAGTTTGATATAAACTCAGAATTGGGATTAAACAAGTCTGAAATGTGAGATAAAAAGTCATAGTAATCTTTTTACATTTTTTATTTTGTGGCAGAAACCGGCTTCCATATTTTTGCTCAGTAAAGCTTCATTTAATTGATCAAAAATACAGTAAAAACAGTAATATTGTGAAATATTATAACAATTTAAAATAACTGTTATCTGTCATGCAAACCTGAATTTTCTGCAGCCATTACTTGAATGTATAATATTAACATTCTTGTGGAAAATGGGTTACATTTTTTCGCAGTATGCTTTGATTCTCAAACGCTCAAAAGAAAAGTATTTACTTTAAAAACAAAGAGAAAAAAAATTAACTGACCTCAAACTTTTGAACAGTAGTGTACACAACATCACTTGCACACTAAACATGGTATCTGAGAGATGCTCAACAAATAAACAGGCTAAATAACTATAACAAATAAACCACTATAATCTTCTATTGCACAAAATCTAAGCTGTAAAAAATGGTTATAATTTTACAACCATGAGTTCATTAACATATGACTGCTCATATTAACATATCAAGTCTTTTATGCTCACTAAGGCTACATTAATTTGATTAAAAATATAGAAAAATCAGCAATATTGTGAAATATTATTACAATTTACAGAAACTGTTTTCTATTAAAAAATAATTCAAAATGTAATATATTCCTGTGATGCAAAGCTGAATTTTTCAATACTTTAAATCATTACTCCAGTCTTCAGTGTCACATGATCCTCCAGAAATCATTCTAATAAATGCATGTGTGTTATTTTTAGTCTGATATAAACTCAGAATTGTAATTAAAAAGTCTGAAATGTGAGATAAACCTTTTTACATCTTTATTCTGTGGCAGAAACCAGCTTTTTGCTTAGCAAAGCTCCATTTGATTGATCCAAAATACAGTAAAAACAGTAATATTGTGAAATATTATTACAATTTAAAATAACAGTTATCTATTTAAATATTTTTAAAAATGTATTTATTCCTGTGATGCAAACCTGAATTTTCCACAGCTATTACTTCTTGACTATACAATAGTCTTGACTATACAATATTAATATTATTGCGGAAAATGTGCTGCACTTTTTTATTTTTTTAGGATCCTTTGATTCTCAGATGTTCAAAAGAAACGTACTTACTTCAAAAAATAACAAACAAAAATCATACTGACCCCAAACTTTTGAACAGTAGTGCATGACGTCAATTGCGCGTTTAATACGGTATCTGACAGATGCTGAACAAATAAACAGGCTAAATAACTATAACAAATAAATCACTATAATCACTATAAGGCGATTTGAAGTCTGACAGTAATTGTGTTTATTCTTGAAGGTGGTGAATTTGTTTCAAAAGCGCTGCATTGATGGCTGTTGCGGCGCAGCTTTAAAGGGATGAATTTAGAGATGCATCTTCTCAGAGAGGTTTTAGCGTGCTGACAGTCTAATACCGCATCTACGCCGCAAAGAGAAGCTGAATTACGTGCTCACGGTGTAGAGTTTGGCACGCAACAGTCCTCTGAATATATACAAACCGAACCTAGCTTTGAAAAGGCAAACGTTGCAAGAAGCAAAACTTTCTCTCAATGCCAGAAAGGCATTTACCAGAATGCAAATACTGGAACCAAGTTTTAAAAAAAAATGGTTAAGATGTTACATCCATGACTTTATTAGCATATTATATATATAGCATATTATATATAATATATATAATACAATATTATATATATTATATTATATATATAATTATGTTTTTTGAGGAAAAAAATTCAGGATTTCTCTCTATATAATGGACTTCTATGGTGCCCCCAAGTTTGAACTTCCAAAATGCAGCTTCAAAGGGCTCTAAACAACCCCAGCCGAGGAAAGAAGGGTCTTATCTAGCAAAACCATCGGTTATTTTAAAAAAAAAGTTTGCTGCTAAACTGCTTTTAGATCTTTGTTTCAGTTGTTTCTGTGATGTACTGAAATATAATTACAAGCACTTCATACGTTTCAAAGGCTTTTATCGACAATTACATGACATTTATGCAAAGAGTCAGGATATGCAGTGTTGGCCCTTCTTTTTCAGGACCTCTGCAATTCGACTGGGCATGCTCTCAATCAACTTCTGGGCCAAATCCTGACTGATAGTAACCCATTCTTTCATAATCACTTCTTGGAGTTTGTCAGAATTAGTGGGTTTTTGTTTGTCCACCCGCCTCTTGAGGATTGACCACAAGTTTTAAGATCTGGGGAGTTTCCAGGCCATGGACCCAAAATTTCAATGTTTTGGTCCCCGAGCCACTTAGTTATCACTTTAGCCTTATGGCACGGTGCTCCATCGTGCTGGAAAACGCATTGTTCTTCACCAAACTGTTGTTGGATTGTTGGAAGAAGTTGCTGTTGGAGGGTGTTTTGGTACCATTCTTTATTCATGGCTGTGTTTTTGGGCAAAATTGTGGATGAGAAGGGATGAGAAGCAACCCCACACATGAATGGTCTCAGGATGCTTTACTGTTGGCATGACACAGGACTGATGGTAGCGCTCACCTTTTCTTCTCCGGACAAGCCTTTTTCCAGATGCCCCAAACAATCGGAAAGAGGCTTCATTGGAGAATATGACTTTGCCCCAGTCCTCAGCAGTCCATTCGCCATACTTTTTGCAGAAGATCAATCTGTCCCTGATGTTTCTTTTTTTGGAGAGAAGTGGCTTCTTTGCTGCCCTTCTTGACACCAGGCCATCTTCCAAAAGTCTTGGCCTCACTGTGCGTGCAGATGCACTCACACCTGCCTGCTGCCATTCCTGAGCAAGCTCTGCACTGGTGGCACTCCGATCCCGCAGCTGAATCCTCTTTAGGAGACGATCCTGGCGCTTGCTGGACTTTCTTGGACGCCCTGAAGCCTTCTTAACAATGCAGTGGAAAGTTTTTTTTTTCGGGATTAAGTTAATTTTCATGGCAAAGAAGGACTATGCAATTCATCTGATCACTCTTCATAACATTCTAGAGTATATGCAAATTGCTATTATAAAAACTTAAGCATCAACTTTTCCAATTTCCAATATTTATGTAATTCTCAAAACTTTTGGCCACGACTGTACTCTGTGTAGAGATTAAACAGTATATAAATTGTAAATGTTTTTAGAAAATAACTGATCATTTCGCTAGATAAGACCCCTCTTTCTCGGCTGGGATCATTTAGAGCCCTTTGAAGCTGCATTTTGGAAGTTCAAACTAGGGGCACCATGAAATGTTTTCCTCAAAAAACATCATTTTTTACGACTGAAGAAAGAAAAACATGAATATCTGGGGGTGAGTACATTATCTGTAATTTTTTGTTCTGAAAGTGAACTACTCCTTTAATGAAGCATGTACAAAAGACCAAGAACTTGTATTAGGAAAGAAAATGGGGTCAGTTTTGATTTCATGTTAACTTGAGGAAATAAGAAACTGTGGAAACCCGAATCCAAAACTGAAAGGCTGAAGGAATGAATCCAGCGTCTCTAACAACCCACGCCAGACTGGATCTAAGAGCTCTTTATTGTTAATTAGAGAGAAAAGAGGGACTAATTAAGCTCATAATGAGTTGGCAGGGTGAGGGGTGTAAATGAGACAAGAGGCCACAGTCCTTCAAACTCAGACATTGATCCTCCTTCACGACACTGTTAAGACCTACGAACTTCCCTCTCAATTCACGTCTCAGCGCCACCACCTTATTACCAGCCGAAGAATGAAATAGAAACATAAAAACTCAGCTGTAATGTATGGTTGTGTACCATGGTGCTGATTGTTCAGCCAGCAAACAACTGAAAAATAAATGTTTTGACAAAGTTTACAGTCAACGGAAAAAACATATGCAGAGTTTGTACAGATACTTTAAAATAAAATTTAAGGTCTTTCAAGGACTTTTCAAATTATTACTTTTTTTGATTTTCAAAGACTTCAATCTAAGATCTCACTCTCATCGAATAATGTGTTCTATTTCAAATTCTAAAAGAAAGAGATATAGAAAAACAAAAATATACTAATAAAAAATGGCAAAAATAAAGTGAAGCACATGCAAAGTATTACTACTAAAGTATTACAAAATATACTACACTTTTACTATAGTGGATTTGTATTTGTATATCCTACTGTCTTTCTTTGTTTTGTTTTTATACCTGTACTGCCTTAATGGGTTTGATGTTTTGTACGGTTTAAGAAATAAAAACTGAAAAAAAAAAAAGATTCACCAAAATAATTTGCAAACCTGCAACCTGCAAGTCCAGATCTAAATCAAATGATCTAAAGCAAAAGATTCACGATAAACACTCTGAAGTCCCAATTGGAATAATAATTCAGATGTTTAAAACTATTTAAGAAAAAAAAAGAAAAAATGAAAAAAAGATTCACACAATCGCTCCGAAATCTTAATCTACACACCAAAGTCCCGATCAGAATAAAATAATTTGTGATACCGGCTTAGTTCGCTATTTTTCTGACATTAACTGAAATAAGCAAAAAAGTATGATGTTTTTTGAATTGCATGAATTTTGCGTGAAAAGATATGTGCTTATTGACAAAATTAAATACTTATTTAATAGATACATTGTCTTTCTATAATTAAAGCACTTTTCAAGTACCTCTTCAGGAATATTGCTATTTTCAAGGGTTTACCAAGCATAAATGAACACTGAATATGTGATATTTCATCAGATGATCAAAGTGCACAACAACAGAATCCCAAAAACCGAAGCCTACATTCAGGATCAGTGCATGATTATAATAAAAATAATAAAAATAATAAAGATAAAAAAAGATTAAAAAAAGAATAGGCTTCACACAACTTCTTATTTATTTCTCTGTAATCTTGAGTGAAATGAGCTCTAGTGTTTTCATGAGAGTCACGCGTCTATTCTTTCAAAGTTTTATAGCTTCTCCTGAATGGAGCGGAATAAAAGAGAATGACAAAGGCAGCTGGTCGCAGACAGCACAGTAAACAACAAACACAAAGCAGTAAACCATTAAACTCTCCACACACGCTTTAAAGCAGTTTAATACTTTTACAACTCGTTTTAGGACTTAAGATCAGCCACTAAATTCCACATTTATCCACAAATCTTCAGCTAATCTAAAACTAGTTGTACTTATAGGCTACATTCACACTGCAGGCAAATGTGGCTCAAATCCGATTTTTATTGTTGCTCACAATGTGAAGATCTGTTTTCGTCATGACAGTGTGAACAGCATAAACCGCATGGAATCTGATCTTTTCAATTCCGATTTGTTCCACTTACAGATGTGGTACTAAATCCGACACAAGATAGTAAAAAAAAAAAAAAAAAAAAAAAGTTTTAAAACTCTGCTGTCTTTTGTCAAATCCTTGTCTTTATTTTTCAGATTGCCTGTGAATAAATTTACGCAAATCACGTACTTTATGTCCTCCGTGTGTACTTCCGTATGACAGTCCCCTGCACAAGTGTTGCCAAGTCACTTAAGCGACTACATATACTGATGAAAAAGAACATTAATCTCATGTTGTGCAAAAAACTGTCCAGAAATGTGGCGAAAAGTCCTACATAACGGGAATAGTGTGTTTAAGGTGTGTACATGCCTATACTAAACTTCGATAATGCGACCGAAATAGGAATAGGAATACTCCACCTGTCTTAATTATATTTGTGTTTACTTCAAGTGTGACTTTAGTCGGATTAAAGTAATCCAAAATGTCAGTTTACATGGTTGATTCTAAATCAGAGTATTGTCTTAATCGTGTTAAAATCAGAATATTGTTGTCCATGTAAACGTACAAACTATGACCTTTAATCAGATTATTGCTGTGATAATATGAATGACTGGGTATTTGAAAAAACTGTTTGTGAAGCTGTTTCTTACCTAAACATGATGACTGCTCTCTCTGTGTCAGCGGCAGTGCAAATACAGATTTGGATGTTCCGTAAGACTTTTTCAAAGGTTGAACAGTCATGAGGAATCGTTGTCATTTAAAAATGAGATTGCGTGGGTTTTTAAATATCAATCTTTTAACGATTAATCTGCTCTAGTATATTGGCTTGATTGCTTGCGTTACATAAAAAAATAAATAATTTTGCCTAAAACTGATGCAGTAGCCTAGATTTAATGCGGGAGCTGTTCAGATCGCAGTCTTTACTTTTCCGTCATGGTATACGCCTTATTCAGCCCGCCGCCATTTTGAATCGAAAACGAGGCTGTGAGGGATAGCAGTCCAGCAGCGCCCACTGTGGCGTATTGTTGCGTACCGGGACGTAGATTGTTTAGTCATAAAAATAAAGAGAAAATATAATTTCACTAATTTCCACAGGACAAAGAACTTCAGAAAATGTGTATTATTAAAGTTCGACAGGACATAGGACCTAACTTTCAGGTAACAACATTGCATTTATTTAAGAAAATGACTGTGGAAACTAGCCGGTTGGCTAATTGCTAATTTATAATGTGAGCATGTTTATCTTCCTTTAAAAGTTTACGCAGAGCTAAAATGTTATGTTTTACTACAACAACTAAACTAAATATCTACATTTTGTATAGATTACAAAGAACACAAGAGTGTGCTCCTAACATTTTACTCAGGATTGTTTTTCAAAAACACTGACTGGAATTAGGAAGCTTAAGGAGGGTTCAGCTCCGTCTGTGTTTACCTGAACTCAAAGACCTCACGAAAAGAAAACCTTGCGATCGTAAATGAAAAAGATATTATTTTTATGATGTTTTAAAAATTAACATGCTTAATAGTTTGTGTTAAGAGCCTGCAGTTAGATCGTAAGCCTCTTTCAGAGAACATGTTAAGTCATACAAAAAACAGTGGGTAGAAAGTTTATTTTTATGCAAAGCGATCAAAAGATAACATTTATTAATTAGTTTGCCGTGTAGAGTTTGGGGTCAACCCCTTTTAAAATCGCAAAATGATATTCAGAACATTATTTTTTGTTTCTGTTTTGCTTTAGACAAGGAAAACATCATGTTTATCGTAATTTCATAATAAAGGTCGGGAAGACGCTTATGACCTAGCTGCAGACTCTTAACACAAACCATTAAGCATTTTAATCTATATAACATCATTTGAAAAACTCTGTATAAGCGTTTAAAGGAAGATAAACATGCTCACATTAGAAATTAGCAGTCTTTCCACAGTCATTTTCTTAAATAAATGCAATATTGTTACCTGAAAGTTAGGTTATATGTCCTGTCGAACAATCCACGTTTTCTGGAGTTCTTTGTCCTGTGGAAAAATGTGAAATGACGTATTATTTTACGGTTATACAATCTACATACCGGTACGCAACAATGCGCCACAGTGGGCGCTGCTGGACTGCTATCCCTCACAGCCTCGTTTTCGATTCAAAATGGCGGCTGGCTGAATAAGGCGTATTTCAGTTAGTTTTTCAATAAAAGTTTTTAGTTTCATTTCGTTTTAGTTTTTCATTTATTTAGACATTTTTATTTTATTTCAGTTTACGAAATGTATTTTTCATTTTCTGATCAGTCGCTTTCGTCTTACTTTTAGTTTGTTTATGAAAATAACCTTGATGCCAAAAATCATTAGGATATTAAGATATTTTGTAAATTTCCTACCGTAAACATATCAAAACTTAATTTTTAATTAATAATATGCATTGCCAAGAACTTCATTTGGACAAGGTGATTTTCTCAATATTTCTAGAATCTGATTTTTCAGATTCTAGATATTCAAATAGTGACCCTTATGACTGGTTTTGTGGTCCAGGGTCACATATGTGTTAATGCACCCAAAAAATGAAAATTCTGTCATTAATTACTCACCCTCATGTCGTTCCAAACCCGTAAGACACTCGTTCATCTTCAGAACACAAATTAAGAAATTTTTGATGAAATCCAAGATCTTTCTGACCCTGCATAGACACCAATGCAACTGACATGTTCAAGGCCCAGAAAGATAGTAAGCACATCAATAAAATAGTCCATATGACATCAGTGGTTCAATCGTAATTTTTTCCGCACTTTTTGTGCGAAAAGAAATAAAAATAACTTTATTTTAATTTTATTCATCAATTTTTTCTCTTTAATGTCACATGGACTATTTTAACAATGTCCTTACTACCTTTATGGGCCTAGAATGTGTCAGTTGCGTTGCTGTCTATGCAGGGTCACAAAGCTCTGGGATTTCATCAAAAATATCTTAATTTGTGTTCTGAAGATGATTCTTGCAAGGGTGAGTAATTATTGACATAATTTTAATTTTGGGTGAACTATCCCTTTAAAGGAACATGCCTCCATTTTTGAAAATTTTCCATTTTCCAACTCCCCCAAGTTAAACAGTTGAGTTTTACCATTTTCAAATCCATTCAGCCAATCTCCGGATCTGGCGGTAGCACTTTTAGCATATCTTAGCATAGATTATAGAATCTGATTAGACTGTTAGCATCCCGCTCAAAAACGACGTTTCAAAAACTAGTTTCGACATTTTTTCTATTTAAATTAGACTCTTCTGTAGTTACATCGTGTACTAAGACCGACGGAAAATGAAAAGGTGTGATTTTCCAGGCCGATATGGCTAGGAACTATACTCTCATTCCAGCGTAATAGTCAAGGAACTTAGTGCCGGTCACTTTCAGGCACTGCGTAATATCATCGCGCCTACTACACCCATAGTACGGCAGCAAAGTTCCTTGATTATTACGCCGGAATGAGAGTATAGTTCCTAGCCATAATGGCTAGGGTTGGGAATCGAAAATCGATTCCGATTCTGGAATCGGATACTTAAGATAAAGAATCGGATACTTGTTATAAAATTTAAATTTCGATTCCTCGTATCGATTCCTGGGTGCATTCTTTTCATCTAGCAATCTGCCAGGACCTTACATGGTAATGTAAACATCAGTCTACTAGATGGTTCGCGGGAAGCACTCGTAAGTGTGGCTACACTTTGTAAAAACCGAAGACAAAGCTACCGCTGCACACAAACTTTATCTTAGAGATCTGCAAGGGACGGATTTTTTTATTCCCGCGCCCGCCCGCTCCAGCAGAAATGTATGTTATTTTGTCCCACTCTCGCCCGCAAAAGCCCACATAAAGTAACTTATACCCCCGCGGGAAGACGTATCTACTTCATTTCTTGGCTGCATGAAACAAACCCTCCCGTTAATTTAAAGGCAAAGATGATCAGAGTAATGGTAACGTACATAAGGCACGCATAAGTCCGCTGTTGATTCACAAACTATTCATGATTTCGGGAATCTGATGCATAGTATTTTTGCGTGAAATTCCAAAATATTTGCATAGTTGTCAAAATGAATGTCCTGTAACTTAAGTGTTTTATAATGAATGCTTACCCATAGAGGTGGATCTTGTAAGGGTCAGTGGTGTTTATGCACATATGAGCACCAGCATCAACAGATTTAGAATGTATTTACTGTATTTTTCATTTATATGTTTATTTTATAATAAATACAAACAGTAGATATTCAGTCAGTCCAGCTCAAAAGGACAGGTTTAGTGAGTGGTATTTTGGCATCTCCCTGTTGTTTGGCAGATTCACTTACTTAAGAAAGAGTACTCTGACGTTGTGAAGAATATCTGCATTAAATAATTCAGGAGCTTTAAATCTGTATATGTATACACATGTTAAAATGTTAGAACTTTTTAAATTCAAAAGTATAGCTTTATTTTAAGGTTTGTTTGAATTTTTTTATAACATGAAGTAGAAAAACAAAAAGGCAAAACAAATGTTTTGGTTAATAAAAAAGGTAAAAATAAAAAATAAACACCTTGTCAGGCATAGGGGGGCCTTGCAAAATTAACCCGAGAAGGAGGGGGGCCCCGGTATAAAAAAAGGTTGAGAACCCCTGTAATAAAATAATATGTTGCAAACAAGCACTGAAAATAAACATGTTTGATATATTAATGTTTGACTTTTGTTGTTGTTGTTGTTTTTTTTTTACTAAATTGGAATCGAAACTGGGAATCGAAAAGAATCGGAATCAGAATCGGAATCGATAAAATTCAAACGATACCCAACCCTAATATCGGCCTAGAAAATCACAACTTTTTTTTTTTCCGTTGGAAAATAAAGTAGTACACAATGTAACTACAGAAGAGTCAAGGTTTAAATACGAAAACAATCAAGACTCTTTGGTCATTTTTGAGCAAGATGCTAACGGTCTAATCAGATTCAATGATCTATGCTAAGCTATGCTAAAAGCACTACCGCCAGACCCGGAGATCGGCTGAATGGATTCGAAAACGGTAAAACTCAACGGTTTAACTCCAGGGAAGTTGGAAAATGAGCCTATTTTCAAAAATAGTGGCGTGTTCCTTTAAATGTGTTTTTTTCCTCGCTAATTTATTATAATCAAAATTCCCTGGAAAATACTGGAAAAAAGAGACTATGCATTCTCTCTCAAAATGGCTGCCAGTAGATTCTGAAAGCGATTTAACTTGCTAAATAATTAATTTTCTTATCACTAGTTAAAACTGCTTTCACATGTAATTTAGTGACGCATAACATACACCTTTCAAATTCATTTTGCACCAGAAAATTTGTTTTATAAAGTGTTAAATGCTTTAGTTTCTGCTATGACTGCAAGTGATAGACGAGGAGAAGCACGTGTTCGAACCTGACGAGGATCTGCCAAAACCGGCCTGAATATAGATGTGAAATTAGCCAAACCTGCCTGTTAAAAAATGTGAACTACTTTAAGAATGAATCAGATTGACCTTTACAGCCCGAGCCTTGAATAAAGTTTAGTTTGAGTAGATGGCATACTTAATGTGATGTGAACAAAAACCAGACTGTGAGTGATGCAAAGACAGACGTGAAATGAAATGTGCCGTCGATTAAACAAATCTCACCTGCAGTATGAAGATCATGCCCATGATCATGGAGTACATGTCGTATTTTCCCAGCTGTTTGCTCAGAGCTGAGCTCATGGCTTTCAGAGCCTCCAGATACTGCTTGAGAACCTTCTTGCCCATGTTACTCAGAACCTCTGACGTGTTTCCATCCACATACAGCTTCATCCAGCTTCCGTGAGCCTTCTCTGCCACGCGAAACTGCTCGTAACCGTCCTCTGTGACAGAGAGAGAGTGGGGGAAAGTATAGGGATAATTTAACAGACATGAATAATGACAGATGACACCAGAACGCAAGAGAGACAATGATGTTAACTTAGTTAACTGCCTTGTTGTCTACCTAAATAGGCAACTACCTTCAAAGGCAGCATACTGAGAATGAACCTCGCAAGTCAATTCAAATCTAAAAAATAAATTCAAAAGCCCCTATTAAAAGCCTTACCATAACAATCGGTTTATCTGTTGGTATATATTGCTTTATCTACTGTTTAGCAAGATTGTAAGCAACAAAATCTATGAGAAAAATAGCTCATTTTAAATTCAGTTAAATAAAATAAAATATTAAATTAAATAGTAAAACACAAATAAAATATCTAAAATACATAAAACAAATAAAATATATCATAAATATAAAATTTAAAACGCCTAATAAAAATCCTTAAAATTACAATCAATTTATCAATTATCAACTGTTTTCTTTATTGTTTAGCAAGTCTGTAAACAGCAAAATCAGTGGTGAAAAAAAAATACCATTTTAAATGAAATGAAATTTAAAAATAATTTAACAAAATAGAATATAAACATAAATTTAAAACAAAAAGGCTTAAAATTACAGTCAATTTATCTACTGTTAGCCATTTTTTCTATTATTTAGCAAGCCTGTAAGCAGTTAATTAATAACAAAATAAATATAAATAAATATAAAAATAAATTCTACAACCTCCAATTACAGAAATTTAATTAAATTAATAAACTAAAGCTATTAAATTTAGCTATTATTTAAACAGTAAATTCAGTGACAAAACAAGACCATTGTAAATTAAATTAAAACAATTAATAATATCAAATATAAAAATAAATTCTAAAACCTAATTTTAAAAACTTAATTACAATGTAAGCAGCAAAATCAGTGAAGAAAAAAAAGACCATTTTAAATTAAATTGCATTACATCAATTATTAAAAGAAAGATATTATATTTAGCTATTATTTAGACAGCAAAATCAGTGAGAAAAAGACCATTTTACATTAAAATAAAATTAATTAATTAATAAAAGAAAGCTACTACATTTAGCTATTATTTAGACAGCAAAATCAATTAGAAAAAAAAACCTTTTTAAATTAAAATTAAATAATAACATCAAATAAAATCAAAACAAGTCTAAAACCTCTAATAAAAAACTTCCAATTACAATGTAATCAGCAAAATCAGTAAGAAAAAAAGACCATTTTAAATTAAATTAAATTCATTAAAAAAGAAAGCTATTATATTTAGCTATTATTTAGACAACAAAAACAGTAAGAAAAACAATATTTTAAATTAAATTAAAATAATTCATAAAATAAAGCTATTATATCTAGCTATTATTTAGAAAACAAAATCAATGAGAAAAATAAAATTTTAAATTAAATTAAAACAATTAATAACATCAACTAAATACAAATAAAATATAAAAATTAACTCTAAAACCTCTAATAAAATAACTTCCAATTACAATGTAATCAGCAAAATCAGTAAGAAAAAAAGATAATTTTAAAATAAATTTAATTAATTAAAAAAGAAAGCTATTATATTTAGCTATTATTTAGACAAGAAAAACAGTAAGAAAAACAATATTTTAAATTAAATTAAAACAATTAATAACATCAACTAAATACAACAAAAAAATATATATAAAAATGAACTCTAATAAACCTCTAATAAAAAAACTTCCAATTACACATTTTAAATTAAATTAAACTCAATTCAATTCAATCAATTAATAAAAGACAGAAAAGAAAGAAAAATCTGTGAGAAAAAGACCCTTTTTAAAATGTTTAATAGCTTCAAATAAATACAAATAAAATGTAAAAAAAAACATACATACAATAACAATGTAAGCAGCAAAATCTGTAAGAAAAAATACCATTTTAAATTAAATGTAATTAATAAATAAAAAAGCTATCATATTTAGCTATTATTTAGACAACAGAATCAAAGAGAAAAAAAAAACAATTTTAAACTAAATGAAAACAATTAATAACATCAAATAAATACAAATAAAATATAAACAAAATCAGTGAGAACAATACAATTTTAAATTAAATAAAAACAATTAATAAAAGAAATCTATTAAATCTAGCTATTATTTAGAGAGCAAAATCAATGAGAAAAATACCATTTTAAATTAAATTAATTATTATTAATTAATAATAACAATTAATCAACTAAATACAAATAAAATATAAAAATAAATTGTAAAACCTCTAATAGAAAACTAAAATAAATATTAACAATTAATAACAAAGCTGTAATATTTAGCCATTTTTACACAGCAAAATCAGTTAAAAAGACACCATTTTAAATTACAGTAAATTAAAAACATAAAATAAATACAAATAAAATATAAAAATACATTCTAAAACCTAATTTAAAAAAAAAACTTGTAAGCAATGTAAGCAGCAAAATAAGTCAAATTAAATTAATTAATAAAAGAAAGCTATTATATTTAGTTATTATTTAGACAGAAAATCTGTCTAAATAAAAAAGACCCTTTTAAGGTAAATTAAAACAATTAACAACACCAAATAAATGCATATAAAATCTAAAAATAAATTCTACAAACTCTAATTAAAAAACTTACAATTACAACATAAGCAGCAAAATCAGTGAGAAAAAAGACAATTTTAAATTCAATTCAATTCAATTATTATGTTGTTTTAGTTATTGTTTAGCAAGCCTGCAATCCGTAAAATCAGAGAGGAAAAGACCACTGTAGACATTATTTTATGTTACCAAGCTTGCTGCAATACATTGCAGGATTGCCTTCTCATCAAAGAATAAATGTGATGCTGGCCATACCATATTTATCTTTAATTTCTCTTCACATACCATGCCTTAAAATGCTCACTAGGTTTTGAAACATAGCCACAGTGTTGTGAAGACACCATGAGAAAGCTGTTGCATAAGAATCAGGTGTCTGCTGGCTGTGTTTTAAAGCAGACAGACACTAAGGGCCTTCACAGCGGGATCTCAGAGTGAGCTAACAGGCACGTCTGCCTCATACCGCCCAGACGCTTCACTACAGGACACCTCCGTCTCGCTCTGTGCCTCTCTCCCCGTCTCCAAGCTCTGATTCTCCACAGCGCTGATGCTGTGTAGAATGACACGCACAAGACGGGAAACACACTTGACCCAAGCGTATGCCACAAACAGCTTTCTGAAATGTATCTGAGCGCAATTTAAAACACATTAGGCATGAACAGACGGCTTCTACAGTCTCGCAGCTCAACTACTGACACAGTTTGTTGAGCAAGTTAGTTAACGGTAAATTGTCAACATGTTAAAATCAGCTATTGGAGTAAAAATGACACACAGTTTTGAAGGAAACTACTGCATTCTTGTTTGCTACTGAACACACGTTAAATATATAAAACAGATGACAAGCTGGCATTGAGTCATTGTCTGCATACTTAATGTGCATCTCTTGCTTAACATATGCAAGCACACACTCTCCAAAGCATGCAAAAACACACAAACATATCCATGAACGCATACAGAATGCATTGCAATTTGCATACTTGTATAACATACTAAAAGCATGCACTTTATACACTAAGCCTCTTTGCTGCAAACTGTTTGGACACACAAAATGAATTACTTCAAATTACTAGCCAAATTAACTTAAGGGACTAATGGATGCTAAATAACTAATGGATGCTAAATGAATTACCTTAAAATTCAATATTAATTGAAACTGCCATGGCAACTGAAAAAGTCTGCATGCAAAAAATCAACCAGGTAACACTATATAAGCAACTTTGGCATACATGCTATAGAGTTGAAGTCAAAAGTATACATACCCCTTGCAGAATCTGCAAAATGTTGATTATTTGACCAAAATAAGAGAGATCATACAAAATGCATGCTATTTTTTTTTTTTATTTAGTACTGACCTGAATAAGGTATTTCACATAAAAGATGTTTACATATAGTCCACAAGAGAAAATAATAGTTGAAATTATAAAAATGACCCAAAGTTCAAAAGTTTACATACACTTGATTTTTAATACTGTGTTATTACCTGTGGGTTTTTTGTTTAGTGATAGTTGTTTATGAGTCCCTTCAGGTTCCACAAATTTGTTTAGCATTTTCGTGTATTTGAACCCTTTCCAGTAATGACTGTATGATTTTGAGATCCATCTTTTCACACTGAGGACAAATGAGGGACTTGAGGGACATATGCAACTATTACAGAAGGTTCAAACACTCACTGATGCTTCAGAAGGAAACATGATGCATTAAGAGCCAGGGGTGAAAACTTTTTAAATTTGAGGATCAGGTTACATTTAACTTATTTTGTCTTCTGGGAAACATGCAAGTATCTTCTGTAGATTCTGAAGGGCAGTACTAAATGAAAAAAAAATTATATTCAGGCAAAATAAGACAAATGTACACATCTTCATACAGTTCAAAAGTTTTCACCCCCAGCTCTTAATGCATAATTTTTCCTTCTGAAGCATCAGTGAGCATTTGAACCTTCTGTATATGAGTCCCTCAGTTGTCCTCAGTGTGAAAAGATGGATCTCAAAACCATATAGTCATTGTTGGAAAGGGTTGAAATACACAAAAATGCTGAAAAACCAAAGAATTTGCTGGACCTGAAGGATTTTTCTGAAGAACAGCAGGCAGTTGAACTGTTCAGAATAAACAAGGGACTCATGAACAACTATCAATAACAAAAAAAAAAAAGAAAAGAAAAACAGTTGTGGATCATTCAGGTAACAACACAGTATTAAGAACCAAGTGTATGTAAACTTTTGAACTTTTATAAATGAAAAAAAAACCCATTATTTTCTCTTGTGTACTATATTTAAACGTCTTTTATGTGAAATACACTATATTGCCAGGCGTTCCAATCACTTCCATGGTCACAGGTGTATAAAATCAAGCAACTAGGCATGCAGACTGTTTTTACAAACATTTGTGGAAGAATGGGTCGCTCTCAGGAGCTCAGTGAATTCCAGCGTGGAACTGTGATAGGATGCCACCTGTGCAACAAAGTCCAGTCGTGGAATTTCCTCATTCCTAAATATTCCACAGTCAACTGTCAGCTGTATTATAAGAATGTGGAAGCGTTTGGGAACGACAGCAACTCAGCCACGAAGTGGTAGGCCACGTAAACTGACGGAGTGGGTCAGCAGATGCTGAGGCGCATAGTGCGAAGAGGTCGCCAACAATCAATCGCTACAGATCTCCAAACTTCATGTGGCCTTCAGATTAGCTCAAGAACAGTGCGCAGAGAGCTTCATGGAATGGGTTTCCATGGCCGAGCAGCTGCATCCAAGCCATATCACCAAGTGCAATGCAAAGCGTTGGATGCAGTGGTGTAAAGCACACCGCCACTAGACTCTAGAGCAGTGGAGACGCGTTCTCTGGAGTGACGAATCACGCTTCTCCATCTGGCAATCTGATGGACGAGTCTGGGTTTGGCGGTTGCCAGGAGAACGGTACTTGTCTGACTGCATTGTGCCAAGTGTAAAGTTTGGTGGAGGGGGGATTATGGTGTGGGGTTGTTTTTCAGAAGCTGGGCTTGGCCCCTTAGTTCCAGTGAAAGGAACTCTGAATCCTTCAGCATACCAAGACATTTTGGACAGTTCCATGCTCCCAACTTTGTGGGAACAGTTTGGAGCTGGCCCCTTCCTCTTCCAACATGACTGTGCACCAGTGCACAAAGCAAGGTTCATAAAGACATGGATGACAGAGTCTGATGTGGATGCACTTGATTGGCCTGCACAGAGTCCTGACCTCAACCCGATAGAACACCTTTGGGATGAATTAAAACAGAGACTGAGAGCCAGGCCTTCTCATCCAACATCAGTGTGTGACCTCACAAATGCGCTTCTGGAAGAATGGTCAAAAATTCCCCTAAACACACTCCTAAACCTTGTGGACATCCTTCCCAGAAGAGTTGAAGTTGTTATAACTGCAAAGGGTGGGCCGACGTCATACTGAACCCTATGGATTAGGAATAGGATGTCACTTCAGTTCATATGCGAGTCAAGGCAGGTGAGTGAATACTTTTGGCAATATAGTGTATCTTATTCAGGTCAGTACTAAATAAAAAATAACATGCATTTTGTATGATCCCTCTTATTTTGCTAAAATAATTAACATTTTGCAGATTCTGCAAGGTGTATGTAAACTTTTGACTTCAACAGTACTATATAAGTAGTATGCACAATCAGTGCATCCCATATTTAAATTCTAATCATGCATGCTGCTTAGGACAGATAGTATGTAAAGCCACACAGTCCTCCAGGCCATGTGAAACCTGTGAATCTTTAATATCTCTTTTCCAGAAGTCTTTGTTTTTCCCGAGCATCTGTGTAGCATCTTAATCGGTGAGTCTGCGTGAACCCTAAAGACAGGAAGGTGATAAACCGAAACGCGATTTGCTGACGGAGATCATGTTAACCCAAAGAAAAAGTGATGAATGGGACAATTACTGAGCGTTAGCGGGTAAAACAGAACATTAGAGGCTTTTTCCCATGAATCTATTCTCTTGTGAATGAATTCACTTTGCTGGAGCGTTCATCTATTGTCATAACACAAATAAGCGTGGCTGTGATTAATCAATTATATGATTATGCTGAATTAGCTCATGAATCCATGTCAACTGTTACACGGTGTTATGACAGTGAAACATAGCGTTATTTCCACAGTATCAGCTGAAAGTCATGGATATTAGAGCTGCGAGATACATAATAGCGTTACAGCAATGAGAAACCTTGGCCTGTGAGGATGATTCTCAGAAAATGGTCCGTCCTCTCTTAGACACAGTGGCGTCTGCTTAATAATGAAAGTTTAATTCAGAGCATTGATCACAGAGGAGGAGAGTTCGAGAAAAGCCAAACAGAGCGTCTGCTGGGATGAGCCTCTCCTGCTCCTGGAATAATGGGGATTATTCATGAATATTTACATCTGGAAATCAGAGAGAAAACAATTAAAGAGAAGATAGAGAGCCAGACAGACAAAATGTCAGAGACATGGATAGATAGACAGACAGAGAGACTGACAGAAGAACAGACAGATAGACAAATACACAAACAGAAAGACAGGCAGATAGACAGACAAATAGATTGATAGAATGACAGACAGATCGATAGGTAGGCAGACAGACAGACAGATAGATAGATAGACAAAAACGACACAACAGACAAAATGACAGAAAAATAGAACTACAGACTGAACAACAGATGAATAGGACAAATGACAGATGGATAAACAGGACGATGGACGGATGGATGGAACAACAAAATGATAGACAGAACAACAGACATAATAACACATGGATAGACTTGATAATGGACGGACGGGTGGATGGATGGAACAACAGAATGACAGACATAATGACAGATGGATAGACAGGATGATGGACAGATGGATGGATGGAACAACAGAATGATAGAACGACAGATGGAAAGGCAGAATGACAGACGGATAGACAGCATGATGATAGATGGACGGACAGACGAATGGAACAACAGAAGGATGGATGGATGGATGGATGGATGGATGGAACAACGGAATGATAGAACAACAGATGGGATAGACCGAATGAAAGACATGACATATGGATAGACATTATGACAGATGGACAGACAGGACGATGAATGGATGGATTAAATAACAGAGTGATGAAGACAGAATGAAGACAGACAGATAGACAGAAATGACACAAAAGACAAAATGACAGAAAAATAGTACTACAGACTGAACAACAGATGAATAGAAAGATGGAACAACCGAATGATAGAATGACAGATGGATAGATAGAATGACAGACATGATGGATGGATGGATGGATGGATGGATGGATGGATGGATGGATGGATGGATGGATGGATGGATGGATGGATGGATGGATGGATGGATGGATGGATGGATGGATGGATGGATGGATGGAGCAACAGAATAATAGACAAAACGACAGATGGATAGACAGAATGACACAAAAAGACAGATGGATAGACAGGACGATGGACAGATGGATGGAAGGATGGAACAACAGCATAATTGACAGAATGATAGATGGACAGACAGAATGACAGACATACAGTAATGACAGATGTAAAGACAGGATGATGGACAGATGGATGGAATGAACAACAGAATGACAGACAGATTGACAGATGGACAGACATAATGAAAGACATTATGACAGATGGATAGACATCATGACGAATGGACAGACAGGACGATGGATGGACGGACGGACGGACGAATGGATGGATGGATGGATGGATCAACGGAGTGATAGAACACCAGATGGACAGACAGCACAACAGATGGATAGAATTAGAGACAAAATGACAGAACATAGAATGAAACCAATCAACAGACAGAATAATGGATAGATAGAATGACAGAAAGAACAATAACAACAGACTAAGACAGAACAATTAACATAACAAGAAAACAAAATGAATGACAGATAGAAGAATGGACGGACGGACGGACAGACAGACAGATAATTCTAATGTTGCAACTCTATCTTTCAGACACAAACACTTGAGTCTCAATTTTGTGTGTGTATCAGAAACAGTTCGGACTAGTGCTGACACACAAACACACAACAGACGGGAGATCAGTAGAGCTCTTCAAACAAACCACAGCATACAGCAGGACCCATGTGTGTGCATATGTGTATGTCTCTGCATCTGGCCAGTGCAGGATTCTGGATGATCCTGTCATGATGACGGATGTCTCCTCACACATCAGCCTCTCTGAGATCCTCCTCAGGACGTCTGCGTCACCTTCCATTAAAATGCCTTTCAATAAGCCTTTGAACGAATCTGATGGTGGAATTATCACTCATTTGTGTTGAATATGGTCTATGAAGATCCTCACTGGTTTAAGTGGATCTGGGCTTTTATTTGCTGAGCTACATTAATAAGGATATGTGTGTGTGTGTGTGTGTGTGTGTGTGTGTGTGTGTGTGTGTGTGTGTGTGTGTGTGTGTGTGTGTGTGTGTGTGTGTGTGTGTGTGTGTGTGTGTGTGCGCGCGCACTCAGGCTACGCTTAATGCAGTTCATAACACATTCTGGGTGAAAGTGATGAAAATGGCACAAAAAGGAGACACCTCTGGGTGTTTTGGAATGGCATACTATCACTATTTTTATAGTATGCAGTATGCATAATCTACATAGTGAATGAAACACCCAGATGACATCCTACATTTGCCAATATGTGCAGTCTAGACGCATAAAAAAAGAAAGAAAAAGGTAGTATTTTAAAATGCTAACATAACTCTTAACATACAGTATACTGCAGTATGCTAGTATGGAGATTTAGAGCACTGCCTCTGCTTCATACACAGACAGGGAAAAGCAGGTCAAGATCTCTAGTGTGACTCAGGGTTCTGCTGCATGTTGCATTTTAATGGTGCGCCGTCATGAGCTACAGCTCTCAGCATGTTCCCGTGGGAAAAGTGTTATCTGGAGAAAACCTCAGACGTCTCGCTTTCAGGTCAATGTGCTTAGAAAAACTCTGATGAATGATTCTCTGCTTAATCACAATAATTCATCTGCAATTTAATTAAGTGCTTCATTAGGCTGCAAAAGCATGATGGAGAAGTTTCTACATCCTAAAGAGAGCAAGACAGACATGGGTGAAGTGAGGTGATATCTGCCTGTACGTCACGCAGAGACTGAAGGGCTGACCTCTAACAATCTCATATTTTTGAATTTCCTTCAGAAAATGGAAGGATGAAAGTGGGCTGCAGCGGTATGTCATCCTCATCAATCAAATCTCAACCACCACACGCCTCTCAAAACTTCACTTGAACTCAGGTGAAAGGGGGGAAATTCAATGTCTAATGCATATTGTACACAAAAAATATCAAGAGTTAGCTGAAATTGTAAGCTTTGAATATGACTGGCCATATTTATTTACCTTCCAGCAGTTCAAGTGCACAGGTTTACATCAGAATGTAAGGAATCTCTGGAAGAACAAGAACAAGAGCTTTTCAAAAGTACTGTCCTCACAGAGATGTTTTTGCTTATATTTATAAAAACAACAAATAAAATAAAATTTTACTTATTTAAAAAAAAATACATAAAATAAACAGACAAACAGCTAGATAGAGAAACAGACACACAGAAGACAGACAGAAAGATAGAAAGACCAACAGACAGACAGAGGGACAGAGTAACAGACAGACAGAGAGAGACAGACAGAAGGACAGATAAATAGACAGACCAACAGACAGACAGACAGACAGACAGAGGGACAGAGAGACCGACAGACAGACAGGGCGACAGAGAGGCCGACAGACAGACAGAGGGACAGAGTAACAGACAGAGAAACCGACAGAAAGAAAGACAGATAGACAGACCAACAGACAGACAGATAGACAGAAAGACAGAGAGACCGACAGACAGACAGAGGGACAGAGTAACAGACAGACAGAGAGAGACCGACAGAAGGACAGATAAATAGACAGACCAACAGACAGACAGACAGACAGAAGGACAGAGAGACCGACAGACAGACAGGGCGACAGAGAGGCCGACAGACAGACAGAGGGACAGAGTAACAGACAGAGAAACCGACAGAAAGAAAGACAGATAGACAGACCAACAGACAGACAGATAGACAGACCAACAGACAGACAGATAGACAGAAAGACAGAGAGACCGACAGACAGACAGAGGGACAGAGTACTAGACAGACAGACAGAGAGACTGACAGAAGGACAGAGGGACAGAGTAACAGACAGACAGACCGACTGACTGACAAAAGGACAAACAGATAGATTGATAGAATGACAGACAGATCAATAGACAGACAGACAGACAGACAGAGGGACAGAGTAACAGACAGACAGACAGAAAGTCAGGGAGACCGACAGACAGACAGAGGGACAGAGAGACCGACAGACAGACAGACAGACAGATAGACAGAAAGACAGAGAGACCGACAGACAGACAGAGGGACAGAGAGACCGACAGACAGACAGAAAGACAGAGAGACCGACAGACAGACAGAGGGACAGAGAGACCGACAGACAGACAGACAGAAAGACAGAGAGACTGTCAGACAGACAGAGGGACAGAGAGACCGACAGACAGACAGAGGGACAGAGAGACCGACAGACAGACAGAGGGACAGAGAGACCGACAGACAGACAGACAGACAGACAGAGGGACAGAGAGACCGACAGAGAGACCGACAGACAGACAGAGGGACAGAGAGACCGACAGACAGACAGAGGGACAGAGAGACGGACAGACAGACAGAGGGACAGAGAGACCGACAGACAGACAGACAGGAGGACCGACAGAAGGACAGACCGACAGACAGAAAGACAGAGAGACCGACAGACAGACAGACAGAGGGACAGAGTAACAGAGTAACAGACAGCTAAAGATAGAAAGACAGACAGAGTAACAGACAGATAGAGAGACAGACAGACCAACAGACAGATATATAGACTGTCTGACATATGATATATAGATAGATAAATAGACAGAAAGACCAACAGACAGACAAATACATAGACAGAAAGACAGGCAGATAGACAAACAAATAGATATATAGATAACCATAGATAGAGAGACAGGCAGACAAACAGAAAGACAGACAGACAGACAGAGATAAATATAAATAAAAAAGTTTTAAAAAATTTAAACAAACCATATGTATGAAATAAAGGCATTTGAAAAGTAGACTGCACTTCAGTGCACATATATAAACTAGTGATGCTCCGATTGATCGGCCGATATTGGCTAAAAATAGCTTGATCGGCGAACCCCAAAAGCGCCGATCAAAAAAGCAGATCACTTGACGTAAATTACTCGCGGGACTTTTTCACACGTGCATGCACTGCGCACAGGTAAACAACAGCAGAGCGGAGCTTATCAGTGGCAACATGCAACATGAGTACTAAATTCCTTATTCGTTTTGTAAGGGTAGTCTTGTTATTGGGCATGTGACTAAGGCTCAATCCCAATTCTACCCCTTAGCCCTACACTTAGCCCTACCCCTCCGTTTGGCGCGTTCACGTGAAGGGGTAGGGGTGTCTCATTTCTCTTTTGGTTGGAGGGGTAGGGGTAAGGGGAAGGGCCAGATAGCCCTCCAAACGAAGATTTTTCAGGACCTCACTTCAAACGAAGGGCTAAGAGAAATTTCCAACATGGCTGCTCACTCGAGCAAGCAGACTCGTAAATATAAGTAATTGTTGCCTTTAATAAGGATTTTCATGACAATGTTTCATTATATGTATATTACCTTCAATCTTGTGTTTGTGTTTATGGTGTTGTTTTGTAAATAAACGTTTGCAAAAAAATCGCTAAAGTTTGCTAGCAGATAGCACTGATTGCACAATATTACAAAATATATTTTTATGTCATATACACTTGACTGCATGTTAGAAACATGAAAGACCAGTGGCACGGCAATTTGCAACGGTGGTGTAGTGGATGGTGTACGCAGGTAACGTATACGGTGTATACACACTTCCACTTTTTAAATCCCCTCTGATGCGCATTATTCAGTGTCCTGCATTCGCCAAAATCATGGCAGTCCACCACATGTGAATAAATGTAAATATTCGCTCAAAACACCCAATAAAGGCAGTGATGATGCAGTCAGGACCGTGGAGCCGGTTTGCTTTGAAATGTATTTGATGATTGCGCCTAATGCACCTGCGCCCGTTCACCGCACCAGTAATTTAAATCAGTACATAATAATAAAAACGATACCTTACAAATATAAAGAAGCTGATTTTTACGATCAGAAATTTCTTAAACCAGTGAACCCCTGTAAACATTTTAGTCCAAGGATCCAGAAAACGAATGCGTTCAAATAGAGAGTTCAAAACGAAATTCACAAATGAAGCATATATACTTCTCCAGGCACCACTACACTGATTAGCAATTTGCCGCGCATGTGATAATGCGTTGTTTGTTTTGCTTACGGCCACATGTGAATGAACGGTGCGTACACCGTACATTTGTATTTTTTGCAACATGACAACATTTTGACATCTTGGAATGAGTGATAAACATCTGCGCATGTCCTCTGACGTAACATTAGGAACTAGCGACAACGTATGATGACGTATCACAGTGTTGTAGTGGTGTCCCATTTCTTAGGGGAAATATTTTAGCCCTTCCCCTTTACACTTTGTTTCAAGGGACAAGGGGAAGGGGCGAGGGGAAGGCGAAGGGGTAGAAAATAGAATTGGGATTGGGCCTAAGTCGTGTACAGAGCGCTGACTAGTTTTGGCGGAGAAGTTTAAGTTTACTTTCGGTTTCATTCTCTGCTATCTTCAGTGAGTGGTAAATGTGCGTGCTTGAATGTAAATGAATGTATCTTTCTATGCCCGTCATATTGCAATAATGTTACTGCTGTATGTCTGATTGTTGTCATCAGTTCATGTTGTAGTTCAGTTTATATAGAAAGAGGAGAAACGGTGCGCGTGTAATTCACCTGCATATGTTTTGCGCCATTTTATCGCATCTTAATTCTAATGAACGCATATAGATGTTACTGAGGTGAATGTTTATGTTTCCTTTATACAGACGGATTCTGATATATCATATTTAATTCAGCCTAAACCACATTTTACTACCTTTATCCTAATGACTGCAATGCTGGATAATATAATCCTTACCTCTTAAAAAGCAACAAATAACAAGCAAAGAACATAGCCTAGTCTAGTGCGAGGTGCACTTTAATATAAAAAAATCTCTTACCCAAGCGGCGCGTGAAGGCGACGTGGCCACTCTATGCGTGTGTTTATATCACAAGTTTCTGAAACATCCTAGAACCGACTCTCTGCACTGCATCGCTAAAGTTAGGCTCCTTTTTTACGGATAATAATAATAATCGTCTTGCTATCGTCAAACCCTGCTGAAAAAAAACAGCATATGCTGGTTAGGTATGTTTTAGTGCTGGGATGCTGGTTTTAGCTGGTTTATGCTGGTCCTTTGCTGGTTCATGCTGATCCTTGACCAGCAACATGACCAGCATAAACCAGCATAAACCAGCAAAGGACCAGCATCAGCAATTGGCGATATCTCTAACTATCGTCAATACTTGATACTATCGTCTACAACCCTAACTTGGTGTTTCTTCAAGATCTTGACTGTAGCCTTTTTCTACAGTTTTTTTTTTTTCAATATAGTTAATTTAGAGTTAGTTTCATTTCTACAAATGGTGCAAACTCTGCTAGATTATAGATAAAAGATTCCCATTCCCCTGCCATTCTGTGATCGGCAATCGGCAGATCATGATCTTGGTGATCGGTAATCGGTGATCGGCCCCAAAAATGCTGATCGGAGCATCTCTATTATAAACAGTGCTTACGTACAGGCAAATCACATTTTCATCCCATCACATGTTCTCATTCAAACAGCACGGGCCAGCTGTGCAGAAAATACGCACTGCCGGCTTAGCATTTTCTTCCCACCACAAAAGCAGATCCTCATCCGGTGGGATGCATCAGCATCTGTGCAGCTGCTCGCGGATCGACTTTGTTGTGCGTTAATTTGAATTCCAGTCTATTATTGTCCTGACAACAAATTTAGATACATGCAAATAAAAACTTTTCAGGTTGCTTTACATGTCAGTCAAACAATCTCTTGTCTCCTGTCTAAGTGGACAGTTCATGGCCAAAATAAGCTATGAATCAGATTCACAACAACAGTCAAAATGTCTAGCTCCACGAGACACACACTTCCAGAAACAGCAACATAAGCCTGTGAAAATGTCAGCAGACATCACCATCAAACACTCTAACCCTGTATAAACACACTCACACCTCATAACCCAGCAAAACGCTCAATACTGTAAGATGTGAGAAGTGAATGAGCCAGAGATGGAAGTTTGTGGGAGGCCAGCAATCCCGCTGAGAGAAAATGCAACCAAACTGCTAAAGAGACAGCAGAAGACACAAACATCCACACAGCCAGGCTTGGGCTAAAGGGTATAAATTCTCTATTTCTATGGATTTAAAGTGCTCTAAATGCCCAGTCATGTCTGTGTACTCAAACTCGTGCTCTTATGTCCGGTTACTGATAGCGATTCATTAGCTTGTTACTCGAGCAGCAAAACAGGAAAACAAAACTGAACTGGATTGACAACTAAAGCATAGCGCAGACTACAAGACTAAGACTAAAGACTGTTGCATTTTAGCCCTAGATATTAGCCAACTGCAGTGTAAGTAATTTCTTTAGTTTTAGTTTTAGTTTTAAAAACATTGCAAGTGTGTGATTAGTGTGCATCAACACATCAACAAGATATCAAACTAAAAAATACAGCTGTCTTGAAATTAATTTGTTTTTTGAGACAATATTTGAGTGCTTCAATCTATCCTTTTTAAACATCCATCCATTTATTTTATACATCCATCCATCCATTCATTTATACGTCCATCCATCCATTTTACACATCCATCCAACCATTCATCCATTTATACATCCATCCAATCATTTTATACATCCATCCATTTTACACATCCATCCATCAATTAATTTATACATCCATCCATTCATCTATTTTTCCATCTAATCATTTTACACATTCATCCATTTATACATCCATCCATTCACCCATCCATCCATTTTACACATCCATTCATCCATCCATCAATTAATTTATACATCCATTAGTTCATCCATTTTACACATCCATTCATCCATCCATCAATTAATTTATACATCCATCAGTTCATCCATTTATACATCCATTCATCCTTGTATACATCCATCCATTTTACACATCTATATATCAATCCATTTATACATCCAGCCATTCATTTGTATATCCATCCATTTTATACATCCATCTATCTCCATCCATTTTTCACATCATCCATCCTTGTATACATCCATCTATTTTATACATTCATCCATTCATTTATATATCCATCCATCCATCTCCATCCATTTTACACATCTATATATTAATCCATTTATACATACAAACATCCACTCATTTATACAGCCATCTATTTATACATCCATCCATCTATACATCCATCCATTTCCATCCATTTTACACATCCATCCATTCATCCATTTATACATCCATACATCCATTTGTTTTACACATCCATCCATCCATCCATCCTTGTATACATCCATCCATTTTATACATCCATCCATTTCCATCCATTTTACACATCTATATATCTATTCATTTATACATCCATCCATCCATTCATTTATATATCCATCCAGTTTATACATCCATCCATTCATCTATTTATACATCCATCCATTTTAAGCACCTATTCATCCATCCATCCATCCATCAATTCATTTATACATCCACCCATTTTATCCATCATCCATCCATCTATCCATAAATTAATTTATAAATCCATTCATTGATCCAATTTATACATTCATCCATCTATCCATCAATCCATTTATACATCCATCCATTTATTCATTTATACATCCATCAATCCATTTTATACATCCATCCATCCATTCATCCATTTACACATCCATTCATTTCCATGCATTTTACACATCCATCTATCAATTAATTTATACATCCATTAATTTATGTCCATTCATCCATTTTATACATCCATCTTCCATTCATATATCCATCCACTTATATATCCATCCATTCATCTCTACATCCATCCATCCAGCTATCCATTTATACATTCATTTTATAGATGCATCCATCAATCCATCCATCCATTTATACATGCTTCCATCCATCTATTAATTTTTCCATCCATCCATTTTCCATCTAACCATCCATTTATACATCCATCCATGCATTCATACATGTATTCATCCATCCATTTATGTAGTTTGAGTGAATGGAGCTATATAAGTTCATCCGCACTCACACTTGCTTCAGTCTATTGCACAGATATGCACTTACCCTCTTCCATCCCCAACTCCTCCTTATGCAGGCACAGGATCACTTAGCGCCTTGTCTACAGAAATCATCTATGAGCTAATCGTTGCTTAATCTTGTCCAGTCTCATTTACAGTCCTGTATCACTATCTCAATGAATTTTATATCTGATGCATATAAAAAAAATCAGGTAACTGCATTAGGCTTCAGGGCTTTCAAACCTCATTGAGGTTTGCTTGTGGACAGCTCAGAGTCTGAACCCTTCAGAGCAAAGCCTGCTGCCAAAATAATGTTAGGACATCTACGATAATCTTAATCAAACAGAGTGTTCCTAACTGAAATAAATCTATCCATCTTTTTGAGACAATACCTGAGAGCTTCATTTCAGCCACAAACTACTAAATAACGAAGTGGGAAATCTCTTGGGCCTTTTTTACACCTCATGCATCTTGATTGATCAGATTACTATCTGATTGGGTGCAGACTCCATTTACACCTGGCCTCCACACAACAGAAACCTATAAAACCTGTGCTAAGTGCAAATATAATGCAATTTTCATCACGCTAATGCCAGTCAGCGAAATTTTCTGTTGAATGCTCTCTTTGCATGGCAATTAGGGGCTTAAGGTACATCCGTGTGTCTCATCAATCATTACTAATTAACATGTGGATTGTGAGGCTCCCAAACTTCCACTGCTGCTGACGACGCTCCATCTGGGAGGAGTAAAGTTTACATATCTATTCGAAAAACCAGATGCATTTACAGTTGGTAGAGTCAGACCTTGTATATATCTCTAACCAGTTGTGTCTGGTTTGCTATCCATCTCAAATGTGTCTGGGGACTTTCTGACTTTGGACAATTGTTATAAAGTTTGACCCACTTTTCAGTTTATTCTGGCCAATAAATAGCCACTGAGAGGATTTTACCAACATATAAAGTGCCCAATCAATTGTTTGACACCTGGATGCCAGTCTAATTGCTAGTTGTGTTTTTTAAAAATGCATCTGATGGTTTGTGGACTGACCATGGCTCTGTGGGAATGCGGTTGTATGCATTAGCTTTGTACTGAACAGGTAAACTCACCTTTGTGGAAGGTGGGACTGCTGTCCTGTAGGAGGCGGCTGAGCTGGTGTCCATTGATCTGGAGGCGGCGCAACTGTTCTCTGAGCGATAACTCCTCAAACACTGCTGGAATCAAATGACCCACGCTGTTCTTGGAGATGGGTAACCCCAGACCCAGGGCGAGGGTGGGGGTTAGATCTACTTGCTCCAGGACACCCGGCTCCTCAAGTCCCGCTGCAACAGCAAGAGTTTTACAAGGAATTGAGTTATTTTATGTCAGCAAAATACAAATAATATTTCTATCTATCTATCTATCTATCTATCTATCTATCTATCTATCTATCTATCTATCTATCTATCTATCTATCTATCTATCTATCTATCTATCTATCTATCTATCTATCTATCTATCTATCTATCTATATTAATGTTTAGACATCCATGCATCCATCCTTCCTTTTAATCCATCCACCCATTTATACATCTATCCATCCATTCATGTATTTATACACCCTTCATCCATCTATTAATTCACCTATCAACCATACGTCAATCCATTTATATTTAAATCTATCAATTGTCCATTAAAACATCCATCCATCTATTTTTAAATCCATTTATACACCCACCATCCATACATCCGTTTAGATATCTATCATCCATCCATTAACACATCTATCCATCCAACCATTCATACACTCATCCATCCATTTAGACATCTATCATCCATTCATTTACACATCTATCCATCCAACCATTTATACACCCATCCATCCATACATCTATTCATCCATCCATCACTTATAACCTCCATCTATCCATCATCCATCCATTTAGACATATATCATCCACCCATTTATACATCTATCCATCCATACATGTACAAATATCCATCCTTTTACACATCTATCCATCCATCCATCCATTTATACATACATCTATCGATCAATTTATACATCTATCAATTTATATATCTATCTATCCACCCATCCATCTATACATGTACATACTATCCAACTGTCCATCCATTCATCCACCCATTTATACATCATCCATCTATCCATACATCTATATAACTATCCATCCATACATCCTTCTATCCATTCATTCATCCATCCATACATCCATCCTTCTATATATCTATCCATCCATGTATACATCTATCCATCCATATATCCATCTATACATCAATCATCCATTCATTTAAACATCCATCTATCCTTCCAGTTATGTATCCATCCATCCTAAATTAATATATTCATCGATCCATCCATTCATTTATACATCCATCCATACATTTACTGTATACATCCATCCATCTGTACATCCATTCATCCATCTTTCCACCCACCCATCATCCATCCATCTATACATCAATCATCCATCAATTTAAACATCCATCGATCCTTCCATTTATTTATACATCAATTTATATATTCATCTATCCATCCACCCATCTGTCATCCATCTATTTATACATCCATCCATACATCCATACAACTATCCATCCTTTTATACATCTATCCATCCACTTATCCATCTATCTATCCATCCATCAATCAACCATCCATTTATACAGCTATCCATCCATCTATACATCAATCCTCCATCCATTTAAACATTCATCGATCATTTATTCATCTATCCATACATCAATTTATATACTCATCTATCCATCCACCCATCTGTCATCCATCTATTTATACATCCATCCATACACCCATTCATCCATAGATTTATTCCTCCATACAACTATCCATCCTTTTATACATCTATCCATCCATCCACTTATCCATCTATCCATCCATCCATCCATCCATCAATCAACCATCCATTTATACATCTATCCATCCTTCTGTACATCCATTCATCCATCTGTTCACCCACCTATATATCATCCATCCATTTATACATCAATCATCCATCAATTTAAACATCCATTGACCCTTCCATTTATTAAACCACCCATCCATCCATCTATACACCCATACATACATACATCTATTCCTCCACACATCTATCCATCCTTTTATCCACTCATCCATCTGTCCATCCATCCATTTATGCATCCATCTATCAATCAATTTATACATCTATTTATAAACCCATTCATCCACCAATTTATATATAAATACCCCTTTATACATGTATATCTATCCATCATTTATCCATTTAAACATCTATCATCTACCCATTTATCCATCCATTTACGTACATCTATCCATCCTTTATTACATCTATCCATCCATCCGTCCATCCATTAATCATCCATTCGTTTACACATCTATGGATCAACTTATACATCCATCCATTCATCCATCCATCCTTTTATACATGTAGATCTATCCATCTATCCGTAAATCAATTCATCCACCCATTTATACATCTATCTATCCATCCATACATCTATATATCAATCCATCCATTTATACATCTATCCATCCATGTATATATCTTTAAATCCATTCATCCATCTGTCCACCGTCTATCATCCAAACATCTACATATCAAACACCCATCCATTTTAATATCATCTATCCTTCCATTTATTCATCCATCCATCCATAATCAATTTATATATTCATCAATCCATTTATCCACCCATCTGCCATCAGTTTATATATTTATCCATCCATCCATCCAAACTTTTTCTACTACTTTCATTCTCATTCCAGCGCTGTTCTGCAAACTTCCCAGAATGAAGACATATTTACATATTAATACATGAATGCAGATTACTTCATCTCTAGCAGGAAGTTGGTGACACTAAATAAAAATTATTAATACACGTTAAGTCTATAATATATTCTTCACATCAACAAGACAGACATCAGCGTTTGATTAAATCAGTGTTACCAGCGCTGTGCTGATGAATCTGTAGCGCTAACTCAAAAATGCATCAATAATTTAGCTGAACGGTGTTGCATTGCTGTTGCGTAGTCCTCGCTGACTGTGCACAAAAACAAACACACATATTCTTCAAAAGAATCAGTAAATCAATTGTCAAATCTGACCGAATTGTTCCAAAGACTCACTTTGAAATGCAAAAATCGGATGGAAATACGAAGATACGAAGAAAGTCATTTCAGGTTAAGTTTATGCACATTAAAAAAGTGAAAACAAATATTCAGCTGCTTATTAACAACTCTGCCGTGTCTCTCCGGATGGCACTGGTTTTACCTGCGGCTACAGCTGTATGATGGACGATGAGGTCAGCATGAAAGCACCGCATGCAGCGGGTGCGAATATGAGCTCATCTTTAAATAAAAACAGCGTGCTGCACGAAAAAGCTGGTGTGAATGCGTGTGTGTGTGTGTGTGTGTGTGTGTGTGTGCATTCGTATAAATGAGTAAGAGACCACAAAAATAGATCAGGCAGGAAAAGAAACAATTATCACATTCACCCTGACAGTCTGGTGTAGACAGATGCTTCGCCACTCCACACTTTCATTTAGGAGAGAAAAAGAGAGAGAGTGTATAGGGATGGGTGGAAGTGGATAATGAGCATCTCTCACAGCTTTTCACACTCTGGGGCATGAGTATAGCGTGTGTGTGTGTGTGTGTGTGTGTGTGTGTGTGTGTGTGTGTTTATTCACACGTGGTTATGAGCGCATCATGTGCTCGCTGCGTTTACTGCGTCACATGATCAGTGCGACAACCGCTGCGCAGCTCTGTGTGTGTGTGTGTGTGTGTGTGTGTGTCACAATCAATTACACACTGGACTCAATGCAAATTAATCCATTATAAAACAGTAGGGGAAAAATGAATTAATGCTTTATATTATTAGACAGAGATGAATCAGTGGGTAATTTAAAACCCTCGGGCCGTAAAATTATCCACCAACTCACTGCAGGATTTCTCTAATGCAATCAGACAGTCACAGACATTTGTGATTTAATGTGCAACTACATGAGCCTATGTGAGATATGTATGAAAGAGCACAAATAGAAAGCCTTACAGTAGAAATGTAACTTTGTACACTACTGTTGAAAAGTCTGCCGTCAGTATGAATTTTTATTAAAGTAAGTGATACTAATTATTCAGCAACATGCATTAAATTGATCGAAAGTTACATTAAAGACATTTATAATGATACAAAAAGATTGTAATTTCAAATAAATGCTGTTCTTTTGTACTTTCTGTTAATCAAAGAATCCTGAAAATTTTAAAATATTTTTTCACCAAAACACACACACAAAAAAAAAAAACATTAACTTGAATTAGAAATTAAAAATTATTATTATTAATAGCATATTAGAATGATTTCTGAAGGATCATGTGGCTGCTGAAAATTCAGTTTTGCATCACAGGAATAACTTACATTATATTTCATTTGATTACTATTTTACTGAATTTTGGATCTAATAAATGCAGTCCAAATAAATACCTTTAAAATAATCCATTAAAAATCGATATCATTAAAATGTTTCTTCATACCGCAAACAATGCCTAGAAAAAGGCATCAATATGAGTATGATTTGAAATTGATACTAATTATTCAGCAAGGTGCATTAAATTAATCAAAAGTTATGTTAAAGACATTTATAATGATTCAAAAATTGTACTTTCAAATAAATGCTGTTTTCTTTTTTTTGTACTTTCTGTTTATCAAAGAATCCTGAAAATTTACAAATATTTTTTTCACCAAAAAACACAATTTTAATTATTATTATTTTTATTAGCATATTAGAATGATTTCTGAAGGATCATGTGACTGCTGAAAATTCAGTCTTGCATCACAGAAATAACTTACATTTTAAAATACACAATATTTAATAATAATATTTCATATGATTACTGTTTCACTGCATTTTTGATCAAATAAATGCAGTCCAAATAAATACAAAAAAAATACATTTAAAATAATAAAAAAAAAGACAAAAAATAACTAACTTAAATTAGAAATTTAAATTTAAATTATTATTATTATTATTATTATTATTATTATTATTATTATTAACATATTAGAATGATTTCTGAAGGATCACGTGACTGCAGAAAATTCAGTTTTGCATCACAGGAATAACTTCCATTTTAAAATACATAATATTTAATAATAATATTTCATATGATTACTACTTTACAGTATTTTTTGATTAAATAAATACAAATAATATATTTAAAATAATCCATTAAAAATCTATTATATTATATATCAATTTTATTTTATAAAATTGATAAAAATAATTTTTACAAAATAAATCGTTTGAGGTTATTTCACACTTTGTTTAGACTATGATCATTTTAAACATGCAATAATTTATAATTTTAATGAATTTGTATTGTATACAATGGTCAATTAATTCATTTTTTCAAAAAATCATTTTTAAGTACTATTTGTAATAGCATTAAAATGCTTCTTGATACTGCAAATAATGCCTAGAAAAAAAGGCATCAATATTAGTATGACTTTTTTTTAAGAAATTGATACTAATTATTCAGCAAGATGCATTGAATTAATCAAAAGTTACATTAAAGACATTTATATTGATAAAAATGTGTTTGTACTTTCTGTACATCAAAATCCCTGAAGAGTTTAAAATATTTTTTTCACCAAAAAAAAAAAAACAACAACATTAATTTAAACGAGAAATTAAAATGGTTATTATTAGCATATTAGAATGATTTCTGAAGGATCATGTGACTGCTGAAATATCAGTTTTGCATCACAGGAATTAATTACATTTTAAAATATATTTACATACAAAACTGTTATTTTAAATGCTTATAATATTTTACATTATTACTATTTCACTGTAATTTTTGATCAAATAAATGCAGCCCAAATAAATACAAAAAAACTAAAATAATCCATTAAAAATCTATAATATTAATTATCTAATTAATTGCTAAAAAATCCATAAAAATAAATGGTTTATGGTTATTTCACTCTTTGTTGAGACTATGATCACTTTAGGCATGCAATAATTCATAATTTTAATAAAGAATTCTTGAATTGTAAGGATTAATTCGTATATAAATAATATATAATATTTTAAATTAAATTATAAAATATAAAATATAAATATAACATACAATATACAATTAAGCATGTTTTGCAATGTCATTAAAATATTAATGACAAGAAAAAAAGGTATCAATATTTTTTTTAAAGAAATTGATACTAATTATTCAGCAAGATGCATCAAATTAATCAAAAGTTATATTAAAGACATTTATAATTAATTTAATTTAAAATCAATGCTGTATTCTAATGCTGTACTTCCTAAAATGAGAAATTAATATGATTATTATCAGCATGTTAGAATGCATTAAAATAGAAAACAGTTATTTTAAATTGTAATATTTTACATTATTACTATTTTACTGTTTTTGATCAAATAAATGCAGCCCGAATAAAATAAATAAATAATAATAATCCATTAATATCTATAATAGCTATGATATTATATATCATAATTGTATTTAATAAGACTGATTAAAAAATGTACTGTATTGTTGATCAAATAAATGCAGCCTTGGTGAGAATAAGAAACTTATTTTAAAAGCAAAAGCGTAACATCTTACTCATAAAACATTAAATATTAAATATTATTAAAAATATTTCAAGTGATGACATACATTAGTAAGTAAAATTACATTTTCCAAGAAACAAAATGTACTTGTATTTGATGTGAACTAACTATATTGAAAAGTCAACATTCTAAACCAGAATAAAATCAAGCGTACTGTAATTTTTATGAAATTAATGCTAACCAGCATGAAATTACTACATTTACTATAATTTTGAGTTTCAGGGAGTGTGGAAATGATCATGAAAAACTAAATTTTGGTTTCTGATACAAGAAACCTTGAATAAAATGGGGGGAAAATAAAAATGCAATAAAGAATGCAAATAATTGCAAATGTGCAAGCAAAAAAAAACAGTGTGTGGAATAATTGCCCTTCATCAGTACCTTGGTGATACACTCTTGGTTATGCAACAAAAATGTCTACTCTTTTACACATATTTTGTGCTCTTGCAAATGATTCAAAATGCAAGAATGGTTGAAATAACTCGCAAACAGATGAACAGAAGCACACGGCTTTGCACATTCTAAGAATATCTTGCACAGTCATTAACGCTGATCTGAAAAATGCAACTGTGTTTGATTTAAGCAATGTTCTGTGTCGTGCGCTTACACGCAATCGCTGCAGAGAGTTTGCTGAAACAGACTTTTGATTCTGTGAGACTGTGAGAAATTTCTTGAGCTTTTGCAGCAAAGGATAAATAACATCATTAACTGGTGCATCAGTAACGCGTTCAGCCTCCCGTCCCTCACAAAGACATTAATTCTCTTAAATGCACGTGTGAATATGCTGGTTGTTATTTGTCAGTCTGATTTAAAGCAAGATAAAGATGAAAAATCATCACCTCAGTCACACTAACTCTCTGGAGACTGATTTACAAAAAATGTTTATTGTGCGGAAAGCTTATTTGCAGGAGACGGAGGACTATTAGAATCCTTGTTTAGCTGGGATATCTGTCATACGGCATTTATTGGATACGGCTTAACCATTGTGGGAGGAATTTTGTTTATGGATTGCAGTTAGTCTGGCTGATATACTTTATTGAAGAACCAAGACAAATATACAGCCCAGGCTTAAAATAACTTCAGTTTCAAACAGAGAAACTTTGGAAAAATCAATGGAAGATCATCCGAAATGTTTTTCTTGAACTTCAAAGAGTCGCATAACCTTTACGCTTGAAGGAGGAACTTAATGTGAGTAACCTTTCCCTTCAAAACACAGTGAGATACTGACTTTTTTTGCTAATTTTTTTTTTTTTTAGCAATCCAATAGTCAAATCTTTCAATATAGAGCATTCTTCAGAGGACACCCACTAACAGCCTGAAATATATTCACCTGTCGGGGCTACTCACCTTTCCTCCTGAAGGTGGGGCTGATGAGCACAAGAGGAGTGTTGATTTCCGGTTCAGACGATCCGCCGTGACTGCCGGTTTCAGACATGCCGTGATCTCCACACAGAACTAGTAAATTGGGCAACGTCCCCTCAGATTCCTGAAACACACAAATAATAATGTAATTTTAATGGTAGGTTTATTTGAATAGTGAGAGACAGAAAAACTAAATAATCCAGAAAAAAGGTTATAAATTGATTTGCATTTTAATGAGTGAAATAAGTATTTGATCCCCTATCAATCAGTAAGATTTCTGGCTCCCAAGTGTCTTTTATACAGGTAACAAGCTGCAGTTTCTTAAAGAGAGTGCTCCTAATCCCAGCTTGTTACCTGTATAAAAGACACCTGTCCACAGAAGCAATCAATCAGATTCCAAACTCCACCATGGCCAAGACCAAAGAGCTGTCCAAGGATGTCAGGGATAAGATTGTACACCTACACAAGGCTGGAATGGGCTACAAGACCATTACCAAGCAGCTTGGTGAGAAGGAACAGTTGGTGTCATTATTCGCAAATGGAAGAAACACAAAATAACTGTCAATCTCCCTCAGTCAGGGGCTCCATGCAAGATCTCACCTTGTGGATTTTCAATGATCATGAGAACGGTGAGGAATCAGCCTAAAACTACACAGGACGATCTTGTCAATGATCTAAAGGCAGCTGGGACCATAGTCACCAAGAAAACAATTGGTAACACACTACGCCTTAAAGGACGGAAATCCTGCAGCGTCTGCAAGGTCCCCCTGCTCAAGAAAGCACATGTACAGGCCCGTCTGAAGTTTGCCAATGAACATCTGAATAATTCAGAGAAGAACTGGGTGAAAATGTTGTGAATGTGAATTGTGTGATATAAACTCACAATTTCGAGAAATAGTAAATATTGCGAGATAAAAACTCACAGTTCTGACTTTATTCTTAGAATTGCGTGATATAAACTCTCAATTTCGAGAAAAGAAGTCAATATTGCGAGATAAAAACTCAAAATTATGAATATTTTTTCTCGCAAATGCGAGTTTACAACTTGCAATTATGACTTTTTTCTCTCAATTCTGAAATTTTTTCACTGAATTGTGATATATAAACTCGCAATTGGGAGTTATAAAGTCAGAATTGCGAGATAAAAACAATTCTGAATATTTTTTTCTCACAAATGCGAGTTTACATCTTGCAATTATGACTTTTTCTCACAATTCAAAATTTTTTTTTATTGTAATATATAAACTCGCAATTGGGAGTTACTGTATAAAGTCAGAATTGCGAGATATAAACTGAATTTTTGAGAAATAAAGTGTATATTGCAAGATAAAAACTCTCAATTCTGAATATTTTTTCTAGCAAATGCGAGTTTACATCTTGCAATTATGACTTTTTTTCTCGCAATACTAAATTATTTTCTCTGAATTGTAATATATAAACTCGCAATTGGGAGTTATAAAGTCAGAATTGCTAGATATAAATTCACAATTCTGACTTTTTTTTCTCAGAATTACGTGACAAACACAATTTCGAGAAATAAAGTCAGTATTGCGAGATAAAAACTCACTTCTTGCAAATGCGAGTTTACAACTTGCAATTATGACTGTTTACTCTCAATTCTGAAATTGTGATATATAAACTTGCAATTGCGTGTTATAAAGTCAGAATTGCGTGATATAAACTCACAATTTCGAGAAATAAAGTCAATATTGCGAGATAAAAACTCAATTCTGAATATTTTTTCTGGCAAATGCGAGTTTACAACTTGCAATTATGACTTTTTTCTCTCAATTCTGACATTTTTTCTCTGAATTGTGATATATAAATTGTGATGTTATAAAGTCAGAATTGCGTGATATAAACTCAATTTTGAGAAAAAAGTCACAATTTTAAGATATAAACACAATTCTGAGAAAAAAAATCTGAATTGTGAGTTTATATCAGTGTTGTTTTCGTCGACGATGGCGATGACGAAATCATTTCGTTGACGCCACTTTTTTTCATGACGATAACGAGACGTGGACGAGATAAAAATGGCTCTTTGATGACTAAAACATGACGTGTGTGAGTTTTCGTTGACGAGACGAGAATAGACGAAAATGTTAGTGGGTGGTCCGTCAGACGTTTAAAATGCATGACATTTCTGCTTATTGTGCATGCCAATTAAAACCGAAAAAGTATCTGCCGCTATGGCAAGCCGTATTAGCATTAAATACTCTTTGCCATACTAGCATGGCAAGCCGTTTTAGCATTCTATCCTTGTTTGGTTATGCTCAACACGTCACATTGTTGTCATTCAGACAGACAGACGATTAACCATGATGGCAGCAGTTTGCACACAGGGTGGTCGCAAACGGTGAGAGGACCTATGGGTGTATTTCAAATATATGTCTTTTATGTCTAAAACCATTCCTTCATTATTGTAATTATTGGTGAAAATAGTCGAATCCGGAAGCTCACATTGTGTTGAACTATAGATCTACTATAGATCTACCCAACAGCAAAATACTTACTGACCTACATTAATTTGTTAAAAGACTTTTTCCCCTTTTTTTTTTGACTAAAACTAGACTAAAACCTTTTTGACTTTTCGTCGACTAAAATTGTACTAAAACTATCACATATAGAAGTGACTAAAATTTGACTAAAGCTAATAAGCATTTTAGTCCAAAAGACTAAGACTAAGACTAAATCTAAGATGGTTGTCAAAAACAACACTGGTTTATATCTCAGAATTGCAGGTTTATTTCTCAAAATTGCTAGTTTATATCATGCGATTCTGACTTTATTTGTCAGAATTGCAAGTTTATATCACAATTCTGAGAGAAAAAAAAGTCAGTATATTTGTGCATCATGTGTGTTTGTGTATGTGTACAAGAGAAAGTAAACGTTTGGGAGAGACGCTGGAATGCTCTTCTCTCCACTGGAGCAAATCACTGAGGTTTTAGCGCTAAGCCGCAGGGACGCGTCTCTCCCTCACTCTCTCTCTCTCTGCCATCAGGGACGTGGGGACGATCAGCTCTGTTTCACATCAAAGAGTCTCTCAGTGCGTCGGAGCCACTTGATTCCCTCAGTGGCACTCAGAATCCGTACACACACAAAACATCCGTCCTTCATACACTCTTGGGCCTCGTAGCGCTGCGCTCACAGCTGGCCAGCCGTCGCTCCAAACACTCTCACTGCTACTAACAACACTAATGATGCTACGCTAACAACGAGTCCTCTGCTCGCAGCGGTTCAAATATTCATGAGACCACTAAGCGTATGCTAATGACTAGCCTTCCCTCCCACCCGAGTTAATGCACGCTAATGACAAGCACTGCGAATAAGCCATTTGAAAACGCCGCCTCGCTTGCGGCCTAATATCCGCCAGCGGTCGGGTGAAATAATAGCGTGCATTGACAGGTGTGATTTAAGTCATGGTGGCGGGAAAATGCAAACCGTAAATTAGCTTAGGAAATTCATAATATAATGTGATTGCCCAACACATCACTGTCAAGTAAAAGCTAAATCATTCCTTGTGTAATTCATTATATATTAAAGGGACAGTTCACCCAAAAATGAAAATTCTGTCATCATGTTGTTCTAAACTTGTGTTAATTTCTTTCGACAGTTGAACGTAAAAGAAGATACTCTGAAGAATGTTGGTAACAAACAGTTGCTGGTAGCCACTGACTTCAATAGTATGGGAAAAAAGTACTATAGAAGTCCATAGGGACCAAAAACTGTTTGGTTATCCACATAACAAAAGACAATATATATTAGAGCCCGACCGATAAAGGATTTTGAAGGCCGATACCGATACAAATATTTGTTGGTTTTAAAATCCGATAATCCGATATATCGGCCGATATTTTTTATTTATTTATTTTTTAAAATTTCAGAAACGCGCAACAAAACATTAACAGATTTCCCTAACAATAGTTATTTTTAGTTATTTATGAGTTTTAACTAACATAATATGATAATGCATTTTAAAAAGAAACTTGTATATATATTAAAGTTCTGATAAATAAAATGTATAAAAATACAAACTTAAGATATGAAACGTAAAGTCCTTTGAACAAAAACAACAACAACCAAATCAAAGTTACCAGTTTTAAAAGACTTGGTAAGCTTCATAAATATAACTTTGAATAGGACTGGAGACAAATTCTGTTAAGTTCTGAATAATTACAATGTCAGCTTGCTTATCCCTTTACCTGCACTTTTAAAATTCTTTCCACCAAGCTACATCAGACCATTTTCAATCATCAGTCTAAATCCATTATGTGACTCGTTAATGCGGCGGCTGAACGACAGTCAGCAACGCACACTTGGCGTCATTGGATTTCACACACGTGTAAAAGAAAAGCTAACTTTTATGCACAAGCTATGTTTGATACTTTTTCTCTGTCTAAATGTTCACTCCTCGCAAGTCTAATTTACATTTTACAATGCAGGGACTGTAACTAGAGATAGCTGGCAGCGATAAACCAATCAGAGAACATTACGTAATACTGTACGTACGCAACATACACTGGCAGCGATAAACCAATCAGATAACATTATGTAATACGTACACTATGTAACATTTGTTTGTTAGACTGACTCTGACAATGATGAGAGGGAACCCGGCATGTTTGATGGTGAAATTGCACAGCTGTTGAATTCAGACACAGAAGATAATGACTTTGATGGATTTGTGGGAGAAGATTGATTAAAAAATAATGTGAGTGTATAGTTAAATAATAGAATAAAGTTCAACTAAACTCACTGTTTTGCTTCCGTTACCTTTTTTGTAGACCGTATGTTTTAGCATGCGCCTTATAATACAGCGCGCCTGATGTATGGGTTAAGCACAGTAATAGACAGCGTAATTGAGACTGCGCCTTATAATCCGGTGCGCCTTATGGTGCAGAAAATATGGTATGTCTCGTGACCAACTCACCATGAACACACTTGCGGACAACTGGTTCTCTCTGCCCGACTCTGGCTGGATCAGCAGGTTGCAGGATGTGTGGCGCGTTATACACGAGTGTTGCCAACAGGGACGGTGTAGAGTGCCCTCTGGTGGACAAACTATACAACGCCAACACTCATGACATGGTTGAAGGGTTTTTCATCCGTTTTTATTTTATTTTTGAAATATTAATTTATCGGCCGTTATAAATGCTGATACCGATAGTTTGGAAAATGCCTAATACCGGCCGATAAATCGGTCCGGCTCAAATATATATATATATATATATATATATATACATACACACACACACACACACACACACACACACATACACACACACACACACACACACACACACACACACACACACACACACACATATATACACATGACCACTTGATGTTCAACATGGCATCTCATGCCAAAGAACTCTCTGAGAATTTGAGAATTAGAATTGTTGCTCACCACAAAGATGGCCTAGGCTATTAGAGCTTCAGTAACACCCTGAAACCGAGTTACACTACAGTGGTCAGGGTCATACAGAGGTTTTCCAAGATGGGTTCCATTCAGAACAGGCCTTGCAAGGGTTGATCAACGAAGTTGAGCACTCGTTCTGTGCGTCAGGTGCAGAACCTGGCTTTAAAAAACAGACGCATGAGTGCTGCAGCATTGCTTTAAAGGTTTCAAAAGTAAAAGGTCAGCATGTCAGTGCTCTCACCATATGCCACACACTGCAACAAGCAGGTTTGCATAGACGTTGTCCCAGAAAGAAGCATCTTCTAAAGCTGGCTCACAAGAAAGTCCGAAAACAGTTTGCTGAAGACAACATGTCCAAGAGCATGAATTACTGGAACCATGTCCTGTGGTCTGATGACACTATAAGATAAACTTGTTTGGCTCAGATGGTGTCCAGCATGTGTGGCGATGCCCTGGTGAGGAGTACCAAGAAAATAGTTTCTTGCCTACAGTTAAGCATGGTGGTGGTAGCATAGTCTGGGGCTGCATAAGTGCTGCTGGTCCTGGGGAGCTGCAGTTCATTGTGGGAAACATGGATTCCATTATGTACTATACATTCTGAAGCAGAACATGATGCCTTCACTCCTGAAACTGGGCAGAACGGCAGTTTTCCAACATGATAACGATCCCAAACACACCACCAAGATGACAACTGCCTTGCTGAGGAAGCTGGAGGTGATGGGGTGGCCAAGTATGTCTCCAGTCCTGAACCCTATTAAGCACCTGTGGGGCATCCTCAAGCATAAGGTGGAGAAGCACCATGTGTCTAACGTCCAGCAGCTTTGTGAGGAGTGGAAGAGGATCCCAGCAACAACCTGTGCAGCTCTGGTCAATTCCATGTCCAGGATGATTAAGGCAGTGCCAGGTAACAATGGTGCTAACACACTATATTGACACTTCGGACAAGTTCACTTAGGGTGTACTTACTTTTGTTCCCAGCTATTTTGATAATAATGGCTGTGTGTTGATTAATTTTCAGGGGACAAAAAAATCTATACTGCTATACAAGCTGCACACTGACTACTCTAAAATATATCCAAGTTTCATTTCTATTGTATTGTCCCTTGAGAAGGTATACTAAAATGGTTGCTGAAATGTGAGGGGTATACTCACTTTTGTTACATACTGTATAAAAGCCCAAAAAGGGACAATGCAATCGATTCAACAAAAAATCTTTGCAAAGCGCCACAGGAAACACCTTCCTACAGCAGATGGCAAAATCAAACCAGAATTTCACCTCAATAATGGCATGAGGACAGCCACCCATAAAGGGCCGCAGGGCGTCCTGCCCACCAATGGCTGTTAGCAGTGTCAGTTTTAGGGCACTCGTTTTCCAGCAGCGAGCCTGAAATAAACTGCTATCACATTGAGGTGCGGTAATGGAGACGGATGGGTCTCAGACTGTAACACAGTGTTCATATCGCAGGGTTAAGGATAAAGAACAGCCAACAAAGTGAGGAAAATAAATAACTTGTAAGAATATAAAGCATTTTTTTTCTTTCCCTCCTTTATAATGTGATTTACTGTTATTCTCTGGATGCCTGTGTCTTACCATAAAAATACATTGAAAATAGTGCATTTCCCCTTATGATTTAATACTGGAACGCTTAAAGCAGAACAAAACTAATAAAGAAAGGCGACGTTCAAGGAGCTTTGAAAAATAATTCAACATGAAGCAACCACCGGGAGTTCTTTTAAAAAGTTGAGAGTTTCAGACTTCATTGCGGGAACGAGCGCATTAAAATAGAGATGCGTGTGAATTTATCTTAGTGATTTGTTGGGCGCTTAGAGACCGGCACAGCTGAATCAAACGTGGTGTTAATGTACGAACTGACTATTATGTGAAAGCGCAAAAGTGATTTCTGACTTCAGGAAAGAGTGATTTGGTTTGAGACAAGGAGCGAGCTGCAGAGAAAAATGAATACAAAGTGAAAATGGAAAAAGGTAAAAGAATGAAAGATGCCCCCTGCCATTTTAATAGCACTGCGGGCGGCTTGCCAAGAAACCTTGAGGAATTACAGACGGCTCAAATGAATAGTTCAGCTAAAGTGAGTCATTATTTACTCACCCTCATGTCGTTCTGTACCCTATGACGAACACAACAGGAGAAACTTTGAATTCTAATTTTAAGCTTTTTTTCTTTAAATATCATGAACGCATAATACAGGCATATTCAAATTTGGCACATTAAAATGCAATACAGTACAATGCAGGTTTGATGTCAAAGAAAAATTGATTTGATTTTTGTTTTAAGAACTCAGGTGGAGGCGTTTTTCAATAAATTGTCAGTAAATAATGACTCACAAGCTGCAGGGTGATCGTTGGTAACTGAAACTGTTTAAAATAATAAATAAGATAAAATATTTAATAAAATAATGCAATTAAAAATGCAATTAAAATGAAAAATGTTGCCTTGATAACTAACTGAAATACATTTAAAAAGGGAATAGTTTTTACATTTAAACTGATAAACAACAACATCAAAGTCTTAAACTGAAATGAAAATAATTAAAGATATACAGAAATATTGAAAACTTAAAAACAAAAGTTAATTCAGAATATTATTAAATACTATAATAATATTTGCATAATTAATAGTAATTGCATATCAACTCACAAGCAGGAGGGTTATTATTGTTAACTGAAACTATTCAATAATGTTTTTGTAATAAAATGAAATTAAATAAAAAAAATATGCAATTACAAATGATTAATGTTGCCTTCACAACTAACTAAAAAAAACAAGTTTAAATTGCAGTACTAAGATTTTAAGTTTAAATTGAAAAGCTAAAAATGAAAGATAATTTAGAACATTGATAAATACTATAATAGTATTTGCATATCAACTCATATTGTTAACTGAAACTATAATTATATCGTTAATTAATTATAATTTAAATTATTTGTTCGTAATAAAATAAAATGCTATTAAAATTGCAATCAAAATGAAATAAAAAATGCAATTAAAATAAATACCACTAATAATACTAAGATTTAAAGTTTAAATTGTAAAACTTTAAAAATGACTACAAATAAAACTGAAATAAAAAAATAATAAAAATGTCAAAAGCACATACTAAAATGACTAAAACTGAAAATAAAATGCACATGAAAACTTAAAAACAAAAGTTAATTGTACTAAAAAAATTGTAATAAAATAAAATAAAAATGCAATTAAAATTAGAAATGTTGCCTTCACAACTAACTGAAATAAATAAGTTTAAATTGGAGTACTAATATTTTAAATTGAAAAACTAAAAAAAATACTAAAACTAAAATGAAAATAAATTAAAACTATACAGAAATATTTAAAAAAGTAATAAAAAAAATCTCAAAAGCACATACTGAAATTACTATGACATGAAAATGAAAACTTAAAAACATATGTTAATTCAGAATATTGATAATAGTATTTGTATATTATTTGCATATTATAATGGCATTTGCATATCACCTCACGAGCTGCAAGGTTATTATTAATTACTAAAACTATTCAAAAATTCGTAAAATAAAATAAAATAAAATAAAACAAAACAAAACAAAACAAAATAAAATAAGTCATCCTTGAGAACTTTTAAGGATTTTTTACTGGAAATTACTAAAATAAAAACGAAAATAAATTAAAGCTATATTGAAATATTAAGCCAAAAGCACATACCAAAATGACTAAAATTTAAACTAAAATGCAAATGAAAACTTAAAAACAAAAGTTAATTCAGAGTATTATTAAATACTAATAACTATTTAAAATGTTTTGTAATAAAAAAAAAAATTATTAACAGAAATGTTGCCTTGGCAACTAACTGAAATAAATAAGTTAAAATTGGAGTACTGAGATTTTAAGTTTAAATGGAAAAACTAGGGCCGGGACTCGATTAAAAAAAATAATCTAATTAATTAGAGGCTTTGTAATTAATTAATCGAAATTAATCGCATTTTAATCGCATATAAATATTTAACCTGAGAACAGTGAGAAGTAAGTTTTTTTCATATGGATTTTTAGTATACCATTGAATAATGACTGAATACATAAGCTTAAGCAACAAAATATTGTTTATTTTTGTTCAACCAAGTCCAATAGACCAGTACAATATTGCCATTAAGTGTAGCAATAGAATGCAACCATGCTCTTATCGACGCTTCCATCCATTAATTTTTTATAACTAAATTTCCCATCCACGGGGCCAACCAGAGCGGTCTCATCAGCTTCTTTGCCCATGTTCACTGTGGTTTGTTTTTGTCTGAACGCTAGTTGGTGCTCCAGTATAATCGGTCCGCCGAAACTCATCCAGTGAGAAACGTTCCGCGGTGCAAAAATAAGTGCGATTAAAATGCGTTAAAAAAAATTTATGCGTTATTTTTGTGTAATTAATTAATTCAAATTAACGCGTTAAAGTCCCGGCCCTAGGAAAAACTAAAAATGAATTAAAGCTATATATAAATACTAAAAATTAAGAAAAAAAAAATGTACATACTAAAATGACTAAAACTTAAAATGAAAATTTACATTTATTTCAGTATACAATATTAAATTAAATAAGATAAAATGTATTATTATACAATACTATAATAGTATTTGCATTCGGGCTGTCACTAATGATTATTTTGGTAATCAAGTAATCTGCCAAATATTCTGACGATTAATTGAGTATTTAGATAATTATATACAAAATTTTCTAAATACTCAATTTATATATAAATCTTTTTTTTTTTTGGGTAGAAATAAAAATAGACCAAGCCAACAATAGCCTTTAAAATGACTTAAAATGCATGGATGAATACGGGGAGGCAATAATAATTAATTTAAATAAAGTATCAAAAGCAAGCAGTCATATGTTTTTTTTTTTTTTAACAAAACTGATAAAATAATGCATTATAATATATTAGGGATGCACCGAATCCAGATTTTTGGGGTTCGGCCGAATACCGAATCCACTGTTTAAGATTCGGCCGAATCCGAAACCGAATACCGAATCCTACTCGCATCCTTAATTACACGTTTTTAGCTGTGACTGTCCAGCTGCCGTACCTGAAGTTGCTGCATTTTGGCTGCTGTCTGTAGATTCCTTCATGCAAAATGTTTTTGGATGTTTTAGGGGCCGTTCACATGTAGCGTCTTTTGCGCGCTCAAATTCGTTATTTTAAATGTAGACGCGCGGCTTGCGCGCGCATAATGGTTCGGTTTCGGTGGAAAATAAATCTAAGGTTCGGCCGAAACCGAACCCCGTCAAAAAGCCCAGGATTCGGCCGAATCCGAATCCTGGATTCGGTGCATCCCTATAATATATTATAAACAATAGATCTAATGTACATTACGTATTATAGAAAATGACTGCACGATTGTTTTTACACTTTACAGCGCGATCTAATCCTTGTTTAATATTGACTAAACAACATTTAATTCAAATGTCCACTTAATTTGTAATATTTGGCCATTTTTTTTATGATAGAAAATCTACAGCCTGTGTAATTTCTTAAATATGTTGACAACGAAACATATAAACTCAGAGAGACAGGGTTTGAGCTTTTATTTTGCAATCACAATGAACACTTAGCATATGGGAAGATATACTGATGTATTCTCCTGTGTTTGCATAGGTTTATAAATGATTCAAATTATTAAATCAATATCTCATTTATAAACTCCCTTAAAATAATTAAAAGCTGTCACTCATCTTAGTTTGCGATCTCACAAACCTTAACCCTAACCCTCTATTATAATCAACGACGCTCTCTACACTGCACAATCAATCTCTTATTAACATTCCCTCTACACTTTGTTTATGAAAGGATTCATGAGATATGTCTGTGACACATTACTCAATGTTGCAAAAACATGTAGAACTCTTTGAAGCTCCCCTCAGCGCAAACACAAATATGCTGATTGGGTCAGTCGCACATGGTGCTCCTAAATATTTTTTCATAGTTGTACGCAGTAGTTTTCAGTCACAAATGCGAGTGACTTTTAAGCCCTGGCTTACTTTTCTATGAAAGCACTAGGATTTTAAAACTATACATGTTGTTCCACATTGGTATGAGTCTTTACTGTGCGCCTCAGGAAAATGTCCTTAAATGTCTCCTTTTGATGAAATACACTCATATGGATGTGGGACGATATGTACAATTTTGAATCCTGATGCTTTCATACAAAAGGTAATGAATTCCAGACAAGGAAAGTGGAAAAAAAAGACAAAGAAGAGAAAGTAAGTAAGCCGGGAATAAGACAGTGAGAGTGAGGAATAACAGAGGGAATAGGTTCAGCAAAAAATGAAAGACCTAAATCTGTGAGGAGTTTTCACAGGCTCAGAAACCAAACCCAAAACGCTTCAGTCAAGCTTTGACGCCTCTTTTGCCACTTACATCCATTCCCTGCGCAGCACCAGTGAGAAACGTTCCAGAACCATTGTTTAAATATTCAGGGATTCGCTTAGGCATTTTTCTCAGGAGATTCTTTAATACAGGCCCTTTTTTAATTGAAGAGGAGAACAGGGGACGCCGGCGCAATTTGAGAGAGAGAAGAACTTGTGGAGTCTTTGCGGCGGCAGCCAAGTTGTTAAAGAAAAAAGAAAAATCAGCAATCACTTACTCAGGCTCATGATGTTCCAAACACAAACCGTCCTTCAGGTGTGAAACATAACATAAGGACAGCTTTTGGAAGGATGTTCATGCTGCTGTTCTCAATACAATAAAACAATATACAGTTTAATGATGCATTAACCTAAATTAATGCTGATTTACAAATAAAATATCCTATTGTTCATGAATTTGTTTTTATATTTCTATAGAGTTGTTATCATTTAATTGTTTATTATGTTTATTATATTCATTATATTGAACTCCATGAAAATGAGAACTGTTGCCTTGAAAATTTGCTAAAATAAAACATTTTTGTTTGTTTGTTTATTTATTAAGTTCATTTTTCTATTATTATCACTTTTTATTTTTATTTCAGTTAACATTTATTTTACTTCAAGCCACATTTTTTAATGGTTTTAGTTTTAGTATAATACAATAACCATGTTAGTAGTGGTAGTAGTAGAAATATTAATAACAATAACAATAACAATAATAATAATAATACCACTGATTATAACTCATGATGTAATTAATAATTAATATTTATTATTAAAATCACAATCATAGTATATTACTTTATGCAAATTGAAACGTTAAAAATGCATGTGTAATGTATTATTATTAATAATAACATTATTATATCGTGAGTTACATTTTACATCTTTATACAACTTGAAATGTATATGTAAAAAAATTCTAATCAATAATATTTAAAATATAATTAATATTGACTATTAGTATTAATATCAACCACTACAATTAATATTTATTTTAATCACAATATTCATAAACTACTTTATGCAACTTGTTATTATAATTATTATTATTATTATTATCTTAAGGTACATTATATATAGATTATTACATATATTAAATTACATATTAATACAGCTTAAAATATATATGAAAAAAGTCATATTAATATTGGCTATTATTTTTTGATATTAACTACTATAATTAATATTATTATAATCCAAATAATCATAAATTACTTTATGCAACTTAAAATGTTACAAATCCATTAGTGTATGTATGTATGTATGTATTTATTTATATCTTAGCCTACATTATATATCTTAATACAACCTGAAATATATATGTAGCAAAAATCTTTTAATTAATTTTATCATCAATATTGGCTATTAGTATTGATATTAACCACTATAATTAATATTTATTATTATAATCACAGACATAATAAATTACTCTATGCAACTTGAAATGTTAAAAATGCATTAGATGTGTAATTTTGTATTATTATTATTATTATTACTATTATCATTATTATTATTACTATGATTATTTATTTTTAATATCCTAGCCTACATTATATATCTTAATACAACCTGAAATGTATATGTAAAATAATCTTCTAATTAATATTATTATCAATATTGGCTATTAATATTGATATTAACCACTATAATTAATATTTATTATTATAATCACAGACATAATAAATTACTCTATGCAACTTGAAATGTTAAAATGCATTAGTATGTGTAATTTATTATCATCATTCATTATCTTAAGGTACATTATATTTCTTAATTCAACCTGAAATGTATATGTAAAAATCTTCTAATTAATAATATTCATAATACTCATAATATTGGCTATTAGTATTGATATCAACCTCTATAATTAATATTTATTATAATCACAATCATCATAAATTACTTTATGCAACTTGAATTATTATTATTAATAATAATATAATAATAAATATTAATTATAGTAATAATAAATTAATTAATATTCATTATTATTATTATTATTATTATTATTATTATTGTTATTATTATCTTAAGGTACATTATATATCTTGATACAACTTAAAATATAAAAAATAATATTGTTAATATTGGCTATTAGTTTTGGTGTTACCTATTATAATTAATATTATTATAAATTAAAATCATCATAAATTACTTGCAACTGTCGCAAATGTTAGGAATCCATTTGTATATGTAATGTATTATTATTACTATTACTATTACTATTATTATTATTGTTATTTATTTATTTATTTTTAATATCTTAACCTACATTATATATATCTTAATACAACCTGAAATGTTTATATAAAATAATCTTCTAATTAATAGTATTATCAACATTGGCTATTAATATTGATATTAACCACTATAATTAATATATATTATTGTTGTTATTATTATTATTATTATTATTATTATTATTATTATTATTATTATTATTATTATTATTATTATTATTATCACAATTATCATAAATTACTTTATGCAACTTGAAATGTTAAAAATGCATTAGATGTGCAATGTTGTATTATTATTACTATTATCATTATTATTGTTATTATTATTATTATTATTATTATTAATTTTATTATTATTATTAAGGTCCATTATATATCTTAATGCCGCCTGAAATGTATATGCAAAAAACGTCCAATTAATATTATTATTAATGTTGGCCAGTAGTATTGCTATGAACTACTATTTAATATTTATTATTAAATAATCACAATAATCATAAATTACTTGATGCAACTGGAAATGTAAAAACGCATTAGCATATGTAATTTATTATAATTATTATTATTATTAATCATAAATATAACTTGAAGTATTAAAACTGTATATGTAAATTACAATGTATTAGTAGTAATCACTATTATTGTACTATTTTCGAGATACTATTATAGTTTTTGTTAATACTTAGAATTAGATTTTATTTTTACATTTATTTATATATAAAAAAACATTTTTTAGTTTTTTTATTGTATTAGTTTTTTTGTTTACATTATTTTAGTTAACTTTTTTTTTTTCAAGAAATGTTTTTTATGGTTTTAGTTAACTATATAATACCATGGTAGTAGTACTGTAGTAGTAGTAAAATATTATTATTATTATCACCGATTCATACAGCTTATAATGTTAAAAATGTATCAAATTATGTAGAAATCAATAAAACGAACCAATATGACTAAACACTGTGAATCATTGCTCATTGTTAGTTCATGTCACGATAATGCATAAACTAATGTCAATTTTTGTTGGAGGCATCAATTCAGTGACATGCAGAAGTCCTGTCCTTGAGCTGGGAACTTTACCCATGATGCTCTAGGGCACAGTTATCATATAAAGACAAAACTGCACCTCAAAGAGACTGTATAGAAAGAATTTTAAGTTGCTCTGGACTAAAAGCATCTGAGAAAGAACAGGTATCCAGACGCAGCAGCACAGGTCACGGCAAGCACTCAATAATTGAAACATCTGACTTTCAATGGCATCGATTAATATGCGATTTCAATTTAAACAGAACAAAATGTCCAAGGTCTCCGCAATGCAGCAGTATTCATTACAGGAAGACGAGCTCGCTCAGGAAATGAACCGTAAAATCAGCAAACATGACCACTTCCTCTATGGATACTTTGTCCCAAAACGAGGCAAATTAGAGATTTGCATGTAATTATACAGAGTAGACACAAGAAACCAGTGTGGGTGAATGTATAAAAGCGTGGCCCAATTTACAGTCTCAAATCTCGTCTTCACAGGAGGGATATGGACTCGGAAAAGGAGGACAGGAAATTAAAGCGTACCATTATATTGAGATTCTCCGAAGTGTTGTAATTCATATGACGTGCATCGGTTTGAGTGGGAATAACAGGATATAATCCGAACTCCCACTTCAGACGAACAAACTCAGCACAAAGACGCCGAACGCAGCGGTGGGGTCCCATGGCCCCGTACGGCCCCTGAAGAGCTGGAGAGAATAGAGCGCAGACCAGCGGCTGAAGACAAGATCTTCTATTGTGCCGAGGCTCAAATCGACGGCTTCCTTTATGGGTTTCGGCCGCGTGGACACAAAGGGATGGAAAGATTGTTCTGTTACAGGAGAAATGAATCAATGTGCTCATTGCAGAGACTGTCCAGGGAATGTGAGAATACATGAGGAGAGAGAAAAAATGATGTAGTGAGACAAGACAGCTGCACCAAACTGATACAAACCCAATCTCTAAAAGAAGCCGTTTTACGGAACAGATCTTTAAGCTGTGGTATATTTGTAGAATGCATATTTTATTAGTAGCAGTAGAAGTAATAATAATAATAATTCTTCATATAGTATTAAAAATTATAAATATTATATATTTATATTAAAATAAATTATATAAAACATACATTTTATTAACATTTTTAAATAAAAATATAAATAATTTACTTTAAATAACAGTAAATAATTATAACAAAACAATAATAATTAAATTTAATTAAATTTAATAATAATTTAAACAATAAAATTTTGTACTATTAAATAATTGTAATAATATAACACGTAATAATATAATAAAAATAATAATTTAATAAGTAAAAAGTTAATAATAATAATTAGTAGCAGTAGTATTGCATAATAACAAGAATTTCATAATTATAAATACATTTAAAGTAAATTGTATAATTAAATGTATATTTTCAATAATAACAATAATGATTTATTTGCATACATTTTATTTTAAATTTAACATTTCTTTTATAATACAATTTATTTTCATAATATATTTGATTTTTTTATTGCATTATAATAAAAAATGCATTTTGTAAAGTGATGATAAATTCATCATTTGAAATAGTTAAAGTAAAATGTATAATATCTTATTATTATTGCATTATAATAAAATATATATTGTTGTATTATAATAATTGATAATTTCATAATTTAAACTACATTTAAAGTAAAATGTATAGTAAAATCTATAATTTTATAATAAGAATTTATTTGAATATTAATTTATTTTACATTTAACATTATTAACATTTATTTTATAATAAATTGTATATTATTGTTATTATTATTATTATTATTTTATGATTTGTATTAGTATTGCATTTTAATAAAATATGCATTTTGTAATATTATAATAGTTTGTAATGTTAATTTTATTTTCCATTTAACATTTATTATTAACTTTTATTTTAAAAAATGCATATTTTTAAAATATATTATTATTATCATTGCATTTGAAATATAATAATTGATCATTTCGTTAAATAAGTAATTAAATAAAGATAATTAAAGTTACATTTATAATAAAATATATTTTTAAAATAACAATAATTACATAACATTTGAATATTAATTTATTTTACATTTATTATTAAAATGTATTTTGCATTTAAAATTATCAATTTAAAACTTGAAATGCTTCAATTGTATGTAAAAATTAAAAATGAATATATTTAATATAATAATGATAATAATAATAATATTAAATTATTATTATTATTATTATTTTATTGATTATAATAAAATATACATTTTAATAATACTATATACAGTATTAAAATAATTGATAATTTCATCTTTTAAAATACACTGAAAGTGAAATGTATAATAAATATGTATATTTTTTATAATAATAATAATAATAATAATAAAATAACCATTTGAAAATCAATTTTATTTTTCATTTATTTAGAATTATCAATTTAAAACCTGAAAGGCTATAACTGTAAAAATGTAAATGAACTGAAATTAATATATTTAATAAACTGCTAATTATTAGGTTAGGTTATGTTACCTTATGCATTAACTAATATTAAGTTTATTATAATACACTGAAATTAAAACTGATGTGCAGTATGTTAGGACGAAAAGGGGTATTGTTAATATAATATACATTTCTGGAAAACCAGAATCCTGTAGGAAACACTTGCATGCTGTTATTAAAAATACAAATATAGATACAAAAAGATATGAAAAGACCACAAGCAAAGAGTAAGAGGGAGAGGAAAATGTGTGAGAAATCTCATTAGTTTTGATAGGCCTGTCAGCTCAGTCCACAAATGAAAAACACAAACATCTCATCACAACACAAGAGATACAAACAGGAAGTCACAGGATGAACATGTTAAATCGGCCCTCGTCTGTCCAACAGCATCACAGCTCCGTGTAATTGCAGATGAGACTGTCAAACAGTAAGATTGCGTGTGATTCAATGCCTTTGAAACTCCTCACTGTGTCTAATGAGTAACGTCTGAATACTCAATGACGCTTGTGACAGCAGAGAGGCTTTTAGAGACCCTCAGAGCCTCTATGCCATGACAACAAGAACATATCAAAGTGAAGCTAACAGGTCATTTACCTCAGCGACAAATGACGAACATTTGAGTCATGTTTTCGGTCTTTTTAGTTAAAAACGCCTGTTGGGTGTCCATGTGATGGGGCTTTGAGCAGGAACACAAAAACATCTAAAATACATTCTCTACTCGCCTTCAAAGAGGAAAAAACACAATGTCCAGTTTGAATTTGAATGTACAAAGGGATTTTGTTCTGCCAAATGTACACTACTGTTCAAAAAAGGGACATTAGATGCAAAATACACTTTTACATGGTGTTTGCTTATAAATGCGTGTTAGCAGTGAGTGGACACAACCACGCTACAATGATACAATTCCATTCACTCATTTGTTTAATCTCAAAAAATCTCAATTATCAAGCCCTTTTGATTTTCTGAACACTATAACGTCATACTGCTCAGGCCCCGCCCACGATTGCTGGCGGACTGTCCCATACTAGTATATTTCCGCTCTTAGCCAGTTGTATGCAGTCCGCCATTTTCTTCATGCTTGAGTAGCTGTAACGACAACAATGTCTCGTAAGCAATGCAGGTGTTTTGTATTTGGATGTAAAAGTGAACCTAAGAGTCTTCATTTTCTTCTAACATCAGAGTCACTGATGGCGTTATTTTAATGACAAATGTCGAGAGCGCATTATTGTAGCGCAAAAGCATATTAATATCATGAGCGAGCACGAATCTCTCTGCTCGCACGCGGATTTCCTTTGCTCTCGCACAAAACCGGACGCGCGCTCTCAGATATTCATACAGCTTCAAGGGCGTGAGTGCGTGCACTCAAAACGTGTCTCTCCTCTTGCGCAAAGTGTGTGTGTGTGTGTGTGCGCGCTCAAACGGTGTTCTGCACACTTGCAAATCTCTCTGTGCTCATGCGCTATACAGTATATATGAAGGATTGTCGCTCCTGGATTAAACATTGTCAAAAATGTATCATTATGCATTAAAAAGTATCTCAAAACAAAACTGTTCATTGGAGCCATTCCTTGACTTTTTATAGTTGTATTTGTTGTTGTATTTCCTATTTTATTGTTGTATTTTCTGTGAATGCATACATGCATCTCTCTGTAATGTACTTTGTAAACACTGTTTTAAAAGGTGCTATATAAATAAAGATTTAACTAATCAGACTTCCATGACTGACCAATGAAACTACTGAAATTTAGAGCCTACACTCTAAATCTAATTGGCTGGGAGTGAACTGCACCTGGAATTATTTTGATAATCAAAGATGGATCTTTATTTTAAATTTTTTCAGTTTAATCATATTTAGCAGTGTTAATCAAATGTAGCCTATAGGCCTATGCTAGGAATCGGCTGCTTGGATGATTTGTACATATCATTAACCTCTGTCCAGTTGTATAGTCAAGCAAAGACTTCATATAAAAGGTCAGTGTTGTGTCATTAATTCAGATAGTTCAACTGAATTTTCATTGCAATAAATGTTTAAAAGTAACAATTCATATCAAATCAACATTAAATTACTAACTGATACAAGATATAACACAACAAATGCTCTGCTAGAATCGCTGCTGTTTGGACATTTATTTAGATTTTTTTTTTTAATTTAGTGTTTGCTTTTAGTTCTGAATAGTTTTTTTTTTTTTTTTTTTTTTTAACGAAAACACTTCATATTACCAACAAATTCAATGGCACTCTCCTCTAAAACAGTGAATTACATTTATATGACAGTTACAGATAATTGCATTGTCTGCAAATGCATTTCTAATAACATAATTGACGTATGTTATGAGAAATACATTAGTATTTATACATAATATTTCACGTAGCACTTTCATCAGAGGAAATCTGATTGGTTAATAGATTTTGACAATGTTAAATCCAGGACGGAAAATACTTCATATATATACCGCATGAGCACAGAGAGATTTGCGAGTGTGCAGAACAATGTTTGAGCGCGCACACACACACTTTGCTCAAGCGGAGAGACACGTTTTAAGTGCGTGCACTCTCTCTAAGCGAGAGCAGCGAATATCTGAGAGCGCGCGTCCGGTTTTGTGCGAGAGCAAAGGAAATCCGCGTGCGAGCAGAGAGATTCGTGCTCGCACATGATATTAATATGCTTTCGCGCTACAATAATGCGCTCTCGACATTTGTCATTAAAATAACGCCATAGTAAAGTGCCACCAAATACACCAATGCGCCACCAAAAACTGAAAAGATGGGTGGGGTCTGCGGTAGCTCATTATCATTTAAAGAGCCATGAACTGAAACGGGTTGCTGTTTTCACAAGGTAAAAAGTGTTGTTTTACATAACCATTGAGGAATTTTAAGTATGTTGTTGAAGACCCTAAAGAATCATATCAACTTGTATAAAATGGACATCCGTTGACCCCTTAAAAAAATTCCTACTAAGGTCAAAGTAGTTTTTTTGTAACAAGAAGCTTCGAAATTAAATTCAATTTAATCTGTGAATGCCAATCACAAAAGAGCAGTTTAAATGAATGAATAAATTCCACTGGTCACTGTTACCACTATTAACACTATTTTCAGTATCACTATAAAATTTTCAAAAGTTTTTTTTTTGAAAATATATTTGAATAATGAAAAACAATCATATATTTACTTACATATATATACGATCATGAAAATGCAGTAGTCGAGATTAAACGATTATTGCGCCGCATTCTGTCCCCTCCTCCATAAAAACCTAATTTCACATGGAAATCAGCAAAACCATGTAACGACACTTTCATAAAATGGGACGTGCTTTATTTTTTATTTTTTATTTTTTATAGATGTTGTGTTTTAATAGCGCGTAAGAAAACTTGCTGTTCGGTGTATCTCAGAGACGGAGCAGGTCACGGACATGTAAATCTTTTGGGTCAATGTGCCGCCTAAACGGTCAACTACACGCAAAAAAAATTCAAATTGAGGCGCTTGGTGATTATTCATGTAAACCCTTGTCATTTATGTCTAAAATGATCATAAACAGTTGAGAATAAAAATGCGTGTGTAACAGTATATTGGATCCGTGTGGCAATTAAAGCGGCAACAAATGTTCCTTCTGCCGTCTCTGTGCTTAACATTAATAAAACGTAAAAATACAAAGAGAAAAATCACTCACTGCTCTTAAATAAAAACTTTAGTAGTTTTAATACGAAACAAAGCATTTTTAACTATTACAGTGAAGACACTGTTTTATTTTACATTCAAATAATTACATTAAATTTTTGTAGTAATGTTAGACTACTTTAGACTTGCATTAAAAAAGTTTTATTTTTATTTTAAAAGCACTGTTTTTTGGTGTATCTTTTTTCTGCTGTATTGCTATCTTTAAATTAATCACTAATATAAAGTTTTGGACCCTGTCATAATCGTGTTAAATAATCGTGATTACAATATTGACCAAAATAATCGTGATTATGATTTTTGCCAAAATCGAGCAGCCCTACAACAGGCTTGGCCATCTGACCAATCGGAGCAGAGTAGGCTTATGGAAGGGAGAGGTTTACAGACATTGCACTCAAAGCTGGTTAGAACAAACTGAAATCTCTGACAAACGACTATGTATGAATGTATATTCTGAGAGAATTACTATGTTTTCTGACCTTTCTGATTAATTTAAACCTGTTGTAGGGGACACTTAAAAAAAAAAAAAAAAAAAAAAAAAAAAAAAAACATACGACCTGCTCTTTAAAAGTCCACTCAAGTGCTTAGAAACACGTAGCATTATTTTATGTATTGACGTAATTTCAACTGAAACAGGAAGACAGGATGGGACATATTAAGCAGCCCTGCCCCCTTTTTAATAGGCAATAGTGTTTTGTTTATATCACAGCTCAGCCAGAGCCAGTAAAGCCGCATTTGGCCGTTTCTAACAGTCACAGTCTAACAGATTACCCCATTTACTAAAGCAAAACAGTGATTATAATGATGCTGAGGATGTGTAGTTTGAAAGGTGTAATCTCTTCTACTTATCAGTGCTGTTTGTATAACAGTCTCTCCTCTTAATCTCACCCATACTGCCATGAAATATAGCATTCTGTGTATAATTCAAACAGATCCGATACGTTTTGCCGTCTGTGCTGATTCATATGATAGTGCACTATTTGCCATTTACCCTACAGAAAATATCAAGTCTGTTAACATGTGACCGATTTCAGACATAGCTTTCACGTCTATTTGTAATGTAGGGGGCGGGACGCTTTGGATTCTAGAGAGCATTTGATTGGACAGAAAGTTTGACGAGAAGCTGAAGTGCAGGATGATGTCATCAACATGAAGTAGAAATGTGCAGTTTGTACATTCTTTTGAGTCAGATCTAATCTAGTTCACAAAACTGATCTGGAATGATGTGTTCATAAATTAAAGTGGTTTGGTTAGAGAGTTCAATTTTGTAACCTTCAGTCCATATTCATTGAACAGTAATGGCATGAAAAGTAGTTTTTTTATTTAAGTTAGCGGTGTGTATGTGACCTACAGTGCCTTGCAAAATTATTCATACCCCTTCATTTTTTTCACATTTTGTTATGTTGCTGCCTTATGTTAAACTACTTTAAATTACTTTTTTTCCCACATCAATCTACACTCCCTACTCCATAATGGCAAAGCAAAAAAAATAGGTTTTTAACATTTGTACAAATTTATTAAAAATAAAAAACTGAAAAGATCCCGTTGCATAAGTATTCACTCGAAATTTAGCTCAGGAGCATTCATATTGCTTCTAGATGTTACTACACTTCGAGTGGAGTTAAACTGTGGCAAATTCATTTGAATGAGTATGATTTAGAAAGACACACACCTCTCAGAAAAGGTCTAACAGCTGAAAATGCATATCAGAGCAAAAACCAAGTCCTGAGGTCAAGATAACTGCCTGTAGAGCTCAGTGACAGACTTGCGTTAAGGCAATGATCTAGGGAAGAGTTCAGAAAAAGATCTGCTGCATTGAAGGTTCACAGAAGCATGTAGCCTCCATTATCCGTAATGGAAGACTATTGGAACAACTAGGACTCTAGAAAATGTCTGCCAACCCCCATCCACTGGGGGCAGCCGTGGCCTAATGGTTAGAGAGTCGGACTTGTAACCCAAAGGTTGCAGGTTCGAGTCTCAGGTCCGGCAGGGATTGTAGGTGGGGGGAGTGAATAACCAGCACTCTCTTCACCCTCAATACCACGACCTCAATACCTTGAGCAAGGCACCGTACCCCCAACTGCTCCCCGGGCGCCGCAGCAATGGCTGCCCACTGCTCCGGGTGTGTGTTCACGGTGTGTGTGTGTTCACTACTGTGTGTGTGCACTTGGATGGGTTAAATGTAGAGCACAAATTCCTAGTATGGGTCACCATACTTGGCCTCACTTCACCTCCTTTCCTGTCCTTCCTTCCTTTCCATCCAACCTGAGAGGTGAAAAGGTGAGGCAAAGAATGGCAGATAATGCAAAGCTTGTCACATCATACCCAAAAAGACTTGAGGCTGTAAAGGTGCTTCAACTATGTACTGAGTTAAGGGTATGAATACTTACGCAATGTACTTATTTCAGTGTTTTATTTTTAATACAATTTGCAAATGTAACATTTGCAAATCTGGTTTTTGCTTTGTCATTATTATGGTGTATGGAGTGTAAATTGATGTGGGGAAAAACTAATTTAAAGCAGTTTAACATAATGTGAAAAAAAATGAAGGGGTATGAATACTTTTGCAAGGCACTGTATATGGTATGAAGACAGGTCAAAGACGAGGATATAACCTCGGTCAACACCATCTTCTCTTCCTGGAAGCCTAAAAGTTCATCTCAAAACAAAAGTGCAGCTGTCAAAATCACTGCTGTAACTACTGGAGGATGGTGAATTTAAAGGCCATACTAATGCTGATCCTTTGCCATTCTGATATTAAACACGACACTAAGTGGTTATGGAGGCTGCAGTATATCTGATATGTCTGCTGTGAACAAAAACTGTGTTTCCATATACCATAGCCACATTTTATACATTACATTACAAACTAAAGGAAACACTTCAAATACTAAGACACAATCAGTGAGTGTGATTCCTGACAGGAGAGAAAGCACCTCCAAGGCGTATGAACTTTGGGGGATGAACATCACTCATGGCCTGTTTCTCCTGCTTCTACATGGATGAAAAATGACCACCCACTTATGTGGAGCAGATCGAAAGAAAACGGGCTGGTTATAAGAAGACCAGAGGAGAAGAACTGACCCACTGATCTCAGGGGAGGGAGACCTGCGCGGTGTGTGTTTCACAGGTAATGAGAGATAAAGGGAAGACAGAAAGAGAAGCGTGAGTAAGAGAACACACAGATGTGCAGCAGCAAGGTCCAAAATTAAGCTTTTGAACAATGAGGAAAAGTTACGGATGTGATTCATCCTGACGAATCTTTCATTGAGAGAACTAAATCAGTCAGAGCGGTTACTTAATCAGTATGACTCACTGATGTCCAGAACTGAAGCAAGAAAAAGGAAAAATGTTTTAAAACTAAAAACTGCTTTAAAGAAAAAATAAGAAAATAAATAAATAAAAGTGCACAGAGAGAGACTTTTATGGCTCAAATAGTATATTATAAAATGTAGAGTTTTATTCAAACTGAGCAAAAAAATATTCAATTTAATGCAGAAAAAGTAACACTGACTGCTTTCCCCCTTTACCTCACCTACACATACAAGCCCAGTGGGAGAAAATGTCTTCAGTAGTTGTGGAGCTCTAGTAAGTAGGCTGTCAAGGCTATTTTATTCACTTTAAACATTGAATAAAGTAAATGTCTCTCTAATACAAATGATGCTGAGTCATTAAAGAAAAGTTCACCCAAAAATGAAAATTCTGTCATTAGTTACTCTTTTTGACCCTGCATAGAGAACAACGCAAATGACACGTTCAAGGTCCAGAAAGGTAGTTAGGACATTGTTAAAATAGTCCATGTGACATTAGTGGTTCAACCATAATGTTATGAAGCTACAAAAATACTTCTTGTGCAAAGAAAACAATTATTTTCTGTGTCAGTCTTCGACATGCCTTTACAAGACTTTTATCACAACAAATCCGTACGAAGCATACAGCATCCATCTCTCTTAGTTCATCGTCTGTATATTCTGGTTCAAATAACTAAACTAAACTGGTTCAAATATCACTTTGTGTTAGTGGCAAGATAGAATGACAGAGGAAAGAGGAAATTACAAAAAGTCCCTTAATTTGGCCTTAATTGAGGCAAAACATCTGTGTCCACTTAAAAAATGTAAGTGTTTATTCTACAACTGTTTGATAAAATTTAGGTACATGTTTACAATGATATAAAAAAACGCTTTTCACACACTGCCAATAATATGTCTTAGTAAGAAGAGATTTAGGATTGAAACGTTTAGTTTTTTTTTTTTTTTTTTATGATCAAAGCGGTTTGAATTGGGAAAGCAGTAATGTTACCCATTTAAACCACTAGCTTAACCATGCAAAGCCACAATCCTATTCATCATGTTTATGTTTTTGTCTGCTTGACAGGACCATACAAAGTTGTGCATCTTGTTAAAATTAGGTGCTTTAAGTCCAATTCTCTCATATTGACCACTGGATGTTCAACATGGCACCTCATGGCAAAAAACTCTTTGAAGATTTGAGAATTAGAATTGTTGCTCTCCACAAAGATGGCCAAGGCTATTAGAGGTTCAGTAACACCCTGAAACCGAGTTACACTACAGTGGTCAGGGGCATACAGAGGTTTTCCAAGATGGGCTCCATTCAGAACAGGCCTCAACGAAGTTGAGCACTCGTTCTGTGCATCAGGTGCAGAACCTGGCTTCAAAAAAACAGATTCATGAGTGCTGCCAGCATTGCTTTAAAGGTTGCAGAAGTAGAAGGTCAGCTTGTCAGTGCTCAGACCGTATGCTGCACACACTGCAACAAGTCAGTTTGCATAGGCGTCTTCCCAAAAAGAAGCCTCTTCTAAAGTTGGCTCACAAAAAAGCCCGCAAACAGTTTGCTGAAGACAACCTGTCCAAGAGCATGAATTACTGGAACCATGTCCTGTGGTCTGATGAGACTATAAGATAAACTTGTTTGGCTCAGATGGTGTCCAGCATGTGTGGCGATGCCCTGGTGAGGAGTACCAAGAAAACTGTCTTGCCCACAGTTAAGCATGGTGGTGGTAGCATAGTCTGGGGCTGCATGGGTGCTGCTGGTAATGGGGAGCTGCAGTTCATTGAGGGAAACATGGATTTCATTATGTATTGTACATTCTGAAACAGAACATGATGCCTTCCCTCCAGAAACTAGGCCGAACGGCAGTTTTCCAACATGATAATGATTCCAAACACACCACCAAGATGACAACTGCCTTGCTGAGGAAGCTGAAGGTGAAGATGACGGGGTGGCCAAGTATGTCTCAGACCTGAACCCTATTGAGCACCTGTGGGGCATCCTCAAGTATAAGGTGGAGAAGCACCATGTGTCTAATGTCCAGCAGCTCTGTGAGGAGCGGAAGAGGATCTCAGCAACAACCTGTGCAGCTCTGGTCAATTCCATGTCCAGGGTGATTAAGGCAGTGCCAGGTAACAATGGTGCTAACACACTATATTGACACTTTGGACATGTTCTCTTAGGGTGTACTCACTTTTTTGCCAGCTGTTTTGACAATAATGGCTGTATGTTGAGTAATTTTCAAGGGACAATAAATCTATACTGCTATACTAGAAGCACATTGACTACTCTAAAATATTTCAAAGTTACATTTCTATAATATTGTCCCTTGAGAAGATATACTAAAACGGTTGCTGAAATGTGAGGGGTATACTAACTTATGACATACTGTACATGATAATATTGAGACAGTTTTGCTTTTGTGATACCACAATATTGAGGATATTGTTACATCCCTATGATCGAGAGATGAACAAATAAATGTTCCTCAAGCCTGAGGATCATATTTGATACTCACATTTGAAAAGAAATTAATGTTTTTGAGGAAAACATTCATTGATTTTTCTTATCTAGCGAAAAAAAAAGGTAAAACACCAAAGTCGGATGATTTTAAAGTTGGAGGAGAAAATGAGGGTTTTTCACCCTACCCACCTTGCTGAACCGAAGTAGACAAAAACGAACTAACCATGCGTGACCTTTCCAAAGTGATTATGTAATGCAGAAAGTTGCGGATGCAAATCGCAGCTAGTGCAATTTGTGGTTAAAAAGTATATCATTATTTTTTTTTAAGAAAATGACTGATCGTTTCTCTAGATAAAACCTTTGTTCCTTGGCTGGAATCGCATAGAGCCCTTTGAAAGCTGCACTGAAACTGCAATCTGGACCTTCAACCCGTTGAGCCCCCGTTGAAAAATCCTTCAATGTTTTCCTCAAAAAACTTAACTTCTCTTCGACTGAAGGAAGAAAGACATGAACATCTTGGATGACATGGGGTGGGAAAATTAATCAGGAAGTTTTTATTCTGGAAGTGAACTAATCCTTTAAACCTTGTATTAAACTATAAAGTAAAATCATATGTTTATGTAGTCAGGGCCAGATTTGGATTTGTTGGTCTGCAAATACAAAATCCTATGGTAAACATTGATTTGTGCTCTATGATATAAATCATTTCTAGTATAACAGCATCCGTCAACAGTACAAAACATCCGACTCGATACGGCCCTCCAGGGAATCCCTCAAAATCTGACACCAAATTCATCTCACACGTTCATTTCCTCTCGCCGGAGCTCCTTCTCTACCCTCCGTTACATGCAAACCATCCCACACGGAGCATAATTCAAATGGATATCAGGGAGGAATCAATTTCCCATTGAACTACGGTACAGAAACTTTCAGGCAAGAAAACCTGATAGCAGCAAACTGTAATCCCAGACATCATTTCACGCTATAGTCAAGCTTCTGAAATGAACAAGACAACATTATTCAAAAGCACTTCTGAATGTTTCCTTCGACTTGCGGAGGAAACTTGAAAATTTACATGCCAGCCCAATACGCCCAATTATGCCCATTGTTGGTGTGGCGGCAAACAGGAAGTGCAGTTCGAAACCATGGCAACAGACTTTTAATCATCCTCAGGTGTAAAGTAAAAGCACAGATCGCTATCAGGTAACCTAGATAACGAGAATAAATGGTTGAGGCTTTAAAAGGACTTGTTTTAAAGTTACTGGACACTGGATATGAAATCAATAGTAGTAATGTGCAATCATATCATACATTTTTATGATTTTATTTTTCTTTACATTATGGTAGTTTTGGGGGGTTTTTTCACTTGTAAAAGAGAGAAGTAGACATGAAACCAAGGTTACTATTAATTAAATTTAAAACCATACCATAAAACCGAAGAAATAAAATAAGCTAAAATAATAAAAATAAAATAAACATTTAAACTAAAACAATTAAAACTAAAATAAAAACCTCTTTTTTAATCAGCTAGGCATCTATCTACATATAGTTTTTTTATACTAAAAAACAAATTACCAAAACTTTAACAAACATTTAAATTAAAACAAAAAATATAATACATAAATGAAAAAAACTGCATGAAACCGAATACATGTAAATAAATACTATAATATTAAATAAAATATTTATTATAGACCATGTAAACATTTTACTATATGTAAACATTTTATAATCATAAAAAAAATTCTCAAAAACTTAAACAAATATTTAAATTAAAACAAAATCCCAAAAAATTCCAATTCAAAATACTAATAATAACTATAATAGTGAAAAACTATAATAGTAATAATATATAATAATAATAATAACAAATATATCAATGAAAAAATTATCATCCGCTGTCTTTTATTTTAACTGAAGACATCAATGACATCAAATAAATATTATAATATTAAATAAAACAATTATTATAGGCATTACGTATATTTTTTATACTAATAAAAAATTATCAAAACTTTACCAAAAATTAAAAATTAAACAAAAAAAATCTAAAAATAAAGTCTTATTCAAAAAATGTTAACTATAATAATATCATGTAAAAACACTGCATGACACTGAAGACATCAATGTAAAAAAAATATATAATATTAAATAAAATATTTATTATAAACTATATGTATATATTTAGACTAATAAAAAATGATTCAAACTTTAACAAAAATTTAAATCAAAACAAAAAAAATCTAAAAAATAAAATTCAAAAGCATTAATGGAAAAAACTGCATGAAACTGTACAATATTTTACTTAATATTGTAAATTATAATAATTATAATAAATAGCCATATTAGAATGATTTCTGAAAGATCATGTGACACTTAAGACTGGAGTAACAGCTGATGAAAATTCAGCTTTGCATCACAGGAATAAATTATATTTTAAAGTATATTCAAATAAAAACCACTACTTTATAGCATAATAACATTTTGCAATATTACTGGGGGTTTTTTGTATTTTTGATCAAATAAGTGCAGCCTTTATGAGCATATGAGACTTCTTTAAAAAAAACATTAAAAGTCTTACTGATCCCAAACTTTTGAGCGACAGTGTATATAAAAAAGTCTATAATTAATTATAATTTAATTATTATTTATCTTAAAAAATCTCGATAATCTGAAAACTGTGAAAAATAATAAAAATGTGCCATTACTATTACTATTACTATTACATAAGTTGATATAGAATTCTCTTTTTGGTGAGCAAGTTTTTATTTACCCATGTTATCATAGTGCACTGAGCTCTTTTATCTCAGGTAATGTAATTTTTCATGATACGACCCTTTTAAAATAACTCCAGTTGCTCTTGTGCGTTCTTGCTATAGATGTAAACTGACGCACCATTTTATCATGTCCTAAAATTCACTGTTACTTAAGGCAACGCTCTGAATAACCTACATTAACGGCTCCTATAAGATCTCTCATAAAGGGCTGTGATGATTAATGAGAGTTGGATGTGTCATACTGCAGGGAGCTCCGGTGTTTCTCTGGTCCTGTAGGGAGTTAAACTCTCTCACCTGCAGAGGGAACAGATTTCGCATGCAGATATTATAATGGGCAGCAGGCCTGCGGGGTGCTAAAGTAGGACGCAGCTGCTTATACAGATGTCACCAATCTAGAGGCGTGTTTAGGCGCCGTGACGGAAAAAAAGTGGGAACATTTCTGTTATAGAAGTTATGAAGCGTTCATCGATTTCAATGAAATTCTCTTTTATAATCATATTAAATGTAGCACGAATCAGTGTGAAGCAATGGTTATACCAGGATGCTTATTGTAGATGTCACAGGGACTATTTTAAAGATTCTGGGCCTTGAACTTTTCAGTTGTGTTGCTGTCTATGCAGGGTCAGAAAGTTTACGGATTTCATCAAAAACATCTTAATTTGTGTTCTGAAGATGAACGAAGGTCTTATGGGTTTGGAAAAACATCAAGGTGAGCAATTAATGACAGAATTTTCATTTCTGGATTAACTATCCTTTTAAAGACTTCTTACAAAGTGCTTTTAAATGTTAAAACAGCTTTTTTTGGCAGACAACTGCAGGAAAACTTGGCAAACATCGTGAGTGCTAATTTTACGCCTTTAAAAGAAGTACTCAAAATTTAACTTGCAATCTGCAAAGGTTGCACTTTACGAATAGTGGAAAGCAAAAAGGCAATGAAATGAGTCATTTTGTAAGAAAGTGTGACGTGTTTGAGCAAACCAGCCAATATTTTTGGAAGTAGCAACACCAGATTAGTAAGAAAGAAGTATTGGATTTTATTCAGCAGATATGATGCAGAGCAGTGTAATTACATTTAAAACAAGTTCAACTTGTTTGGATGCAGTGCAAAGTCAAAAAACGACTTTAAGGGCAACAGAATTTTCTGCCCAAACGGATGTTGTGGGCTGCATGAACAGGCTAATGCTAATTCTGCAAATCAGTCAGAAAATCAGTGAGGGCCAGTGTCACATAGCGAAATAGCGCAATGTGCATAATTACATAATTATGTAATTACCCAGAGCGGAGTCGCTGACAGAAAGTAAACTTCTTGAGGAGAGATACAGAAGAGGAGAAAAGTATAATATTCACCATTGTTACAATGATGATTTAGGCCTAATTATTGAACTTTTATGACGGGAATGAAAGTAACCGATGTGTCTGGAAAGTTTTTAAACTCTCGGATTTATAATGTGAACGCCAGATTGTTTGCCTCATTCCTACAGTACAATCCAGCGAGAAACAGATTTTGAAATCCATCTCTTCACACTGAGGACAACTAAGGGACTCATATGCAACTATTAAAGAAGGTTCAAACGCTCACAGATGCTTCAGAAGGAAACACAATGCATTAAGAACCGGGGGGTGAAAACTTTTGAACAGAATGTGTTTATTTTTCTTATTTTGCCTAAATATCTTCTTTTTTTTTTTTCATTTAGCACTGACCTTCAGAAGCTACAAAAGATACTAACATGTTTCCCAGAAGACAAAATAAGTTACATTTACCCTGATATTCAAATTCAAAAAGTTTTCACTCCTCTGCTCTGTTTTTACTTCTGGAGCATCGGTGAGCATTTGAACCTTCTGTAATAGTTGCATATGGGTCACTCAGTTGTCCTCAGTGTGAAAAGATGGATCTCAAAATCATACAGTCATTGTTGGAAAGGGTTCAAATACACAAAAATGCTGAAAAACCAAAGAATTTCTAGGACCTAAAGGATTTTTCTGAAGAACAGCGGGCAGTTTAACTGTTCAGGACAAACAAGGGACTTATGAACAACTGTCACTAAACAAAACAACAACAAAAAAAAAAAAAACACAGCTGTGGGTCATTCAGGTAATAACACAATCAAGTGTATGTAAACTTTTGAACGGGGTCATTTTTATAAATTCAGCTATTATTTTCTCTTGTGAACTATATGTAAACAGCTTTAATGTGAAAAATCTTATTCAGGTCAGTACTAAATAAAAAACTAACATGCATTTTGTATGATCCCTCTTATTTTGGTCAAATAATTTGCATTTTGCAGATTCTGAAAGGGGGGAGTAAACTTCTGACCTTTATTTCAGTTTTAGTTTTTATTTATTTCCAGTAATTTTAGTGCTTCAACTTATTTCAGTTAGTCGCCAGGGCACCCTTTCTAATTTTCATTAATTACTTTTCCACTTAATATTTATATTTTATTTGTGAATTAACAAAAATGTTTGGAATAGTTTCAGTCTTACTTTTAGTTAGCTGTAATAACCCTGGTTGAAATCAGACAAATGATCCGCAGGGAATAAATCTGTATTTGGGTCAGAATGTAGCAGAACTGCTTAGTCTTTAAAAAACACAGTGAGAGAAGACTTTTCAGGAAAAACCAAGAGAGAAAAATGAGCCTCACTCTGACAGGCTGAAAAAAAAATAGTGGTGCTGCTCCAGCAGGAGACGTCATAAATCCAGGCTGTTCTGTGCACTTGCTAGGGTGGTATTACGTGGTTGCTAGGCTGAAGTAAAAAGAGTCCACCCTTTAAGGGATAGTTAAATTCTGTCATTAATTACTCACCTTCACGTCATTCCAAACACATAAGACCTTTGTTCTTCTTCAGAACACAAATTAAGATATTTTTGATAAAACCTGAGAGCTTCCTGACTCTCTATAGACAGCAAGGGTTCTACCACTTTCAAGGTTTAGAAAGGTAATAAAAAAATATCTTAATTTGTGCTCCGAAAATGGGTTTGGAACAACATGAGGGTGAGTAATTAATGACAGATCTATTCTAGAATTTTCATTTTTGGCTAAACTATCCCTTTAACCAATGATAATTTGGTCGCCTATGATATTCAATGCACATCTGTGGGATATTTTCACCTGTTTAATCAAGCAGCAGATGTAAACTGCATGTGATCACCTACTGAAGTCAAAAAGCTAATATGCTTTAATTACACACTGAAGTTTAATACTTAGTGTCAGGGGTTTGTTCAAATCAATAATCCTCGGTATGAGCAATATTAGTAATGATGGCTGACTTGGCAAACGCCAATAAAATGAGTAAACACTTCAAGACTGGCTACAGATAAAATTGTGGAGGAGAAGAGCTTGATATGAATCCACTAAATGAAAGATCAGGAAAGCAAATATCAAGGGCTTCAGAAAAGCCCTGGAGATTTTCAGAGAAACACTCAAACTTGCACTATAATGAACGGAGAGTAGATCCGGCTTCATAAAGGTTAACCGGTTCTTCAGGAGATGTTGACGGGGTCAAGAGCAAAAGAAAAACAACACACCTTTGATATGAGTGAGACATGTATTTTCTTGATGATGTCATCCATCTCCATGAGTTTGGGTCCTATCAGAGAGCTGTGGGGTCCACTGATGTGTCCAATGTGGTCCAGACCCAGATAATGCAGAATCAGAATATCCCAGTCATCTCGCTTCAGAGTGCTGTCCAGATGACGGGTCACATTATTGTCCACCTGCCACCGAGATATTCAGATTTGAGAGAGGGTAAGAAGATATAGACAAATGAAGACTCCTGATAATTTACTTACCCCCAAAGTGTTCATGTCTTTCTTTCTTTGGTCGAAAAGAAATTAAGGTTTTTGAGGAAAACATTGCAGGGTTTTTTCCCCATCTAGTGGACTTCAGTGGGGATCAATGAGTTTGAAGGTCCAAATAGCAGTTTTAATGCAGCTTCAAAGGGCTCTACAAAATCCCAGGCGAGGAATAAGGGTCTTATCCAGCGAAACGATCAGTAAGTTTCTTAAAATAATACAAATTTATATACCTTTCAACCACAAATGCTTATCTTGCACTAGCTCCACTTCACACATTTTATAATCGCATTGGAAAGGTCACACGTGATGTAGGCGACCCAATATTTACAAAGTGAACATGCAAAGAAAGTCAAACGCCCTTTAGCAACAAAAAAAAAGCCAAAACAATGACGTTGGATGATTTTTACGTTTTTTTCCGAACTAACCCTACCCCACCACAGGGTTTGTACAGATACTGTAATATAAAATTACAGGACTTTCAAGGACTTCAAGCACTACTTTTTTGATTTTCAAGGACTTAAATCAGAGATCTCACTTATGGTTTTATGTATTCAACTGTTTAAGAAACCGAAGTCCCGATCTGAATCTAGTGCTCCTAGGTACCGATCTAAAGCAAAAGATGCAAGAACCCGCTCCGAAGTTCCGATTCTTAATCAAATGTCTCGTGGTCTATGCTCCATAGTTCGATCTGAATAATGATTCGCAAATCATAATTTCAGATCAGGAGTCGGAGTGCAGATTGTAATTCATTACATTTGCAAAATGATTCAAGAACCTGCTCCGAAGTCCCAAACTAAATCAAATGAATTGCGACACGCGACGAGGTTCCGATCTAAATAAATTGATTCGAGATACGTGATCTGATTGGAGCCCTTTTTAAAAGTGAACCATGGTGCGACGCAATGGTTTTTAAATGTTTTTTTTTTAAAGCAATACCAGTGATGTTCAAAAATGAATGGCTCTTTTCATTTGACCTGGTTTTTTGTAGTGATTTGCTTAAAATTAAAAGAAGTCATGAGTTGGAATCAAAGCAGTTCCAGCTTACATGACTCACTCGATTGATTTGATTCACTCGATTTGATTTGCGCCATTTTTACACAACACTGTCATTACTACTACTGATTTAGCTTGATAGTTTTATGACGTTAACTGAAATTGGCAAAAAAAAAAGTGTATTTTTTTTTAATTGCATGAAAAGATGCGCTTATTTAAAAAAGAAACACTTATTTCATATATACATTGTTTTTCAATAATTTAACAACTTTTCAAGTACCTCTTCAGGAATATTGGCAATTTTCAAAAAGTCATATTCAAGTATTTCAAGCACTTGTATGAACCCTGGTCAAAGAAATAACCATGCGTGATCTTTCCAACTACGTAATGGGTGAAGTCGTAGACGCACATCGCAGAACTAGTGCAAGACAAGCATTTGTGCTTAAAAAGAATATATATATATATATATATATATATATATATATTTTTTTTTTTTTAGAAAATGGCCAATCATTTCACTATATACAACTCTTATTCCTCAGCTGGGTTCATGTAGAGGTCCCCTTGAAGCTGCATTGAAACTGCAATTTGGACCTTCAACCCATTGATCCCCATTGAGGTCCACTATATGGAAAAAAAATCCTAGAAAGGTTTTCCTCAAAAACCTTATTTCATTTTGACTTTAGAAAGAAAGACATGGACATCTTGGATCACATGGGGGTGAGTAAGTTGTCAGGAAATTTTAATTCAGGAGTGAACTAATCCCTTTCAGTGAGGAAAAAAAATATTTGATCACCTGCTGATTTTGTACATTTTCCCACTGACAAAGAAATGATCAGTCTATAACTTTATGGTAGGTTTATTTGAACAGTGAGAGACAGAATAACAACAAAAAATCCAGAAAAACGCATTTCAAAAAAGTTATAAATTGATTTGCATTTTAATGAGTGAATTAAGTATTTGATCCCCTATCAATCAGCAAGATTTCTTACTCCCAGATGTCTTTTATACAGGTAACGAGCTGAGATTAGGAGCACTCTCTTAAGGGAAGTGCTCCTAATCTCAGTTTGTTACCTGTATAAAATACACCTGTCCACAGAAGCAATCAATCAATCAGATTCCACCATGGCCAAGACCAAAGAGCTGTACATAAATGTCAGGGACAAGATTGTAGACCTACACAAGGCTGGAATGGGCTACAGACCATCGCCAAGCAGCTTGGTGAAAAGGTGACAACAGTTGGTGTGATTATTTGCAAACGGAAGAAACACAAAATAACTGTCAATCTTCCTCGGTCTGGGGCTCCATGCAAGATCTCACCTTGTGGAGTTTCAATGATCACGAGAACAGTGAGGAATCAGCCCAGATCTACTTGGGAGGATCTTGTCAATGATGTCTTGTCTTGTCAAGGCAGCTGGGACCATAGTCGCCAAGAAAACAATTGGTAACACGCTACGCTGTGAAGGACTGAAATCCTGCAAGTTCCCCCTGCTCAAGAAAGCAAATGTACAGGCCTGTCTAAAATTTGCCAGTGAACATCTGAATGATTCAGAGGAGAACTGGGTGAAAGTGTTGTGGTCAGATGAGACCAAAATCAAGCTCTTTGGCATCAACTCAACTCACCGTCAAACATGGATGTGGAAACATTATGCTTTGGGGGTGTTTTTCTGCTAAGGGGACAGGACAACTGCACCGCATCAAAGGGATGATAGACGGGGTCATGTATTGTCAAATCTTGGGTGAGAACCTCCTTCCCTCAGCCAGGGCTATAAAAATGGTTCGTGGATGGGTATTCCAGCATGACAGTGACCTAAAACACACGCCAAGGCAACAAAGAAGTGGCTTAAGAAAAAGCACTTTAAGGTCCTGGAGTGGCCTAGCCAGTCTCCAGACCTTAATCCCATAGACAATCTGTGGAGGGAACTGAAGGTTCAAGTTGCCAAACGTCAGCCTCGAAACCTTAATGACTTGGAGAGGATCTGCAAAGAGGAGTGGGACAAAATCCCTCCTGAGATGTGTGCAAACCTGGTGGCCAACTACAAGAAACTTCTAACCTCTGTAATTGGGTTTTGCCAACAAGTACTAAGTCATGTTTTGCGAAGGGGTCAAATACTTATTACACTCATTAAAATGCAAATCAATTTATAACTTTTTTGAAATACGTTTTTCTGGATTTTTTGTTGTTATTCTGTCTCTCACTAAAATTATAGACTGATCTTTTCTTTGTCAGTGGGCAAACGTACAAAATCAACAGGGGATCAAATATTTTTTTCCCCGCTGCATGTATTAAATATGATCATCAGGCTTTTGAGAAAAGTTTATTTGTTCATCTTTCAATCATGCATTGCAAACTTCAGAGCTAGAAACCTCCCTTAAATGTTATCTTACTAAGACTTTTTATATTGGGAGTGGGAGATAACTGGCATTTTATGTAAGTAGTCTGCTATACTGTTATTTATATCTCATTGGTGTACAAGCTATGAGAATTTCATCTTATTCTGCAGTAAACTGCATATTTTTACTCAGTTTGGGCCTCTGAATAAAACTGAAATGACTTTTCCTCATTTGAATTCTATATTCTCATATATCATACTATATAAGCCATAAAAGTCTGACGCCTCAACCGTGATACTCCAAAAAAAACATGCAAACTTTTTCTTTCTAGGTTTTTCTTTCTCCCCTAAAGGTTCAATAAACTTTTCAAATAAAAAAAGACTATTATTTCAAATATCTGGCTTTCCAAGGAACTCAAAACCTCCTCACTTCAGGAAGAGCATTAATTGAAAGCAACCTACAAAAATAACTTCTAAAATTCTGAACTCACAAAAAGGTGCAGTCACAAACTTCAGCACAATTTCCACTGTCTGTTGTCAAAAGTGCAGAGCTATATGAAGCACACCTCACACTCAAGTCAATTTCAAACCACTTTGAACCAGTTATAAAATCTGTTTGGTAAATCTTTCACCCTTACATGAATTTCTTGATCTTGTTGATTCCCATTGAAATTACTGGAAAGAGTTGAACAACTCTGAGTTTAGATCTTCTCACCTCTGTGTAGTCTGAGACAAAAAATGAGGTAGTTCCATCATGCTCCATGAATTGTTTGGGGAAGAGTCGAACCCAAGTGTCGTCGCCATAGAAAATGATCCGTTTGCCAGCACTCTTGGCCTGCCAGATGAGATTGTCCTCTAGCAGAGCAGGAGAGTTCAGGTTCATCACCACATCTATGAAGCCTGGGATGCTGCCGGTGGTCAGAGCCTGATGATGGACATTTGAACACAAATATTACTGTTTAACCATTACTGTCCAAAGAAACCTAAAAAAGAAGTTTATTCAAAAATGTGAGTCCTCAATACATAATATGGCTTTCTCCAGTGAAAAGGTCATCTCATCTGAATAAAGGGAAACATCTGCACATATCAAGCACTGTTTACAAGCGAAAACAGTTCTAATGATGAACTAGAGGTGTGTCAATTACTTGAGATGTTTTTAATCAGCTGTTTGGACTCTCATTCTGATGACACCCATTTACTGCAGAGGATCCAGTGGTGAGCATGTAAAGTAATGCTAAATTTCTCCAAAATCTGTTCTGATGAAGAAACAAAGTCATCTGTACAGAATAATTTTGGGGTGAACTATTCCTTTAAAGCATTACAAATTCACTTCAGGGAACAAACAAGCAGAAAACAGGCTCTATAAAATTTCAACTGCTCCATTTATGTCTTGTAAACAATACAATTTGATACTTCCACAGTTTTGACAGCTGTTATAAAAGAAGGCAGAGCACACAAGAAATATAGCTTTTAGGGGTTGAAAAAAACAGACATTTTTGACAAGTAAAGCCTGTTGTTTTTAGTGTACTTAAAAGATTTCTCAACTCATAAAGTCTCATATTTACAGACTTGTTATAGAAAAAGCGTAAATCTGAATGTAAATGACCAGAGATGCTAAAAAAGGCCCGATAGCTCATTAGCTATTCTGGGAACAGAAGCACAAATTTACAAACTCTTTGTAGTCTCACGCAGAGAAAAACACAACATGAAACCTTTCCCTCACCCTCCTAGAAAACCCAAACATAATTCCCTCACCCAGTCCCTCATCTCTGAGGAACGAATCATCTAATGATGAAAACTAGGAAAACAACACACACACGCGCTACGAGACCACCCCTCCTATTTGCGGTGTCGAATATAATGAGGGCATTGATTGCGTGTCTGTTAGTGTACACAACACAATTACTGTCATCTAACGCAACGTGCTTCACTGAGACAATTAACACAGAGCTAAGATGATGGGAAAAAAGACTGGAGAAAAAAAAGCAGGTGTCATCATAAACATCACTAGATCTGGGTCTTATTACAGTAGTGCTAAAACAGGTGTTTCGGGGGTTTTCATCACTACGTCTGTCTACGTTGCATTGCTTTTTTATTTAAAATATAATAGTTTGAGGTATTACATAGACATAGTCTTAAGAAGGATTTGAAAGAAGTCTGTAATACTCATCAAGACTCCATTTATTTGATTAAAAAAACTGAATATTGTGAAATATTATTAGGGGTTCAAGAATGTAGCGCTGAAACCCTATTGTAATTGTTAGAATGGCCAAGGATGAGCGATCTCCACAAAAAAAATGATCGTGTAGACTAAACCCTAAGTCGTAGAGACTTGTAACTTGGAGGGATGGTAGTATTCACACCACCTACAACGTCACCAAGGCTCACCCCAATCGGCCTTACAGGCAGGCCCGGTTCTACGGGGGTGCTTGAGGGTGCTAAGCACCCTCAAACGAAATCAATAGCACCCTCAGTTAAAGCTGTAATAATGTCATTTTATTGCAGATTTAGATAACAATCCAGTGAGTAATCATTAAAAAAAAACATTTATTTTTCTGCTGTAAGCATTAAAACAATGCCCTACCATATTGTAACGCATCAAAGCAGTCAATTAGAGAGTTGCATTTCAGCCTCGGCCGACTAGCCCGACTTTTTTACACCTCTAGTTGCTGGGCTTCAGGCCAATTTTCACGTCAAAGTTCAGAGGCGGACGGGCACCGGTTTTATCTGTTTTAGGTTTCTCCTTATTTTAATACTTTAGACATCCATAAATTATGGTGAAGAAAAAAATGCCGCGCTGGTGGAAACAACAGGAGACTTCACTTTCGGTTTCACTTTCGAGACCGGGCACGGACTGCAGCGCAGCTGGAACAGATCCGCGCTCAAGCACACAATATGCTGAAAATTGCCACAAAGGTAAATAAATAACACTGAATGTGCCGGGCCGGAAAGAGTAAAGCTTATTTAAATTATATATTAATAAACTAGTGTATTCTGAGTCAGTGTAACAAAAATCCTTTTTGGACGCGCCTTTAAAGAGAAATTTATCTTTTCGGATTACATAATGAGAGAGTTTTTGTTTTCTATTTGTTTTATTTCGTTAAGTAATAATTTAAAACTATTTTATACGGGTTTTTTTAAGTGCACACAAATAAAAGTACACCCTTTACAGTACCGAATGATGTATTAACCTACTCTTACCTTTGTGAGCAAAAATGACAGATCATTTTAAATTGCTTCCACTGAAAAAAATGCACTGGCGCCCATGTCCTGCGTCTTCAGCTTCCACTCTCTGCACAAACTATTGGATATGCGCCTAATACCGCACATTTATCTCTAGGTTTAACGTTTAAACTAACATTGTTTTATACTTGAACTATTTCATATCTATAGATTTTATGCAAATCGTGATGATTTGAGTAGGCAAACTGATCAAATTAACAGACTGATCAGTCTACCGCTGGGCGCTGTTCCTTAAAAATAATAATAATAAAATAAAATAAAAACTTATATTTTACGAACAAAAATGCTCCAAACGTTTTTTTTCTAAATTAAAGCCGGGCATACACTGTACGATTTTTGACCCTTTTTGCCACGATTTTTCACTCGTGCGAGAATTTCTTGGATCGGGCCGATTTTCAGCTGACTCGTGCGTCTCACATCGTGTAGTATACACAGGGTAACGAGAAGCGATTACCCTCTCACGATCGACAATCGTATGGTCGGATGAAAATCAAACTGGTTTGAAATTCTGGTCGGCCCTCGTGAGTGTATCGCACCGTTGAAGCAATGCTACGAGCGTCTACGACCTGATTACCCCAAAACTCTGGCACTGCGCCTGTGCAAACACGAAAGTGAAAGTGAAGGAAGTAGTGATGGGAAGTTCGGATCATTTTACCGACTCGGACCTTTGAGTCTCGTTCAGCAAAATGAACGAATCTTTTTTCGAGTAATTTCGTTCATTTTAACAATAAATATAATTCAAATGTTAGCCTTTAACCTCCCTAACACATCTACTGCTGACACAAACGTTAATCACACTTCAAACAAAACAAAACAAAACAAAACAAAACTATAATGCTATAAGAAACAGAAAATATTAAATCATTGTTTGCCTGGGTCTTTAGTCTAGAGCCCTGCATTTGAGTCCGAGCCCGTCGGGGCCCGAATTTTTTTTTTTTTTGCTCCTAGGGCCGGGCTTCGGGCCAATTTTCACGTCATAACTTGCACATATATCGGGCGTGATTTCATGATTTCATGCGTGCGTCCCCGGAAGCGCCAGTGATTTCTCGCGCATAGCAGAGTATGAGCGGAGCGCGGAGTGGAGCGGTGTGATTTTGAATGGAGGAAGGAGCGGATTTTTTTAAAAGTCGGAGCGTCATGGTTTTCACTCTCTTCAAGAGCGCTCCACCACCGCTGTTTAGCTTGATAGAGATGGATCACTCAAATCAGAAATAATGTGATCTGTAGGTAAAATAACTGACGAAAACGTATTATTTTCATTACAAACTTTGCACTGGATAAAGCAGCAATACTCTTTTAATGCTGACAATTATTAGCTGTGGTCGGAACAAATATTGCACACTATGTTTGAAACTCTCCTGTTATTTTATTTTATTATATTTTATGAACAGGACTGTTACATTTCAAACATACTTAATTTGTTTGTTTTTTTTGTTTTTGTTTTTTGACGCGGAGCGGTGTTTCTGACATCAGTGAGAGAGGAGTGGAGCTGGATTATTAAATGCAAGGAGTGCGGGGGAAATTGTTGCCGCTCCACTGTGCTCACATACCGCAGAGAGATTTTCAGCCACGTGGTAAAGTTGTGTTTTTTAAGTTTTCTATATTATTATTTATTCTTTATATATTTGTTCAATATTCGTTTACTTTACCACTGCGACTTTGTATGTTCCGGTTTTGCGCAGCAGAACTGCCTGCCCTGTTTGAAATGCCTTTGTTCTGAGATGGTGATAATAAACTTTAAATCTAACATTTTGCTATATTGATGTTTGTTTTATATCTGTGAATTGCATTGTAGACTAGTCAAGTGTTGATTTGATATATGGTTAAATTGAGTAAACACACTGTGGACCACATACCGCTTGGATATCGATGTCACTTAAAAAACTAACTTACATTTAAAAAACAAACAAACAAACAAACAAAAAACTCCAAACTTTTCTCTAAATTGTTCTGATAAAAAAACCGAAACGAAAAAACATAAACTTTCTATTAAATACGAAATCTGGTCTATTTTAATGGCTGTAACAGTATAAGCTGTTTGGCGGAAAAAAAGACGGGCTTCGGGTCGGACTCGGGCCAAAATTTTTGATAAGCTGTCGGACACGGGCCGGGCTACAGCCTGTGCGTCTCGGACCAGGGCCGGGCTAGGGCTTAGATTTAAGTCTATGTCTACTTTAGTCTATGGTTCGCTCACCTCGCCTAACGACTCTAAAAACAGGTGAACTAATTCCAGTAATAGGATGTTGCGCATGCGCGACTGAATGAATCACTCCCCGAGACGACTCGTTTGTCCCGAGTCACATTAAAGATTCGTTCAAAATGAGCGAATCGTTCAAGAACGACCCATCACTAGAAGGAAGCAACATGTTCTGTTATTTCAAAAGTTCAATAAAAAAAATAATAATAAAAAAAGAACATTCTTCAGATACAAATAACATCATAAAAAAAAAAGATAAAAAAAGTCCATGCGCTTACACGAACTCACGGAAAGGCACGAGATCGAGCGCTTTTTGCTCTGGTGACCCTCATCATTCCTTGTCAGCATCCTACTACCGTGTTTTTGTTGTTCTTCTTCTTCTGTTTCAAGTCCGACGTGCGATATTGGACGCACAGTGTGAGCGGTAAGATCGCATAAGAGCATCGGGTCGTACAGTGTGAGAACATAAATCGTGAGCTGCGAACTTTTACACCCTGCGATTCTGTCGTGCAGTTTGAGCTAGAGCCAAGAGCAACGATTGATAATATCGCACAGTGTATCCCAGGCTTAAGTTAATAAAAAAACGAAAGTATAATCAATTTGCCATTACATACAAAAATTAAGTATTTTGATTTTAAAATAGCAACGCGCGCCATCAGTGTCGCGCCCTAATGTCGACTATGATGGTATAATGTTAGAGCACCCTCATTAATTTAGGAAGCACCCTCAGTGATTTAGTTCTGGAACCGGGACTGCTTACAGATAGGGTTGTTCCGATTCCGATACCAGTATCGGAAATGCCGCCGATACCACAAAAAAAATCTAGCATCGGAATCGGCGAGTACTTGAACCCACGTACCGATCCGATACCATTTTCTTAAGATATAAGTTATTCCCGCTAGCAAATCAGAAGCCAGTTCTTCTTCGCGGCTCAGAATGCAAACAGTGTTGCCACAAGCAACCACTGTTTAGAGCAGCGAGGAAGAAATACAAATGTGCAAGCAGTTTGTCCGCTAAAACGGCGGCATGTCTCATATGTAGGGCTTTATGATTTCTGCGATGCAGAAAACACGGACGGAATCCAGTCAAAATGGAACTTACAGTTTAACGCGGAACGTCACGGAATTTGTCAAACTTTGATGCATTAATCAAAGGTAGTTCATTACACTTAAATCAAATCGTGACATGGACTAATATTAAGCCAAAAACCGACTGTTTAAATATGAATTAATGCATGGTTCTTTGTTAATGAATTGTACAGGCGCGTGGTTTGTTTACTCCTTGTACTGAAGCGCGCGGGACACTTGCGGTAATATTAAAGGGCTCCAGACTGTGACCAATTTTTCTGCCAGTGTTACTAATTTTCGTGAGCGGTCACACTGGCGCGACCACCGCGTTGTTCAACTCATAATCTCTGCCATTTCTGTCTCAGATGAGAAACATAAAATGGCACGCGAAACGAAAGTGAAACTAACACGACACGTTTGAGCTGCTCAGCGCTGACCGTTTATCAGCTTGGACTGCAATGCAAACAAACTTGCACAAACCCCGAACAGCTTTATTCGGGAGTCAACGTTGATTTTGCAACACTGTTACTGCTGCGAGATGCAGTGAGGAGCATTTGAAAATGCCGCACAATGAATAAGGTTGCTGCGAGATCTAGTGAGAATCTTTCAAATTATGGCCAAAATTCTCTGTTATAAACAGGGCTGATGTACATCAGAAAACCAGATTAGTAATACTAACTATATGAAAAAATATCACTGTCAAATGTATGTCATATAATAAAAATACTCTAGTTCACTGTATATGTCATATAATAAAAGTTCAATGTATGTCATATAATAAAAATACTCTAGTTCACTGTATATATCACTGTATATTTGTTTTATTAAGGAATAAGTCTGAAGCACACAATAAAATAATTTATTAGTATTATCTACAGCTGTATATACAATTACATACCCAGGTATCGGATTAGTACTCGGTATCGGCCGATACCCCGAGCCCAGGTAATCGGAATCGGTATCGGGAAGGAAAAAAGGGTATCGGAACATCTCTACTTACAGGGACGCTACAACGATCAAAAGTATGGAAACGCTTATAACTCCCAAACCGGTCGCCAAAAATATGCACAGGTCAAACTCCATTTACAAGTGAAAACAGTCCAAAACAGTCAGTTCTAAACAAATATGTCGTTGTTTGATTTTGATTTTGGTTTTGATCTCCACGTAAAACTGATCGGGCAGCCCAAACCCTAAGTTGTAGAGACTGAAACTTGGAAGTATGGTTGTACTTACACCATCAACAACGTCACCAAGGCCTGACAGGTGCTACAGCGATTAAAAGTATGAAATTACTCTTAAGAGTCATCGGATGCCAATTTTCCACAAGTTGATATGATTTCTCAGGGTCTTAACGAAAAATCTGTAACAATACTTTGCTTAAAATTTCTCAATAGTGGCGTAAAAAACGCACTTTTTATCTTGGCCACTTGGTGGCGCTTTTAGAGAGAAAAAAGAAAACATAAGAATGCTTATAACCACGCAACCATTTGTCCTTTCAACATGAAAACCAGAGAGCCCAGTCTTGGTCCAAAGTGCCACAAGTGTCTACAAGGACATTTGTGTATTTCAAAAAACATGGGCGCCAAAGTTCGAGCAGATGTTAGACAAGGTTAACAGAGGCCTTGGTGGCTGAAACTCGGTGGGCCTGTTCAACTTACAGCCCCAAAGGTCTGAGAGAAATTTGAAGGAAATCGTCCACAATATTTGTATCACACGATAGAACTCCTCATTCTGGACAACTTTGCTTCTAGAACCACTGCTGTCCATCAAATTGTTTGTTAAATGATTGAGATGAAGTCAAAATGTACTTTTGCAACACATGCCTCTGATTCGTCCATTACCCTTTTTGAAATTTTCAGGTATTTTGCATCTTTTAAAAAAACCTTACTTTTGCAAACTAGTCCTAGGTTTTTCACACAATCGGAAGCAAACCAGTGCAGAAAGATTCTCTGGAGAGCGAGTATCAATAATTATCAAAAATAAATAAATAAATAAAAAAACAGAGGGATGGCAAAACATTGGAAAGAAGCAGAGACGTCTTTACTAAAACTGCTATAACGTTATAATGGAATGAGATATGTACGCCAAACTCAGAACACGTAAGAGCTGAATCTGAGGTCACGTGGGAAAAGTTGCTGAGCTTGGCCACTGTTTGGTGCTATAAGAGGAGAAAAAATAAAATAAAAATGACCATAACTATGCAACCGTTTGTACCGTTGACACAAAATTTAATACACATGGTCTTAGTCCAAAGTAACAAGTGTCTACAAGGACATTTGCATATCTAAAAAAAAACATCGCAGCCATAGGCCGCTGAATTGTCAGCAACTACTAGATAAGGGAAGCAGAGATCGATCGGAACAAAACTTGGTGGGCCTGTTTAACTCACGGCCCCAAAGGTCTGAGAGAAATTTAAAAGAAATCGGCCATTTTTCAAATGATTGAGAAGATGCTAAAACCCTACTTTTGCGAACAAGTCCTAGGTTTTTCGCTAGGACTAGAAATCTGAAAGAAAAAAAACACTGCTGTACAATTTTCTGGACTTTCAAGGTCAATAATTATAAAAAAATGATGAAATTTACCCTTTGGAAGGCTATAACGAGGCAGTTTAGAAAAGGGGCCTGTCCGAATTTACCCAAATCCTGTAAAGCCTAAAGGAAAACTCAAAACTTGACAAAACCTGGTGAGCACATGCGACAGGTGATTCTAAACAAGCATGCAAAGTTTCAAGGAGATCAGACCACAGCTGGCACTATAACAGTCATAAATGTAAAAAAACATCATATTTCTATAGCAAATTACCTCTATTTGCCAAAAACTTTTTTTTCCAATCATAAACAGCTTGATAAACAGTATGTATTTTTCCATATTTGCTTAAATGCCTTAAAGCACTTGAACCCCAGTAATCACTGCTTGCAGCAATATTTATTTAAAATATAATAGTTTGATGTATTACATAGACAGTCTTAAGAAGGTTTTGAAAAAAGTCTCTAATGCTCACCAAGGCTCCATTTATTTGATTAAAAATACTGTCAAAACAGTAATATTGCAAAATAATAAACTTGATGGGATGGTAGTACTCGGCCTGATGGGGGCGCTACAGTGATCAAAAGTACGAAATCGTTCATAACTCCTTAACCGTTGGCTACCATTTACTTGCAAAAACACTTCAAAACATTTAAACAAATCTTTCGGTTAATTTAGATTTTAACTAATGTGAGCAATCTCTATTTTAAACTGATCGGGCAGACCAAACCCTAAGTCATAGAGTCTTGAAACTCGGAGACACCATCAACAACATTTTGAAAGAAATTTGACCAAAAACATCACCAAGGATTGCCCCAGTCAGCCTGACGGCTCAAGTGTCTTATGTCGTCATAATCCTTGGCTCACAATGGACAAAACAACATGATTCGTCCATCACCCGGGCAAAATATTCAGGTATTTTGCATTTTTGAAAAACCTACTTTTGCATAATAGTCCTAGGTTTTTCCATCGGAGCCAAACCAGTGCAGGAAGAATCTGGAGAGTGAACTTCAATAATTATCCTAAAAAGTTAAACTTTCAACTCTCCATCGCAAAGGGACACCAAAACGTTAAAAAGGGTGGTCATATTGCATTTTTCAAAGGCATAAACAATTGTATATTGTGCAGTTTTTTACACATACAAACAATATTTGTATCTTACAATAGACTTCCTTGTTCGAAACAACTATGCCTCTAGAACCACTGCTGTCAGTCAAACTGTTTGCTTAAAGTCCCCCTGAAATCAAAATTTAATTTTTTTGGCTTTTAGTATGAATATATTACCCTTAAGGTTATCTATAAGCTAGTGTGCTGCAAAACAAAGACAAAATTTGCGTTTACAAGATATGGGCATTCAAAACTTACAGTCTGGTCACTTCCGCCAATATGAATCAAGGATTTGGATGATATCACCATGCACTTCAGTTTCTCATCAAACCTTCTGTCCAATCAAATGCTCTCTAGAGTCCGTAGTGTCCCGCCCCTTACACAGAGACACATAACCCGGAGCAGATCATATGCGCTCATATGTGCGGACGGCATGTATTAAATTACACAGCCTCAGCATGATTATGATCACGATTTCGTTTTAGCAAGTTTCATATTGAATCTGTGGGGTAATTTATTAGTCTGTGGCGGTCATAAGCTTACAAATGCGGCTTTACCGAGCTCAACGGCTCTGGCCCGAGCAGATATAAATGGAACGCTATTGGCTATTCAAAATTAGTGGGCGGGGCTGGGCGATGTTTTTGTTTCAGTTAAAAGTTCGTCACCACATAGAATAACGCTGCGTGTTTCAAGGCACTTCAGTGGACCTTTAATGATTAAGGTGTAAAAAAAAAAAAAAAAAAAACTACTTTTGCGAACAAGCCCTAGATTTTTTGCTCAGCCTATCCACAATATACCCAAAGGCCTATTAAGTCTAAACAAAAACTTAAACCTGGTGAGCACATGTGACAGGTGAATCTAAACAGGCATGAAAGATCACAGCTGGAGCTGTAACATCATAAATGTTAAAAAAAAAAACATATTTCTATGGTAAATTTCCTGGATTCTTTTTTTAATCATTGATGTAGGTGGTTACAGGCTTGCTAACTAATATGTAATGTCTTTATATGTGCTTAAATGCCGTTAAGTGCTTGAACCCCAGTAATTGCTGCTTTCAGGTATATTGACAATTTAAAATGACTGTTGTATATTTGATTATGCTTTTTAAAAAGTAGTTATTTTAATATGCTGATTTGCTGCTCAATAAACATTATTATCAATGCTGCATCATATTTTTGTGGATACCATGCATCTTTCTTTAGGAAACTTTGAAAAGAACAGAACAGTGTTCATTTAAAATGGCAATATTTTGTAACATTATAAATATCTGTACTGTCACTTTTGATAATTGAATGGGTCCTTAAAGGATAAAAGTATAAATTCTTCTGAAAAAATAATCTTATTGTTACTGTACAATTTTTTTTTAGTTGCAGCATTATTTGCCATCTATCAGAAATCTGTTGGATTTCATCAAAAATACCTTAATTTTGTTCCAAAGATGAATGAACATCTTTGGAACGACATAATGGGGAGTAATTAATGACAGCATTTTAATTTTTCAGTGAACTATATTTCTTTATCATGCTCACTCTTGAATAAATAGACTAAACTAATGGACAAATAAAATCTCTGAGCTATTTATATCATAAAAATATTAAGAATATTTGAAATACTGCATAAAGATTACACCTTAATGATTATATAAATATACAGATTATAAATAGTCATAGAATATGGCACAGCACTCGTTTGTCAGCAGGATTCTCGCAGCTGGTCGGTCCTTCCTCTCGTTGCTCCATCAGCAGATCTCACAGAACCTCCTTCACTTACCAGACTTGGAGCTTTTGAGAAATCACAGTCTAATTGCTTTACTCTTGTCACAGTTGTAGTGAAACATGAGCAATTAGAGGATTCTGGCTCCCCTCTGCAGTAGTTTTATGCCGCATTAGAGGTTCTGGCACTAGGAAAGCTTTAAATTTGTATGCTTGCTAACTGCTGCTCCTAGAAGCATTCACAGCCAGCGAGGATGCCAGTGGCTCAGCTGAAAGGAAAGATCATTTCTGCCCGAAAAAAGCCCTAAAGTTTCTCCATACAGTTACATCAGCAACAGCAGCACATCTGCTAAATGGAGACAGGAAACTGCTTGGCACTTTTTGAAACTCAATATTCATTTCTGAGCTGGTAAACATACTAAGTGACTCAACCATTTCATAATAAACTCAGCTGAACTGCGTGCCTAACAAAAGTTGTGAAACTTATACACAACTTCATACTATAGCTTAACGGATAGGGAAAAAAAAAAAACTAATCACCTTTTGCAACAGAGCGTTGACATTTACACAGGCATGCACCATTTTTATTACATTCATACAAATGTAAAACACTAATCTAAATCTGTTTTCTCTCCTTTTATATCCCAGAGTTCAACAAACAATCAATCGCCTCTGATAAGGTCTGTAAACTGATGGGTTGAGGACGCAGACTGATTTAAATGCCTGAAACATTTACTAAACTCATAACAGCACAATATATATGCAGAATATTATCAGTCTAATCAGAGCTGAAACACTGTAGCTTAAATGCTTAAATGCAGATACTTTCTTTGTCAAATATTTTGCCAACTATATTAGACACTCTGCTCTCAATCAATAAAGTTCATACAGACACCAAAAATAAATATCTAAGAAATAAACCATACATTTCCGTTTAATAAACTTGCAACTTTTTCCTCAGAATTACGTGACACAAACTAGCACTTCTGACTTTTTCCTCAGAATTGCGTGATACAAACTCGCACTTCTGACTTTTTCCTCAGAATTGCGTGAAACAAACTCGCACTTCTGACTTTTTCCTCAGAATTGCGTGAAACAAACTCGCACTTCTGACTTTTTCCTCAGAATTGCGTTAAACAAACACGCACTTCTGACTTTTTCCTCAGAATTGCGTTAAACAAACTCGCACTTCTGACTTTTTCCTCAGAATTGCATGAAACAAACTCGCACTTCTGACTTTTTCCTCAGAATTGCGTGAAACAAACTAGCACTTCTGACTTTTTCCACAGAATTGCGTGAAACAAACTAGCACTTCTGACTTTTTCCTCAGAATTGCGTGATACAAACTCGCACTTCTGACTTTTTCCTCAGAATTGCGTGATACAAACTCGCACTTCTGACTTTTTACACAGAATTGCGTGATACAAACTCGCACTTCTGACTTTTTCCTCAGAATTGCGTGATACAAACTCGCACTTCTGACTTTTTCCTCAGAATTGCGTGATACAAACTCGCACTTCTGACTTTTTCCTCAGAATTGCGTGATACAAACTCGCACTTCTGACTTTTTCCTCAGAATTGCGTGATACAAACTCGCACTTCTGACTTTTTACACAGAATTGCGTGATACAAACTCGCACTTCTGACTTTTTACACAGAATTGCGTGATACAAACTCGCACTTCTGACTTTTTCCTCAGAATTGCGTGATACAAACTCGCACTTCTGACTTTTTCCTCAGAATTGCGTGATACAAACTCGCACTTCTGACTTTTTACACAGAATTGCGTGATACAAACTCGCACTTCTGACTTTTTACACAGAATTGCGTGATACAAACTCGCACTTCTGACTTTTTACACAGAATTGCGTGATACAAACTCGCACTTCTGACTTTTTACACAGAATTGCGTGATACAAACTCGCACTTCTGACTTTTTACACAGAATTGCGTGATACAAACTCGCACTTCTGACTTTTTACTCAGAATTGCGTGAAACAAACTCGCACTTCTGATTTTTTCCTCAGAATTGCGTGATACAAACTCGCACTTCTGACTTTTTCCTCAGAATTGCGTGATACAAACTCGCACTTCTGACTTTTTCCTCAGAATTGCGTGATACAAACTCGCACTTCTGACTTTTTACACAGAATTGCGTGATACAAACTCGCACTTCTGACTTTTTACACAGAATTGAGTGATACAAACTCGCACTTCTGACTTTTTACACAGAATTGCGTGATACAAACTCGCACTTCTGACTTTTTACACAGAATTGCGTGATACAAACTCGCACTTCTGACTTTTTACACAGAATTGCGTGATACAAACTCGCACTTCTGACTTTTTACACAGAATTGCGTGAAACAAACTCGCACTTCTGATTTTTTCCTCAGAATTGCGTGACACAAACTCGCACTTCTGACTTTTTGTCCTCAAAATTGCGTGATACAAACTCTCAGTTGTGACTTTTTCCTCAGAATTGCATGATACAAACTTTCAAACATGCATTAATTTAAACTGCAGACCCCGCCCACCAAGTTTAAACATTAGCATTTTTAACAGGCAAGCAAAAACGTTTCTCAGGCAAACACAAAAGAAAAAGTTCTGAGAGAAAACTTTTTGAGACTTTCTTTTTTTCTTGAATGCACAATATAGACAAATATATTTCAAATCAACAGCAGAGCAGCTACAAACGATTCTTAAGGACATATTAGCACAAAAAAAAAAAAAAACAATATATCACTGCAGCACCATGGGCAAAAGGAAGTAGTCAGCAGAACTGATTAAAACTGACGTTAACAACGCGCCCTGGGTGCGTTATCTCAGCATCTTCCGACAACTGTAAGAGAGCAGCTTCTAAACACTCGCTGAACACCCTGAGGCCATCCGCACTTCACATGACAACAGACAGAAGATTTATCTTCTGCATTTTAGTTTTCTAACTTTCAGAGTTGGTCTCTTTCGTTTAACACTCTTTCTGTGACTGTGATTGGTGAATTCCGCCTCCAGACAGGCCGATTTGCAGTATGGAAATACATCCTACCTTTTAATGTGTCAATCCTGATGATTGGAGACATAAAAAGTAGGACAGAAGAAGCATTTTTCTTTACAGCATTAATGTACCAGGCAAAAACCGAGAAGCAAGCCGAGAGCTTATCTCTGCAGGAAAATAAGAAAAGTTTCTCTATTTACAGAAACAAAACCTTTCAAAATCTTCAGTGAAACCACAGGAACCGAGGAGGATCTAAAGGTGTTGGACCATCAGAAGAAAAACAACACCTTTAGGAAAACGACAAACAGAAACAAACACACGCAAGATCAGGATTCCAGTAGGGTTTTATGGTGCATTTGGTGGAAATACTTATTTTGAAAGATGTTTGCTGGTCTGGTGTAAGGCATAGGGTTTCCACACTGCAGAAACCACAGATAAAAAAAAAATATTAATTACATATTTCATGTTTTATACCTATATTTAATTAACACAGTTTTTGAAATTTGTATTAAATCATAAATCCAGCATAATTAATCATAGAAACTGTGGAAACACTAAGGTTTAGTAGTTAACATTAATTAACTACATTAGTTAACATGAACTAAGAATGTACAATACATCTACAGCATTTATGTACTGTGAACGAACATGAACTAACAAGGAACAACTGTATTTTTAATAACTAACATTTAATGAATTTGTGGGGGGGGGGGGGGGGGGGAATCTGATTTAGGGCCCTAAAAAAGTCATTTTTCCAGTTGGCAAAAAAATTGTTTATAAAATAAAATAAAATGAAATGAAATGAAACCAAACGAAACGTTCAATTGGCTTGTCAAAAATGACCAGACTCCAAACAATTGCTTATAAATCTCTCATTATGCTAAATTTTCAACAAATATTGGATTCAATCTTTTTGTCAACTTGTTTTCTTTCATTTAGGACTGGTTTTGTGTTTCTATTTGCATCTGATTAACTGTAAGCCTCATTTATCCGAAAGTATGCACCTCATTTTTTGAGTGGAAAAAAATAAAAAATTATGAATAATTTTCACAATATGACATTAAAAAAAATATATGAATATTTGCACCGTTTCTCACACTTCTGTGCTTTAATGTTTAATCAGTAAGTTTGCTTTTAAATGCTTTTATTTTGTACAAAATTGCAAACAGTCACACTTTTGGTGTTCCCGGTCAAAAATGACCGGACTCCAAACAATTGCTTCTAAATCTCTCATTATGCTAGATTATCACCAAATATTGGATTCAATCTTTTTGTCAACTTGTTTTCTTTCATTTAGGACTGGTTTTGTGTTTCTATTTGCATCTGATTTATCCAAAAGTAGGCACCTCATTTTTTGAGTGAAAAAAAGCATTTTTTATGAATAATTTTCATAATTTGAGATTAAAAAAAAAAAAAAAAAAAAAAATATTGGTAAAAAATTCCACAAAGTCACACATGCCAAAAATGATGAGCAGAGGAGACTTTAAAAAACAATAAAAATCTTACTGTTCAAAATCTTTTGACTGGTAGTGTATCAAACTAATAAAAATGTGATCCTGGACCACAAAACTCTTAAGTAGCACAGGTATATTTGTAGCAATAGCCAAAAATACATTGTATGGGTCAATACCAAAAATCATTAGAATATTAAGTCAAGATCATCTTCCATGAAGATATTCTGTAAATATACCATAAATATCAAAACTAAATTTTTCATTAGTAATATGCATTGCTAAGCACTTAATTTGGACAACTTTAAAGGTGGTTTTCTTAAAGGAACGCTCCACTTTTTTTGGAAATAGGCCCATTCTCCAACTCCCCCAGAGTTAATAAGTTTTACCATTTTGAAATCCATTCAGCCGTTTTTCTGTTCTGGCGATATCACTTTTAGCTTAGAATAGATCATTGAATCCTATGAGACCAATATAGCATTGTGTTCAAAAATGACCAACGAGTTTCAAAATTTGTCCTATTTAAAACTTGACTCTTCTGTAGTTATATCGTGTACTAATACCAGCGGAAAATGTAAAGCTATGCTAAAAGTGATATCGGCAGAACAGGAAAACGTCTGAATGGATTTCAAAATGGGAAAACTCAACTGATTAACTCGGGAGGAGTTGGAGAATGAGCCATTTCACCCTCAGATTCCAGATTTTCAAATAGTTGTATCTCAGCCAATCAACATCAAAAATACACCAATGGAAGGTTTATTTATTCAGCTTTCAAATGATGTATAAATCTCAATTTTTGAAAAATTGACACTTACAGTATGACTGGTTTTGTGGTCCAGGGTCACGAATGACAAAAGAACATTATAAAATGGTTAACCTTAAAAAATAAAAGAGAAAGAAAACTAAAAGACAGAAAAAAGAAAAATCAGCCTTTTTGTTAGAAAATTGGCTCATAAGCTACTCAAACTGGTAAGACACAAAAAGCACCAAATGGACTTGGTGGGTATTCAGCATAACTCTCTACTCTCCAGAAACACTTCAATGCAGCAGCTGGTGAACACATCAAAGAAAAAAGTGAGGCAACATCTCAGAAAAAAATCTGCGTATTTACATGAAACGGCCTAAAACTAGCACAGCAGCGACACGGCGTCATTTTCCACAGATAGATTTTCTTTTTCCGCTTATATTTTAACATGAAGAATATACTTCAAAGTCACTGTGGAATTCAGAAATGATGGTCTTACGTACTCAAAAGACATTTAATCATTTAAATAAGTACATTTCAGCCCTCCGTCGCATTTGATTTCAGTATTAAGTCATTGAAACTTATCACAGAAAAGATGACAGACCTGCTCAGTCAGTGTGACCCAGACGTTTGATTGACAGCTCCATTCACCGGGATGTCACACCCTCACTTATGACATCATCAGCAGCGACAATGACTGAAAATCAATGGCAAGAGCGTCTCTACGGCAACCAGCATTCTGGCTCATGTTCTTACAGGGGCAGAGATGATGCTGTGCCACACACACAAACACACACACACAGTGCTGATCGTGTCACGCATTTTAACAGAGTTTAAATGCAATCATATTGTTTAATTCAGGGTAGGGAAATATGACTTTGACAACAGAAAACAAACAAGCTGTCTACTGTGCAAAAAGGTACAATAAATCGTCACTGTAGCAATCCCTACACCTTTGTACCCTGTTTCCCCTCTAAATGCTGCATATTACCTGTTTACATCTGTTTCTTTGCAATTTTAATCCAGGTAAAAGGGTTCAGAAGTACAACAGAACCAAAAAAAAATCTCTGACCACACATATGCCTCGTTTTAAAGAACCAGTCCAAACCAAAGAAAACAACAAAAGCAGAACAAGACGATGTTCTGAGCAATAAGCTGGCAACCGAGACTGAAAAAGGGCTTGTTAGCGAGACAAACCTGAGAGTCCCGAGTGAATTGTGTTCTGTGAAGAGGTCAACCAACACAGAGAGGCGACTAACTGACTCCATGAAGGATGAAGGTGTTGCTGTAAACATCAGGCTTTCTGGAGACCACACGGGCTTTATAAATAAAGTCCCTCTTGGCACTTTCAACAAATAAAGTAAAAAAAAAAAAGGACATCCCATGACTTTCTTAAAGTGGTAAAGACACAAATCCTGCTCTATAGAAAGATAACTAGTGGATATGTTATCTTTACTGTTATCCAAAATCCAAGTAATATACCATTATATGAATATCCAATGGTGAATATCCGTAGAGCTACTACAAATGTGTGTAAAAAAAAAAAAAACAAAAAAAAAAAAACAATACAAATAAAATTGACCTGACTTTTACTAATTGTACCCAACAACTTATTTTGACATCATACATTAAATTCATTTGTATCACAAAATAGAAATATTGCCTAACATTAAAAATATATTGTTCTACATTATAAATAATAATAATAACAACAATAATAATTAAATAATAATTAAACTATTAATCAGAATTATTATTATATTATTATTATTATTATTATTATTATTATTATTATTATTATTATTATTATCTAAACTAATCAGATAACTATTATTATTATTATTATTATAGTTATTAATTAAACAAATAATAAAAATAATTATTATTTTTATGTATTAATTAAACAAATTATTATATTATTATTATTAATATTAGACAGACTGAATCAGAATTATTGTTATTATTATTATTATTAAATATTTATTAGAATTAATTATAATTAGTTTTTAATGTAATTTAATTGAATAATTAAAATTTCTAGTATTACATTAATTAAACAGTATTACAGTATTAAAAATATAATAATAATAATTGTTATTATTATTATTACTATTATAATTAAGTAATTCGATTCAACAATTTTTTATTTCTATTATTATGTATTTACATTATTACATTTATTTATATATCTTCAGATAATTTCTTAAAAATGATTTACTGTTCATTATTATCACTTAATATATTATTATTATTATTATTATTATTATTATTATTATTATGTTTTTACATTATTAAATGTAATTATATATTTTAGCAAAATGTCTTAATTAGTATTTAATATTTTATTATTATTATTATTATTATTATTAATTAAAACAATCAGAATTATTATTATTATTAAATATTTAATAGAATTAATCAGAATTAGTTGTAATGTCATTTAATTTAATAATTAAAATGTATTTTATGTATATATTCCATAAAATTGTGAAGTAACATTATCATATTAACTACATAATCTGTCCATTTTCTACATTGTTTACACAAACAGTAGTGTTGTTAGTGATACTATTAAAAACTTTTGTTAATTAAAATAAGGCTGAAGAAGAATAAAATGTAAACAGTAGATGAAAAACCTAAACGTAAAACATCAGAAATGTTGCCTTGTCAACTACTGTAAAATTAATGAATACGTTTATAGTTGAAGTACTAAAATTAGAAAAAATAAATAAATAAACCAAAAGCTAAAAATCATTTAAAAAAATAATAATAATGACAAAAGCACATAAAATTATAATAATAAACTTTAAATAAAATAAAAAATTATAATAATATTTTATTATTAATAAATATAACAGTTTACGAATAATAACATATTTAATCTTTAATATGTGACCCTGGACCACAAAACCAGTCTTAAGTCGCTGGGGTATATTTGTAGCAATAGCCAAAAATACATTGTATGGGTCAAAATTATTGATTTTTCTTTTATGCCAAAAATCATTATGAAATTAAGTAAAGATCATGTTACATGAAGATTTTTTGTAAAATTCCTACTGTAAACATATCAAAATGTAATTTTTGATTAGTAATATGCATTGTTAAGAACTTAATTTGGACAACTTTAAAGGTGATTTTCTCAGTATTTTGATTTTTTTGCACCCTCAGATTCCAGATTTTCCAATAGATGTATCTCGGCCAAATATTGTCCTATCCTAACAAACCATACATCAATAGAAAGCTTAGTTATTGAGCTTTCATATGATGTATATATCTCAGTTTTGTTAAATTTAACCTTATGACTGGTTTTGTGGTCCAGGGTCACATATATAAAAAATATAAGATTATCAATAAATACAAACCAACAGCAACCCTGTAACTCGTTCTATCTTTCTTGCTTTCACTCGCCTATTACTGAAGACTACTCTATTCATGGAAAGTGTGTCCTGCTCTTCTGCAGGGAGCATTACACAAGAGATCCATAAGAAACAAACAGCTGTTTGTGTAATGTAATACAGGGTCATGAAACCCCCTTATTTCAGAGCAGGTTGTTCCATCTCAGTACTGAAAAGCCTCAAGAAATGGAGGTGGAAAGGTGGGATGGTAGAGAGGAGCAGAGAGTGTAACAACCCTCTGTAGTCCACTTCTGAGAAAGAAATGAGAACAGCAGACAGAGAAGAACTGCCCGGAGAAAGCAGGATTGCTTTGGGACATATGGCATGAATTCAGACAGAAATATTCCTAAATATCTTAGCGCCGTCTCTCACTTAAACTATCAGTATCTAAACATGAAGTGTTGAACAGCACGAAAACACCATAAATATTTATCACTTTAAAAAGCTTCTCTTTCTTCTAAGCCTTCCAGCAGCAATAAATGACTGATTGATCTCTGGATGACTGTAATTTGGGTTAGTTGGCCATGTCACACAGGTTTACAGCTGAGAGCCCTGCAGTGATATACTGTATATATGCAGGGATCGATAGAGCAGGACTGCCATCTGCTGGACACAACTCACATAATGCAGGTCATATGAGATGCAAGAGAACTGAAACTGATTTAGTCTTTATTTATTCTTAGCAGATGCAACGCTACAGATTCTGTCTTTTTGTCATGATGTGCTGAACTGATATGTCTGTACAAATATCACTGATAAGCTCTAACATCTCACACATGAATCAATGATTATGGATTGACCTACATTGAATTAATACACAGAATAGAAGCCGTCAACATACAGCAGAGATTATTGAGAGATGTCAATCAATAACAGATTTCTGTGTTTTTTTCCCTGTACAAATTATTTTTAAAGTCAAGTTTAGGTCACAAAGCTGTTATGGCTTGTTAATAACAAAACATATATTATTATTATTATTTTATATAACCATATAATTTTTTTTTAAATTAAATTAATTACAGTTATGCACATTTAGCAATGTCCCAGTTTGCATGCACACTTTTGCTTTTCACCCTATTTAAATTAACATTTTAATATAATTTGTTAAATATACATTTAACATTTAATTAGCTATCTTTTTTAAATATATTTTAAATACATTTTAAATAATATTTATTATTATTGTTCTTCTTCTTATTATTAGTACTACTACTATTCAATGTATATTATTATTAAATATTTATTAGAAAGAACTAGAATTAGTTTTTAATTTAAATAAATTAATAATTTATATTGATATTATATGTTATTAAATATATTTATATATTTTAAGATCATTTCTTGAAATTATTATTAAAAAAATATTTGAATTAATTCAAATTAGCTGTTTTACAAAAATGTTATTACAAAATTTATATTATTATATATTTACATTAAACATATTTATATATTTTAAGATAATTTCTTAAACCTATTATTATTATTAATAATAATAATAATAATAATAATAAATAATTATTAGAATTTTTTAGAATTAGCTTTTAATTTTATAATGTAAATGTATATTATATATTTACATTATTAAAAATTTATATATTTATATATTTAGCAGCGTCCCACATTTTGTTAATGATTTAATTTAATACTTTATATTGATATATGTTATTAAATATATATTATTAAATATATTTATATATTTTAAGATAATTTCTTGAAATTATTATTATTATTATTATTATTATTATTATTATTGCTATTATTAAATATTTATTATAATTAATTAGAATTAGCTTTTAATTCAATTTAAACTTATATTATTATATATTTACATTATTAAACATATTTATATATTTTAAGATAATTTCTTAAACCTATTATTATTATTATTATTACATAATTATTATTATTATTAGAATTCTTTAGAATTAGTTTTTAATTTAATTTAATTTTATAATGTAAATGTATATTATATATTTACATTACTAAAAATGTATATATTTATATATTTAATACTTTTTATTAATCATAATAATTAATAATAAATATTTATTAGAATGAACTAGTATTAGTTTATCATTTAATTTAATTAGATAATTGAAACTGATATTGTTATATATTTATGTTATTAAATATATTTGAATATTTGAAGATATTTTCTTAAAATTTAAACTCTTATTATTATCAATAAATATTTATCAGAATTTATTAGAATTAGTTTTTCATTTAATTCAACAATTTATATTATTTCCTTATTTTATTATATATTTATATTATTAAATGTATTTAGATATTTTAAAATAATTATGTAAAATTATTCTTATTATTACTATTCAGTGTTCAATATTACTACTTAATGTTTATTATTATTATTATTATTATTAAATATTTATTATAATTAACTAGAATTCGTTTTTAATTATTTTTCCTTTAATTTAATAATTTAAATTGTTATTATTATAAATTTACATTATTAAATATATGTATATATTTTAAGATCAAAAATAAAATAACTTAAAATAACTATTGTTATTATTATTATTAAATATTTATAGAATTACTTTTTAATTGAATTTAAATTAATAATTTACATTTACATTATTATATATTTACATTTTTAAATATATTTATATATTTACCCTGTCCTGCATTTTGCTTGCAACGCTGTTGGTTTTCACTCTATTGACAATAATTTAAAATAACACCATTAATTTGACATAATTTGTTGAATTTACATTTAATAATTATGCAGCATAAAATATATAGCACAAAATATTACTATTATATATGTACTATTATTATTGTTATTAATTTTAAATATTTAATTAAACTAATTAGAACAAACTTTTTTATTTAATGTCATTATTTGACTAACTGTTGAACACATATAGAAAATATCAATATATTTATCAAAAACAAGTATTAAATATAATAAGCATTATTATTATTATAATTATTATTATTAAATATGTAAACCAATTAGAATTAGTAATATAATAGCATATGTTGATTATAGAATAGGCAAAAAAATCCATAGATGTATACTAAAGGAGAAACCACAGCCAAAAACAAACTAGGTTAAGAAAGGATTGGATTTGTGTGTAATTTACCTTAATTCTGGGCATGGTGACGGTGGGCGGTCTGGCTTTGGCTATGAAGCTGTGAGAAGAGCCTCTCTCCACCACATTTCTGGTGTACGGCATGAACCTCCGGCCATCAGAGCCAAACACAAAGTCATCTCTGAGAGCATCGATCAGAACGATCACCACCCGCTTGAACACCGGCACTGGGGCTTTGCTAGAGTTAGGACCACTTCCTGCAGAACACAGAACAACTCAGAAAATGTAATCAAGATGCATGTTATGAATTCTGATTTCAGAACTAGAATTAAAAATCCTGAAAAAAAGGCCGAAATTAAAACACCCTAAACATCAGAATTAAATCCTCCGGCTTAATCCCCAAGAGGCAATTCATTGGGATTTGGACATACAGAATCAAATAGACTGAGGCATAGGATATATTTAGCCGTTCTGCATAAAATTGGGAATATATAAAAAATAAATGTAATAAAAGTATACAATGAAATATACATAATTTTCATAAAGACTGAAAGTGTGTTTTAAGCATCAAAAATATAAATAAATAAAAAATTAATATTTAAATAAAAAAAAAAAACAGCTTTAATTTTTCTCTTTAAATCAGAAAGTGCATTTTTTTCTGAGCAAAAAATAATGACTATCATACATTTTTACAATGATTTACAGAAGACACCCATGCCATTCAGTGTAACAACAGTGCATATACCAAAAACAATAGTTCATAGTGCAAGAAAATACTAATAAATTGTACGAGTTACCAACCTTTGCCGACATCCTTCAAACCACCAGGTTTTACCTATTTGTCAGCAAGACGTTTTAAACCATTTAAAAATAAATTAAATGTACTATGAATAAGTGCTTTGTTTAAAGATGTAAAATATATATTTTTGTCTTTACTTGAATTTATGCAAATACACTTTCTATGTAAAAAATGTTTTTTTATGTTGTTTTTTTTTTGAGCAAAAAAAGTTCCATTTAAAATAATTGTTTTCTGTTTGAATATATTTGAAAATTTAATTTATTAATGTGATTTCAAAGCTGGGTTTTTAGCATCATTACTCCAGTCACACAATTAATTTAATATTTTAAAATCTAAAATTCTGATTTGCTGTTTAAGAAAAAATATTATTATCAACATTTAAAACAGTTGGGTACTTTTTTTCAGGATTCCTTGATCAGTATTTATCTGTAACAGTCTATTTTGTTCAAAAGCTTGGAGTCAGTATCATTTCTTTTCTTTTTTTTTGATTATTATTACTATTCAGTGTTTAATATTACTATGTAATGTTTATTATTATTATTATTATTAAATATTTATTATAATTACTTAGAATTAGTAATTCATTGTATTTAATTTAATAATTTAAATTTATATTATTATAAATGTGCATTATTAAATATTTATATATTTTAAGATAATTTCTTAAAACAACTATTATTATTAAATATTTATATAATTAATTAGAATTACTTTTTAATTTAATTAAAATTAATAATTTACTTTTATATTATCACATATTTACATTAGTAAATACATTTATATATTTAGTAGTGTCCCGCATTTTGCATGCAATGCTGTTGGTTTTTACTCTATTTACAATTATTTAAAATAACCATTAATTTGACATAAATTATTGAATTTACATTTAATTATTCTGCAGCCTAAAAAATAAATAGCAAATTAAATGTTACAAAATATTACTATTACATATATATTAATTATTATTGTTATTCATTTTAAATATTTAATTAATCTAATTAGAACAAACTTTTTTTATTTAATTCCATTAAGAAAAGAAATTATAGAAATTAATACTTTAGCAAGGATGGTTTAAATTGATCAAAAATTATGATAAAGACATTTATAATTTTACAAAAGGTTTCTATATCAGATAAATGTGCTTTCTAAACTTTCTATTCATCAAAGAAAACTACTCAGCTGTTTTTAGCATAATAATAATAATAACAATAATAATACTAATAATAGATGTGTTTGAGCAGCAAATCAGAAAATTAAAATGATTTCTGAAGGTTCATGTGACTGAAGTAATGATGCTAAAAATTCAGCTTTGAAATCACAGGAATAAAATACATTTTAAAATATATTCAAATAGAAAAAAAGTTATTTTAAATAGTAAAAGTATTTCAAAATTTGCTGTACTTTGAATCAAATAAATGCAGGCTTAGTGAGCAGAAGGAACTCTAAAAACATTTAAAAAAATCTGGTGTATATAAGAACACTTTAAAATTAAATTAAATTTGATGCACAGCAAAATATGATATATAATTACACTACAAAAAAATATGACAAATATAAAGTCTAAACTACAGAATAATTATTATGAATATGAATAATTAAATTATTTACATCAATTAAATAAATAACAAATCCTACCAAAAAACAGTATCAATTAAAAAATACATCTTTAGATAATTTAGCCTTAATGTTTAATTATAAAATCATAATGCTTAATAATTTTGAGTGTGTGTGTGTGTGTGTGTGTGTGTGTGTGTGTGTGTGTGTGTGTGTGTGTGTGTGTGTGTGTGTGTGTGTGTGTGTGTGTGTGTGTGTGTGTGTTTACCTGTTTGTGGTTCTGCAGGAAAGTCAGTCACTTGGCTCTTGGCTGAAAAGGATGATTTGACAGGAACAGGGAAGAATCCTCTCAGGAAAAGAGCGATTGACACAATCTCACATATGAGACACAATAATGCAAATACTGATGAGCTCAGCTTCATGGTGAAGATCAATAACTGTCATCAATAACACTCCTCACACTCACAAGACAACACTAACACTGGCAAATGTCCAGCTCGCTGACTGATTTCTCAGTGACCGCAGTCAACCGTCATTCTGAACACGCCTGGAAACGACACGAAATCCACACGATTAGTGAAGATTCTGCCGGATTAGTGTTTTCAAATTCTCATTTCCGTATTGTGCCATGTGGGTCACTACGGCAACTCAGACGGATCGTTCCACACAACATTTCTGCGGACTCTTATTTTGTCATCAGAACCAAAACTCTTATTTAAAATATTTAATTTACATTTACATTACATTTAAACGTATTATGCAGCTATTAAATATCTAGTTATATTTTAATTTATATAATTAGTAATTATATAAAATAAAATGTATCTTATTAAATGAAAGTAGCAAGCGTTATATATACACTCTTCATTTTTGTTTACAATTTAGGCGATATGGATTAAAATAGCTTTTAAGCTCAAAACATATATGATTTCATAATTATAATTTATTATATTATTATGAAATTTAAATAACGTATTAAGTGAAATGAAAAGTAAAAGTGAGAGGTAATCAGTGGTTACCATAGTAACATTTGTTTAACATTTGGAATGGCGCTTTATTTCTTTTTCGACACTGTCAAAACGCGTATTATTTGTTAGGAAATTTATAGACAGAGAAAACCACAATCCAACGGAATGAGCTACGTAGTATGTCATTTATTAAAGTGCTGCTGACTGGAAAAGCAAACTGTGTTTGTAAGCAGTGATTTAACATCAGTGTTTATGTATGTCGAGGGAAATGGACTGCAGTCAACTGAAATCCACGGAGAAAACAAGAACCTCAAAGCTTCTCGACGAAATAAACGAGACTTATCAAGATATTAAAGAGTCACTGCAATCAGGTGATCAGAAATGTACATTCCATAACATCAGAGACATGTAATTTCCTTTCATTTTTATTTCATATGCTAAATATTTTATATGGTTTCATTATATATAAGTTACACTGCCGTTCAAAAGTTTGGAATCAGTAAGATTTTTAATGTTTTGTTAAAGAACTGTCTTATGCTCATAAAGGCTGCATTTACTTGTTCAAAAATACAGACAACAATCGGTAATATTTTGAAATATTATTACAGTTTAAAATAATGGTTTTCTATTTTAATATATTTTAAAATATTTATTCCTGTGATGCAAAGCTGAATTTTTCAGCATCATTACTCCAGTCTTCAGTGTCACACGATCCTTCAGTGATCCTTCTAATATGCTGATTTATTACTTTTATGTATTACTTATACTTAATATTTTGTTGGAACCTGTAATTATTTTTTTAGGATTCTTTGATGAATAAAAAGTTAAAAAGAACACCATTTATTCAAAATATAAAACTTTTCCAACACTACAAGTCTTTGCTATCATTGTTTTAAATTTAACACATCCTTGCTGAATAAAAGTATTAATTTCTTTAAAAAAAAAAAAGAAACAAATAAAAATGTACAGACCACAAACTTTTAAATGGTAGTTTATATTATTATAACAAAGTTATATTTTAAATAATTTCTCAATGCTGCTCTTTTTAACTTTTTATTTATTCAAAATATCCTGAGAAAAGTTCCACAGGTAACAACAAAATGTTAAGCAGCACAGCTGTTTTCAACATTGATAATAAATCAGCATATTAGAATGATTTCTGAAGGATCATGCGACACTGAAGAAGTAATGATGTTAAAAATTCAGCTTTGCATCACAGGAATAAATTATTCATTTTAATTATTTTAAAATATAGTCACATAGAAAACAGTTCTTCTAAATCAAGATTTCTGAATTTTTGGATTAAATAATTGCATCATTTTTTTTCCGAAGCAGAGCCTACCGGTGAGAAGCTGGAGAAGACAGTGCTTCTGCTTAAAGAGAAAGCAGAAAGAGGAGATTCACAAGCCGCCTTTCTCCTGGGACAGTTACACTATGAGGAGGTGACTAATGCCTTAAACTCTCTCTCTCAGTTATTCTGTTTCAATATGACAGAGTCACATGAGAATTTGCTTTCTGCATCACAGACAAAGAGCATATTGATGTATAGTAGTTACACATCTCAGGAATAATGCGGTATTCCACAGGGCCGCTACGTAGAAGCAGAGCTCATCTTTGATGACAATAAAGATGAAGATCCTCGAGCTCTGTATCAGCTGGCTGTCATATATTACGATGGCCTCGGAAGCAAAGAAGACCTTGTGAGAAATGCTATTTTTATGATATCTAATACATACAGTATACAGTAATTACAGTAGATACAGTTTTTAAAAATAAGCTTTTCGTATGTTACATTGATGACCCAAAAATAAACATTTTGTCATTAATTACTCACCCTCATGTCGTTCCAATCCCGTAAAACCTTTGTTCATCTTCGGAACACAAATTAAGATATTTTTGATGAAATCTGAGAACTCTTTGACCCTGCACAGACACAACTGAAATGTTCCCAGGTTCAGAAACGTACCAAGGACATCGGTAAAGTAGTCCATGCGACATGCGCATGCTTATGTTGAACACGCACTTGCATCAGCATGAGTATGCGTCATTTACGGAATTCATCAAAAATATCCTAATTTGTGTTCCAAAGAAGAACAAAGGTCTTATGGGTTTGGATCGACATGAGGTTGAGTAATTAATGACAGAATCTCATTTTTGGCTGAACTATCCCTTTAATGCATTACCAATATCTCATTTAAAACCACTACTGAATTTGTTCATATGCAACCCATTAACTTCAACAGGGCAAGGCAATTGAGTACATGAGAAAAGTTGCATTCTGGGACTCTTCTGAAGTGGGTTGTATCAGATATGCAGCACTGTATAACTTGGGTCAAGCGTATTTGGAGGGTTTTGGCGTTGAGGCATCCAGAGCTGAAGCAGAACGGTAAGAAACAATCAAAGCAAATTATAAATGTCAAAACATCTCTGCATGAAAATGAGAAGAGCACCTGATGAACATTTCTGTGGCAGGTTTTGGCTCTTGGCAGCTGATGATGGAAGCCCGAACGCTAGTGTGAAAGCGCAGTCATCCCTAGGCATGTTTTACTGCAGGCCGGAGACTCTCGACCTCAAAAAGGTCCTGGTATCACTGATAACCATCATGCAGCATCAGCTGAAGCACTGACCTGTAGAGCTGCTGAAATGCAGAAGAGATCTAATGCACCAAAAATGACCCTGATGTCGTTCCATACCCATAAGACCTTTGTTCATCTTCAAAACATAGATTAAGATATTTTTGATGAAATCCAAGAGATTTCAGACCCTGCATAGAAAGCAACACAACTGACACGTTCAAGACCCAGAAAGATAGTAAGGACATTGTTAAAATAGTCCATGTTTGATTTCTTTCGTCTTCGACGCATGTTCACAAGACACAGGAGCCAGCGTTCTGACATAGAACATTGTTTACAAGCAGAACACAAGAAATTGTTGAATAAAGTCGTTATTTTTGTTTTCTTTGTGCACAAAAAGTAGCTTGTAGCTTCATAATATCACGATTGAACCACTGATGTCACATGGACTATTTTTAAGATGTCCTTACTACCTTCTGGGCCTTGATCTGGGTCTTGAACGTGTCAGTTGTGCTGCTGCCTATGCAGGGTCAGAAAGCTCTTGGATTTCATCAAAAATATCTTAATTTGTGTTCTGTAGATGAACGAAGGTCTTACGGGTTTGGAACAACATGAGGGTGAGTAATTAATGACAGAATTGTCATTTTTGGTTGAACTGTCCCTTTAAATGTCTTTGTTTTCAGTCAAGCTGATCACGTGTGTTCATCTACTGCAGGCGTTCTCGTGGCACTCGGAGGCATGTGGTAACGGCAGTCTGGAGTCTCAGGGTGCTCTTGGTGTTATGTATCTCTATGGTCACGGAGTGCAGAAGGACCCAGACGCTGCCCTGTTCTGCCTGAAGGAGGCGGCAGAGAGAGGAAACGTCTATGCGCAGGGTCACCTGACGGCCTGCTACTACCACAGAAAGCTCTACTCCAGAGCAGCCGCCCTTGGAGAAAGGTACTGCACATCATCCAGAAACTGTAAGGAACACCATTCAGTTCTAAAGGAGACATATTATGCCTTTTTTTACAAGATGTTATATAAGTCTCAGGTGTCCCCAGAATGTGTCTGTGAAATTTCAGCTCAAAATACCTCACAGATCATTTATTATATCAGTTTGAAAATGCCTATTTTGAGTGGAAGCAGAGGCACGCTTGTTTTTGTGCATGACTCTTTAAATGCAAATGAGCTGCTGCTCCCCGCCCCCTTTTCCAGAATAGAGCTGCGTCTTTACAGCTCGTACCTGATACTTTGCCAAAAAACATCTGTTTGCTTTTGATTATCATGTTTATCGCGCTGAAATCATGCTTTTTAAAGTTTAAAACATAAAAAAAGGTTTTCTAAACGCACACATCTAAAGCATGCACACATAAAACAGCTGTCACATGGCGTACTAAACCAAGTTCTCTTTCACGTCTTATTGCGCTTAAAGGGGTCATTGGATGCAAAACTAACTTTTACATGTTGTTTGAACATTAATGTGTGTTGACAGTTTGTGTACACAACCACCCAAGGTAAAAGGGTGTTTTTTTACACTACTATTGAGAATTTAACCAAAGTATATTATAGAGTTTTCATTAAGACCCTAAAGAATCATATGAACTTGTGGAAAATGGGCATCCGATGACCCCTTTAAACCAGCGGTGTCCAATTCCAGTCCTCGCGACCCACCGCTCTGCACATTTTGTGTGTTTCACGCATCGCTTCCGACGTTTATTTATGTTTCACACTAGTTTATGTTAAAAACCCACATGAGTTACAAATACAGTCAGTTTTGTCCGTGAAGGTAAATAGCTGGGTAAAAAATGACATGTTTATATTAGATCTGTGTGACAGCAGCATAATATACAGTAAATAAATCTATAAATCCACTGCACATAATCTGCATGTTGATAGCACTTAAACATAGAAAAAGTCAGATTTTTGTGATATGTCTCCTTTAAGTAGTCAAAACAGGTTTGGTTTGTCTCTCAGAGTGTGTGGATATGAGGACATCAGTGCCATAGCGCAGCATACAGACTGTCTGGAGGAGTACATCAGGAAGGGAATCGCTGTAGCCATGTTTTACTATGCACGCTGCCTTCAGCTGGGCCGAGGCGTCCTGAAGAACAGAGACAGAGCAAAGAGCTATTTCACACAGGTACCATTGACCACCAATGTATTTAAAATGTCAGTTCTTGTGTTGGACCTGTAAAACACTGCTTCTGAGAAGCGATGTGGGAAAAGTTTGGGACTTGCATTATAAGAGATATGGGTTACATTTTGAGGTCCAGTGGCTAATTTTTCTAATTTTTCCTGTATCAGGCTGCCAGGATCGATCCAGAGATCTGTAAGGAGCTGCAAATGGACGTTGTACACCGAAGGATATAAATCACACATGCAACAACAATTGCTCACTTAATCCCATCAATGAAATTCATGACATGAAAATCTTGACTGTTGAACTGACTGACTTCACTACACTTTACACTAAGTTGTTGTCATTATAACCCCTGTTCCGACTGTTTAGTATTACTTTATTGTCATATAAGAATGATGCAAAGAAAAATCTTTTGAAAGTCTAGTCAAAAATATGTGCCAACTTCTGAGAAATGTAATCTTCAGAATTAATTTTTTTGTTTTGTTTATTTTTGAGATTTTGCTAAAATCTTGAATGTACATTTAAAACATTATTTTCATTAGTAAAAACATTATTGAAACATTTCAATGGATGGACGGAAAAATAGACAGGTGGACGGATGGATGGATGGAAGGATGGATGGATGGACAAATAGACATAGATGAATGGATGGACAGACGGACAGATGGATGGATGAATGGATGGATGGACAAACAGACAGATAGATAGATGATGGACAGACGGACAGATAGATGATGGATGGATAGACAGACAGATAGATGATGGACAGACGGACAGATAGATGATGGACAGACAGATAGATAGATGATGGACAGACAGATAGATAGATGATGGACAGACGGACAGATAGATGATGGATGGACAGACAGACAGATAGATGATGGACAGACGGACAGATAGATGGATGGATGGACAGACAGACAGACAGACAGATAGATGATGGACAGACAGACAGACGGACAGATAGATGATGGATGGACAGACAGACAGATAGATGATGGACAGACGGACAGATAGATGATGGATGGACAGACAGACAGACAGACAGACAGATAGATGATGGACAGACGGACAGACAGATAGATGGATGGATGGATGGACAGACAGACAGACAGACAGATAGATGATGGACAGACAGACAGACGGACAGATAGATGATGGATGGACAGACAGACAGATAGATGATGGACAGACGGACAGATAGATGGATGGATGGATGGACAGACAGACAGACAGACAGACAGATAGATGATGGACAGACAGACAGACGGACAGATAGATGATGGATGGACAGACAGACAGATAGATGATGGACAGACGGATAGATAGATGATGGACAGACAGATAGATAGATGATGGACAGACGGACAGATAGATGATGGATGGACAGACAGACAGATAGACAGACAGATAGATGATGGACAGACAGACAGACGGACAGATAGATGATGGATGGACAGACAGACAGATAGATGATGGACAGACGGACAGATAGATGGATGGATGGACAGACAGACAGACAGATAGATGATGGACAGACAGACAGACGGACAGATAGATGATGGATGGACAGACAGACAGACAGATAGATGATGGACAGACGGACAGATAGATGGATGGATGGATGGATGGATGGACAGACAGACAGATAGATGATGGACAGACGGACAGATAGATGGATGGATGGATGGACGGACGGACAGACAGACAGACAGACAGATAGATAGATGGATGGATGGATGGATGGATGGATGGATGGACAGACAGACAGACAGACAGACAGACAGACAGATAGATGATGGACAGACGGACAGATAGATGGATGGATGGATGGACAGATAGACAGACAGACAGATAGATGATGGACAGACGGACAGATAGATAGATGGATGGATGGATGGATGGACAGACAGACAGACAGACAGACAGACAGACGGACAGATAGATGGATGGATGGATGGACAGACTGACAGAATGACGGACAGATGATAGACGGACAGATGGATGGATGGATGGATGGATGGATGGATGGACAGACAGACAGACAGACAGACAGATAGATAGATGATGGACAGACGGACAGATAGATAGATGGATGGATGGATGGATGGATGGACAGACAGACAGACAGATAGATAGATGATGGACAGACGGACAGATAGATGGATGGATGGATGGATGGATGGATGGATGGACAGACAGACAGATAGATGATGGACAGACTGACAGACAGACAGACAGACAGATAGATGATGGACAGACGGACAGATAGATAGATGGATGGATGGATGGATGGACAGACAGACAGACAGACAGATAGATGATGGACAGACGGACAGATAGATGGATGGATGGATGGATGGACGGACGGACAGACAGACAGACAGACAGATAGATAGATAGATGATGGACAGACGGACAGATAGATAGATGGATGGATGGATGGATGGATGGACAGACAGACAGACAGATAGATAGATGATGGACAGACGGACAGATAGATGGATGGATGGATGGATGGACGGACAGACAGACAGACAGACAGACAGACAGACAGATAGATGATGGACAGACTGACAGAATGACGGACAGATGATAGACGGACAGATAGATGGATGGATGGATGGACGGACAGACAGACAGACAGACAGACAGACAGATAGATGATGGACAGACTGACAGAATGACGGACAGATGATAGACGGACAGATGGATGGATGAACGGATGGACAGATAAATAGAGACATGGATAGATGAATGGACGGACGGACAGATGGATAGATAAATGGATGGATGGATGGTGTGTTTATTTAATATTACATTATAATAAAGACACAACACATGGCAAATCTTCTTTTGCAATTTATTGCTTATAAATGCTCTAGTCTATTTTGGTAAAAATAAAATTCTATAATAACAATATTAATAATAATAATATCACAAACCGAACTTTCACAATAACTGTACATGACATATTGCACGATTAAAAGCTTTCATAATGGTCACAATAATATGTAGGGAGTTTACAGAGGTCTGGGTTCTTCTTTTTTACAGATGTGTAACACTCATTCCACTGACTGTTATTCACATTACACAGCAAAACCCCCTAGCAGAAAACAAAAGAGAGAAAAGAAAAGCAGAAGATGACAGCTGGCAGTGGATATGGTCGCTTCCTCCAATCTCACCAGAGAGAAACACATCAACGGATTCAAACACAAACATATTCATGACGACTCCTACATCCAGCACTACAGAGTCAAGTGTTTCAGAAATAAAACAACAAAAATGAACACCATCCAGCACATGAGAGAAACACATCCTGAGCCTCTGACGTGACGCGAACATGTTCAAGCCTGTACGGCCTCCACGCTCAGCTCAGGATAGAGTTCTTTAAGCAGCATCTCCAACAAGATCTGATGAGAAACAGAGAAAATGGACATTCAGTTTAGAAATGCCACCATTAGATGGCGCTACAGTATCACCACTGAATACAGCTGGCGTGACACTCCATTCGGGTTCATTCCTATCGCTTTCCTCTTCACAGATGTAAATCTGTCATGTCACGAGAGAGTGTTTTCAACAGAAAGCAGAAATGAAAAAATCCGCTGACTAAAAATGAAAAGCTGAGATATTAATAGGGTTAATGGTCAGTCACCGAGCGCTGGGGGACTTACGTAGAGAAGATGTCTGTTGGCACTGGTCTCCTGAAGTGCATTAAAGATCCTGATGATCCCGTATCTCGCGTTCTGCTGCCCCACGAGATTCTGAAGTGCATCTGAACAACCAAAACAACAATGTTTGCTTTTATTACACAGTCTCTGCTGTCCAACTTTCTAACGAAAGAGGAATTCTTCATTAAAATGCTGTTTTGATTGTTGCTGGTCTGTGTAGTGTGGGTTGTGAGAGCTCTAGAGTGAAGCGGTTTTATCAAGCGCTCTGAGCTCAGACTGGTGTAATTGCTCTCGCTGGAGTGTGTTTTAAGTGTCCCGCTCTAATTAAAAAGCATCGTGCAGGCAGAAACAACCGTCAAGCCTTTTACATTAACAGCCTTGCGCTTTAGCACAAAGTAAAACCTTTTTCCAGGGTGACTGAATCGGCACAGGATTAGCTTTTGTATTTATTTAGATAAAAAAAAAGAAAGAAATTATATTTAAAAATGGTCAACTAGGTAGTACTGCCTTTTCACACCGACTGTTTATAATAACAATAGTTGTAAAAAAAATAAAATAAAAAAATAACAATAATAATGGTGCAGCAGGAATTACCATAATTACAAAGTTCAAACTTCAGAAATTTTTTTTTAGCATATTTTATCAAAAATAATAATAATATTTATTTATTTACAAATGGTGAACTAGGTAATACTGCCTTTTCACACTTACTGTTTATAATAACAATAGCTTAAAAAAGCTACTAATGGTGTGGCAGGAATTACCATAATTACAAAGTTCCAACAACA